>NW_023458562.1:6584235-6622727 GCF_013731165.1 Rhagoletis pomonella | reverse complement strand
TCGTATTTCAAAATGGTTCTCATTTTTATAAAGCAATCGCATTTCTGGCTAGTATATTTCAGGACGAATGGATAAGGATTGAGTGAGGTTGCATACATTATTTTCTAGAGAGTAAAAATGCTCATATTTCAAAATGGTTCTCATTTTCATAAAGCAATCGCATTTCTGGCTAGTATATTTCAGGACGAATGGATAAGGATTGAGTCAAGAGCTGGTGTGCGCAAATCCAATTTTTGGCAAAAAATGTCAGTTACGCGGTTTTGCAGAACGACGACATGGGGTTTTGTACTTTAAACGACGTTATGTACATATGTATGTTCATGTGCATACGTACATACATGCATAATAAAGCTGAAATTAGTCGAGAACGCAGAACATATACTTAAACGCAGTCTGTATACGCAGAATTTTGTCGATTACTGGAGCCCTCAGTGTTGCTTACTACACTGTTGCCACTCATCAATGCCTTTTCATAAACTTACCCTTTCAACCACAATTTTTCGAGCTATAATAGATTTTAACTAAATATAATCTACTTAGTTTTCAACAAAAACCTTATTCAATAGTAAATTTCAAATATTTTAAACATAAACGCGGGTAATCGCCGCTTCAAGCCGGAGGTACGAGTAGATGGACAGTTTGCAAATTTGACTTAGTTTGATTCAATACACTTGCGCGCGTGGTTAATTCTGATAGGAGCGGGATTTCTGTTATTTTCATAATTTATTTGTGGTTTCGGTCCACGACTTGGATTTCACGCCTATTGCACAAAAGCTTATACTTCTATTTCACACCAACGCTACACTTTTTCCAATTAAATTTGCAAAGAAGCAATACGGTTCCACTGCTAAGGGAGCGGTGCGAGAGAGACAACTATCAGTATATCGAGCCTTGCATTATTGAATCATGGTGACTGCCAATATTAGCAGTAACAGCTGATTTTAAAAACTGTCACTGCCACTGCGCTATTGTATTTTGGGCTTAAAGCTCTACTCATAATTGCAGTGGACGACGGTTAACCGCTGTCAAAATTAAAACTCACAAAGGCATGTGGAATGGCTCATAATTGCGGCGGCAGTGTTTTCACCGCCGACGTTTTTCGGTTGATTTAAATTGGTTTATATTTTTACCGCCCAGCGTACTGCGGCAACTGTTCAGCTGTTCACTTACCGCCGACCGCTTTACCGTCGTCCGCTGTAATTTTGGGTATAGCTTAAATGTTGCAGTGAAAAGGTACAAAAGAACGCGAAGCATTTTCAACAGATTTATGATGGGCAGTGAACTCATTCTATGGTACAATCTATGGAAGAAATAGAAAAAGAACTTGTCCGAAGAAGATTTAAAAGATGTTGAAGTTGTAGATCTATTTAAAGAAGAAAATGAATTTCTATTAGCGAATTTGTATGGTGAATTGTGCAACTTTAAAAGTTAATAACTTTTTAAATAGAAGCCTCCGTGCTCTGAGGTTTTCACTTTTAGAATCGCAAAAAGCTCCTCTACACGCCCTAATTTAATCTTTGCTGAAAATCCCTGACATTTGTTATTAGCGTAAAAACGATTAAATAAAAATATATCAAAAAATTAACAGGTATATTTCGTTTTGCGCTCCCCTTACATCAGATCCTGGCTACGCCCTTGAGTATGTGTAAGTACATATGTACATATGCATGTATATATGTATGTATACAAGAAATGTTCGCTTCCAATGCTTTTGATCAGTGAAAAGAAAACTTCGAAAAAAAAAACAGTTTTGAATAAGCAGCGAAATTGACTATAATATAAAATGCCTCGAAGAAATAACAAATACGAGCTCAAGTGTGCTACAGGATTCCAAGGTGAGTAGTTGATTTTCTTCGAAATTCTAATCAAGACTAGGTAGTCTTACTGCGGTGAAAGGCCAAAATAGCAGTCCGCTATGCGTGTGTCGTCGACTTGTTGAAGTAAAGTGTTGGTTGTCATTGTAAGCGAGTTTGATGGCTCGTTTGCCAGGACGGCTCCAAATGCGTTTGGATTCTGTTTGCATTCTCGCACATGATAGCCATAGTCATAGGCTTTCGTTTTTCACATTTGTCTGATTGGATTCTGGTTATATGCCAGCAATGCAGATGCTGCTGCTGCGGGTTTTTTATTGTGGTTTATTTAAATAAGTACAAGAGTATAACTTCAACTTTATTTGTACATATTCGTTTGAATAATACATACATAGTTACATACATGCACAAGCAGGGCCGTAGGCGACATTAAATTTTTGGAAGGGTCGGTGTTGAGGCTCGTACTATAATTAAAATGTTCTTATTTATAAAATTTTAGCAGAATTTAAATGTATCTAGATCACGGCGGGCCTCAGGTTTTCTCTTTAGGGGGGGAAGGGGGTGGTTGCAAAGTCATTCGTAACAACCAATAACATCTTTGTGTTATTTAGAGAATTTAGCATATTGTATTTAATTGTGAATATGATTTAGCAAAACTCAAAGAAAAGTCACATGCAATTCACCGAGGTATAGATACAAATTATTTTAATACTGAGGCAACATTAGGTTTGTTCCACACGAGCCCGCGGGATCCCGCGAGTGCCACAACAGTCCAGAAAGCGTTCCTCACGCTAGAAATATGGGTTATTAGACCGGTTCAAAAAAAAAAATTCTTCTTTTCATGATAGTAGTGAAGAAATGAGTTGCTCTACATGTCCGAAGACATTCTTCCAAAGGCTACCCCCAATATCTTTAATATCGGATTAGCGAATCGTATTTGAATGTCAAAATTTTTTGATTATCGCCTTAGAACTCAAAATGTGTATAATTGGAAGTTATTTCGGGTTATTTCGAAAAAATCACCAGGTTTATAGGAGTAGTTTTTACCCAGGAACTCAAATATATTGATAGCTTTATCTTACCAAGCAATCGTGATTAATAATAAATAGAATCTGGAACTCAAAATTGACAAAATCATTAATTTCCATTTTCAAATTATCCAACTATCCCCAAAAATTTTCCAATATTCTCAATACTATGTACCATCCTATTCTATTTTTACCGCCCTTTTCAATTCCATCAACGGAATTTCGTTATATTTTTTTAAGTTCCAGTTATTGGACAATTTTAAAATTGAAATTCTTGATTTTGTCAATTTTGAGTAGAAGATTCTATTTATTATTAATCACGATGCTTGGTAAGATAAAAATATCAACATATTTGAGTTCCTGGGTAAAAACTACCCCTATAAAACTGGTGATTTTTTCGAAATAGCCGGAAATAACTTCCAATTATACGCATTTTGAGTTCTAAGACGATAATCAAAAAATTTTGACATTCAAATACGATTCGCTAATCCGATATTAAAGATATTGGGGGTAGCCTTTGGAAAAATATCTTTGGACATGCAGAGCAACTCATTTCTCTACTAATATCATGGAAAAAAGAAAACTTTTTTTTTTGAACCGGTCTAATGGGTAATAGAGAGCGAATACCTTCCACTTTTGGATCGTAAATGTCTTCTTCTTCGTGCCCGAAACAGCCCGAACTTTTTTTCGGACAGAAATATGCAAGAAGTCAATTTGAAATTTTGTAACTAAGTTTCATAAATATAAGTATTTGATAATTTTATTACCCATATAAGATAAATACGCATAAAATCCTTGTCAAGAGCTGATTTGTTGATTCCGAGCACGAAATGTGGTTTTTTTGCGTAACTCACGCTCTGTCCACTTAAAGGCCCTATACACGGATCGATTTATCGGCCAACCAGTTGGCCAACCGCTAGAAGCTGGTGGTAAATACCCCGTGTGTAGGCAAATTGGTAAACCTTCGTCAAGTTGTTCTTTAGGTTGGAGAAAAATCTAAAAATTTTGATTTTTGAGGCGGATTGGTCCACCTGTTGCTCTGTGTGTAGACAAGTTGGCAACCTAAAATGCGATTTCATTTTTTAAAGGCGCATTAACGTTAACATGTATTTTTCGGTTCGTTTCGCTAGTGAAAATGCGTATAATTTGTGAAAACGAGGGCGGTAGCAATAACAAATACATAAAAATGAGGAGCATTACTAGCATAGCTTAAAAGTTTGCCAGTGCTGTTGTGTTGTTCACAGTTCAAAAACTCTTACTCAAATGAAATCGGCCAACTGGTTGGTGCGTTTGTAGGGAATTTCGTTAAGTAGGTCGGTCAACTGGTTGGCCGATAAATCAATGCGCGTGTAGGGCCTTTAACGGCACGTATTTTCGACACTTATGAGAGAGTAACTTATTTTTACACTCTAATTACCGGATCAGCCCGGAAAGCATATAACAAAGCTATTAACACCCAGATTTCGACGAATATTGAGAAAAGCTAGCCATTGTGTGCTCGTAATCTGTCCATGGCTGCACATGCATGATGATATCCATTAAATTATTTTGCAAAACTATAACTAAATAGTGGAGGGAAAGGTGTTATATACCACATAAGGTAAAATTTCTGTAGAAAAACCGGAAATCTGAATTTTTGTTAATTTTTAATAGGTAAAACAGCCCAACAAAAATAGAAAAAATGTTTGGTACGGCAAACGTTAATGTTGTTTTTGATAGACTTTTTTGTTCTGATTACGAATCCGTAAGAAAAACTAAAAACGCAGTTTAACTATATTTGGCCCCCAGTTTTGTGAATATATTGATTTTATCGTATGTAAAATTGACTGTCGCACGGTGTAATCAAAAAATATATATATGTAATACTTCTATATTGGCAGTAAGCTAACTTCTCAATGTGTAAGCATTCCGAAATCAAAGCGAGACAGTCTAGTACCGTTTTTGTCAATGTATTGTGTACTTGAGTGCCGTTTTTGTATATGTGTTGTGTACATGTTTATTTATAAACTTCCCTGCAAAAATTTAAGGACCAGGTGGTCCACTGGGTCGTAGTTTAAAAGTATGTGCAAAAGGACCAGGTTGCATACTAGTAACATGTTATGCTACCTGGACCACTTCAAATGTAAAAGCTGATATATGTGTTGAGAACCACCTCTTCGTGCCCCATCGGCAACATGATTCGGCTGCCGAATGTGCCATACTCCAAACGGAGTAGTTGTCTAGGTGGTCCCATGTTATGCTGCGGTGGTCCAGAAATGGTCCCATGTTATGCAGCGTTGGACCAGAGGTGGTCAGGTCCATTGACATCGCAATGTTAATGTAACCATATTTTCTCCATATATTTGGACCATTTTGGTTACTAATGTTGGTTACAAGGTAGCATGGTCCTCTACTAGTATTTAACCTAGTCCCACTTTTTGCAGGGGTATGCGTTCCTTTTCTTTCGTACGTGTTTATTGATATATCTGTACTGTAGTGTTTTCAGACGGTACTAGCTCTTACTGCCAATATAGGAGTATTACGTATATGAAAAATACATTTATTTTAGAAATGTTTATTTTACAAGTAAAAAGAGAAAAACTATGAACTAGCCTTGAATATACTAAACGTGCGCCCGACTTGGGTTGATACAAGTGGCGCCCAATTTAAATATGGAACGTCTAAAACTTTCATATTATCAGGAATAAGGCCTTTTCCTTGCCTTTTACAATTAAAGGTGGAAAGGGCAAAAAGGCAAATATCTTAAAAAAGGCAATATCAAACGAGTATATATGGAATCAGGGAAAGCTAAATCGTGGACATTCTTAATTGAATATACTCTATCTCTTTAGCAGAAAAAAGGGCAATTTCCATAAAATCCGTTCCCTGGTTATGACATTAGCTGCATTTTTTTGTAAGCGAGCGACAAAAGAACGCTCGACTTGGGTTGATACAAGTGGCGCCCAATTTAAATATGGAACGTCTAAAACTTTCATATTATCAGGAATAAGGCATTTTTCCTTGCCTTTTACAATTAAAGGTGGAAAGGGCAAAAAGGCAAATATCTTAAAAAGGCAACAGCAAATGAGTATATATGGAATCAGGGAAAGTTAATCGTGGACATTCTTAATTGAATATGCTCTATCTCTTTAGCAGACAAAAAGGCAATTTCCATAAAATCCGTTCCCTGGTTATGACATTAGCTGCATTTTTTGTAAGCGAGCGACAAAAGAACGCTCAACTCGGGTAAAATTTCCTTTTAGCTACTTAAGCAACCCTGCTGGTAGCTGGCGAGAAACATGTGATTAGCTCAACGGGATTAAGATACAAAAAACAATAGAAATTAGTAATTATGCGAGGTATTTGCGTAATAAATATACTTATTTAAAATATAAATCATGTATATGCGAAAACAAAAATTTCCCTCTCCACTTTCCCATTAACAATTCACAATAGAGCAGTTTTTTCACTTAACTACACTACTCTTCAGGTCGCGTATGTTTTAACCGACCTGGCTGAACTCGGATAAATAGCCGAGTTTGTGTTATTGCTTTGTGTGTATTTCGTCATTTAAGCGAGTGTTCTTTTGTAGCTCGGTTGCAAAGGAATGGACCTATTATTAAAGTAAATGAGCGATATGTACTTTCTAGTCTTAATACACGAAGCTTTTTCTCAACTAGTATATGTCGAGTATTCGTTTATATATGATGTTGTTTTATCAAATATCTTAAAAAATATTTAAAATCAGCATAGAAATACCAAAAAATTTGTGTGAATTTGATTCCTTATTGAATTGAATAAGGAATTGAATTCCTTAGACCTGGTGTCTTTTAGTTCATTTTGGAGGCAGCGATAAATTTTTAGATGGTCGTATGATGCCTTCCTCAAGAAATTCGGTAATTTGCTTGACTTGTTTGCGGGATATGGATAACTTTTTGTGTATATGGGCTCATCTGTAGTGGTTTTTATCTCAGCCCGAACTGAGGTTTTGATGTTTGTTTTTATATTCAGTGGCCCGAACAAATAGGAGTATTTTTCTACAAGAGACTTTAAAATAGGAAGGACCGTCTGAGGAATTTCAGATGCTTCAGAAAAATTAATGCTTCCAACTGTTATATTTCTTAGTGGAATTTTAATCTTCGGCTCGATTGTGAGAACATGATTTTTCCTATCACCGCACCGAATGTATTCAGCGTATCTCCTATAATGCCGTCAAAAGATCGAAGTCCTGCAGTGGAATTCTGACAATCGTTTCTTTCAGCTGTCTTTATTTCGGTATCTGTTGAACTACAAACGAAATAAAAAACAATACAAACATCTACAAACCATTTCTGATCATAATAAAATATCAATTTGTTAGCACCCGGATTTTAAGCAAAAAGGATTTTTTTTCAAATGTCTTTATTTCGGTATCTGTTGAACTACAATCGAAATAAAACACAAAAAATCACAACCACTACAAACAACTACATACGATTTCCTACAAGGTACACTAGTCAAATTGATTGTAGGTGAAAGCGATTTTTTCAACCGATCGTATTTCGTTATCTGTTAAGATACAGAAAAATTCAAAACGACTACAAACAACTACAAACGATTTCCTACAAGGTACAAGGTACAAATTGATTGTAGTTGAAAGTGGGGGGGGGTCGATTTTTTCAACCGATCGTATTTCATTTTCTGTTAAGCTACCGAAAAAATCAAAACCACTACAAACAACTACAAACGATTTCCTGCAAGGTATACTAGTCAAATTGATTGTAGTTGAAAGTAGGGTGGGGACGATTTTTCAACCTATCGTATTTTGTTATCTGTTGAACTACAAACAAATTTAATTCAACTACAAACAAAGTCCTACAAGGTGAACTGGTTAAAGTATTTATTTGTAAAAGTGGGGGGCTAACTTCACAGAGCTAGAGAAAATATATGTTGAAAATGCAACGAAGTAAAACAAACTATAAAGAATAGTAAGTAGAACTATTTTGAAGTGAAACTTGTTAAGCGGCGGTTTGTTGGTTGGGAGTAAATTGGCAAATTCAACGGAAATAAAAACAAAAAGAAAGATGCGTAAAGATAAAGACAAAAATGAAGACCAAGGTAAATTTTAACACTTTACTTATATAAGGGCAAAGGTGAAGGGGAATATGTAGATGAAGAAAATGATAAACATAAAAGTAAAAACAAAGATAAATATAAAGAAAAAGATGAGGATGAGGATACCGATAAAAGTATAGATGAATATAGGGAAGAAATATTAAAATAAACGTAATTATAGAGAAAAGGATAAAGATAGAGACACAGAGACTCAATCTGGGAACTATTTTGGGATTTTAGAGATTTTCGGGATTCTCTGGACTTATCGATAAAATAGTCGATATTTTTATCTTTTTTTATCGATATTTTGATCGATTTTGTAATAGAATTTTTAACGATTTTGCTATCGATATTTTTTATCAATGTTGTTATTAGTTTTGTTATCTATATTGTTATTGATTTTGTTATCGATATTTGTATCAAATTTGTTATCGATACTTTTATCGGGTTTGTTATCGATATTTTGCTGGATGTTTTGTTATGGATAGAGTATGAAGATAAAGGAAAACAGAATAACATACATGTAATTAGAACGAACAGGGGTGGAGGTAGGGATCTAGATTAGGACTGCCATACGTCCCCGTTTCAAGGGACACGCCCTCGTTTCGGACCCTTTGTCCCCGTCTCCCCGTTTACAACCCAAATCTCCCCATATAATGCTTGGGAAAAAAAAATTTAGTTTGCTTTTGTAAATTTTAAATGGTTGGCGGAAAATGATTTAGTCATATCCTGAGTTTCGCCCGAATATTTTTCATCCGCCCGTAAGGAATACACGGATTCGAAAGTGAACAATTTCGGGCAAAAATAAAACTCATGATAAGGTTGATTGCCTTTCCTTATTACATATCAAAAACAAGTATTCCGGATTAGCGTTGCCAAATGTCCCGTATTTTCCGGGACGTCCCGTATTTTGCATTCAATTTGAAATGTTCCTCCGGGAAAACATTTTTCCCGTATTTTTGACAATTTCATTATTCTTTTCAACCTGTAAACTTCTTCTCAACATGGTCATGGTTTAACGCGGCTATTGTGAGTAGGTCATTAGCAAGCATTATTGCATGCAACTCTGTAAGAGAAATGCCTGCAGGGAAAGCTACTAGTTGTGAACTAGAATTCTACCGGTTTGCGTTTCAGCCGAACTAGTTCATGTTCTATCCTTTTTCAATGTTAGCGACTGGTATTTTTAACATTGCGATGTCCTACGAGATGTCAATTGTCAGGCTATGCATCAGCATCTACTAGTATAAATACTAGTAGCATCATACCAGTTGATGAGATAGTCTGCCAATTCATGCCCCGTGAAAAGCATAAGTGTGCCTTTTTGCTCGCGACGCTCCAGCAGTCACAATGGCCGACAGAGCAAATATGTGCATACATATCTATGTAGGTATAATTTGTTTAATTTTCAATAATTTCTTATAAAATTTCAACTTATACACTTATCTTTTTATCTTTTCAAACCCTGATGATAAATAATTTGTCTTTGTATTCTTACATACAAGTAATTACTAAGTAATTCGGCTAAGTAACTATGTTACATATGTATAAATGAGAATATAATATTTATAAAAATCATTATTTTGTCTTTCATTTCATAAATGAGTAGGACATTAGCATTTTCAAATGAATATTCCTGGTTTAGTCCCCATACATATGTATGTATGTAGTATAATACAAACTACTATTTGATAATTAAGGCTGGTCCAAATAGAACTTTCGCGTTGACTTTGTGGTTGGCGTTGGTTTGACAGAACGCACGTTAAAAGTGTGCGTCCTACAATGAAGCTTGGCAGAGAGTACTTTGGCCTCTAAATTAACATATTAACGAGAGATAAATTAATATTTCATATCAATAATTGCTTGAAAAATTATATCTTGCCCTCATTTGATTCAAAGGAAAAACATTGCATATAATTTTATTTATTTGCAACAGCTGGCGACCGACGCAACGATCTTTCTGCTTTGTGCTGGCCTTAGCGTTGTTGTATGTGAACCGGTCTCTATTCTTTGTTTACGCAAATTTTGCCCTGTCTTCATATCCATACATACATACATATGTTCATATGTCCTTGAATAACATGCCACAAATAAATTTTTTCACCAAGGATTACATTTCATTCAGGTATACAGCATAACTGCTACAAGTAGTAAACTATTTTGAGGGTGTTAAGAAGTGCTTACTTGTTTTTTGTTTCTGTGGCACAAAGGATTATAATATCTTCGTTACTTACTTTTCTCTGTTAAGACAAAATATGCATATGTACATACATAAATATATAAATACGTACATACATACATATATAAATATGCATGTTATGTACGTACATATGTATGAATATAACTAAAAAATAATTCATTCCATAATCTATGCTTATGTATGTAATAAATTTTATTTGTTGTTTTAAATGCTGCCCTAATATAACATTCACATATTTATATGCATATGTACATACAATTATTAACATACTTTCGTACATATTCTATTGATATACATTCCCACGTGTTTATGCACAAAAATGCATGTGCTGTATAGTGTACTCGGAGCGCTCGCTCGTCGCTCACTCGTCTTACCTAGCAGAGTGAGTATGCAGACAGATACTCGCCTCGCACTGCGAGCGAGGCAACACACAACAGCCTCGCTCGTTTAATAGGAGCGCGAGCAAACAAGCAGCGCTCGCTCGTTTGCCGAGCAAGCCAAACTTCTCGTGCCTCGCCTCATTGCCATGGGTGCCACTCGCCAACATATTTTTCTACCAAAATCTCTTAAGAAAAGTTACCAAAAGTTACCAAATCTTCACTACCAAAATTTTCACAAATGTTTATACTCACAGCCCGTTTCCGTGACTTAATAAATTCAATATTTTTATAATCTGCCAATTTTTGATTATTTATCAAGAACTCCCAATTCTAGCACAGAAGTTTAAATCTATTTTCTTGATAAATTTTCAAGCTTGAAAATGCTATTGACAATTATAATAAGTTTTCTTATTAGAAAATTTTTTTCTTACAATTAATTGTTGCATGTGCCGTTATTCTCTTTTTCGTTGTTGGTGTTTCCGACAGGGTAGGAGTATGATGTAATGTGGAACGATTTTCCATCATCCCTTGTCAAATTTGGTTTGGTGACGGTTTCGACGTTGTGCCAATTTCAGTGTCATTTTCGTTCGGAATGTGCCGATATTTGCGACTCACGGAATAATGGCACCAGCACACAAAAAAAAGTTGTAAGTTTTAACCGTCCGTTTGACTCGTACGCAATTTCGAGTGAATTGCGAAAATTGCACATTTGTTTTGCTAAGTTTTCGCTTTTTCATAATTTAGTGTATGTGTCAAACGGACCTCAGATTTGGATTCAATGGGTCGAAATACATGTCCGTAGGTAGGTCTAGTAAAAAGCACGCGACATTTTTTGTTTGTTCCAGTATAATCAAAACGTTTTATGGACCTTACCGAGATGGTTTGTGAGATTGTAGAATTCAAAATTTATCGGACAAATTCAAAAGTTGTTTTAGAAGTGCAGCCCTTGGTGCTGCCACTGTAATTCAAATATTTCCAGTATTCGAATATGAGATAACTCTAATTTTATCGAACTAATTTTGTAGAAGTGTCAGTAGTGCTGCCACTGAAACTCGAAGGGCATAATTACGCACATGCAAAACATAGTTCATTTCTTTCTAGTAATGCAAATAGATATTTAGTTACAAAAGTTACCAAAATAAAATAAAAGTTACCAAGTTACCAAACCGTTTAAACGTTACCACTTTTGGTAGAAAGTTACCAATTGTGGCAACCATGCCCATTGCTGCTACGAGTACGAGCTGCGAGCGCCTCGTTGCCTGCGAGGCATTGAGTAGGAGTTTGCTCGCTCGCTCGCTCGAACTCCGAGTTTTTTCCCACCCTGGTTTCGACGAAGGGAAAAATTCTATCACCGACTGAAGCTTTGCTCTTTGAGCGTCTGACAGATCTAGTTTGCTGGGCACGCTTGTTGTTTCTTCTACCACTTCATTAATAGAGAACGGGGTTCTCATGCTTTCTGCTTGATAGACGGTACTACCAGAAATTCAAACTTCGCTTCAATTGAATTGTAAGTCAGGAGTATACTAACAGTACCTGCAACCTTCTGTTTATGACCATCGGCAGTATGAACTATGCCATTTACTTTGTTCAATTTCAAAGGTTTTGAAACAATTTCTTCGGCAAAAGCCCCTCCTATTACGGTTTTGTTGGCTCCACTGTCTAGAAGAGCTAATTGTTGACGGCCAAATATTTCAATATTTGTAAACGGGCGGATATCGTCTTTACTGTGAATGACTGCGGGAATGATAAATTTATTTAGATTACGTTTCTTTAGCCAAAAATTTCTCATACGCAAAGAGGAACGACGTTTTGAGACCGCCACAGCATCAACATTGAAAATCGGTGCTCGCCTTTCTTTATATTCCTTTAAGCGTATATGATAGGGTCTAAACCTAGCGGGGCTCTACTCGGGTAAAGCAGTGGGTACCTCAGGTAAAGAAAGTGGTAAGTCTGTTGAACTAGTCGGTAGGTCTGGTGTTGATTTCGATAGGATTTTGCTGGTATCCAAGGCTAACGTCGGATATCCCCCTTCGTAACTCGGTGGACATTCGGCGCTGCGTTTTCCGAAAGCGATTTACAGTTTTTATAGCTGGGTTTTTAACTGTCTAGTAAGCCGTATCCACAACAAATGACACAACCTTAAGCTTATGTTTGACCCGCCTTGCACAAATTTCATCTACTACTTCAGGCTCTTCTTCGGATTGGCTTTCCGAGTATTTTTCGTGAAGAATTTAATTTACGAGGCACTTAGGAACGTTCGCACGAGTAAAAGGTTTCGATTTAATATTCCTAAAGAATTCTTCGTGGCGATGACATTCTTTGCGCAATATTGCAAATTAGGAGTATCAATATGCAAAAGTTCATGTTTTAATTCCGGCTTCAAGTTATGTCTAATTTCTACGATGATATCGGTCCCTAACATGGCCTCTCTAAGGGAATCTGCAATCGCTAACATGGCGTCGAGGAACTCATCAAAGCTCTCATTACTGCCTTGCTTTCGTCACCTCATAGTGTTCTTGATGTCCCTATCCGTTCGCTGATCTTGGTATCTTTCACGAAACCGGTTACAGAGCCCGAACCAATCCACATGGCCTACGGTTCTATGAACACGCCAATAGAATGCCAGAGCTGGCCCAGAAAATAGCAAATTAGCAAACTGATATAAAAGTTCGAAATTTCCGTTAAAATATTGGTAAGTTAAACAATTGAAGCGATAGATAAAGTCTTCAATTGGAAGATCATTCACCGCACCAGAAAATTTTATTTTCCAATTCGAAATGAGATTGGAAATTCTATCAGGTCGGTCAGAGGAATAATCGATGGTGGTCGGTCGAGTACTATCCGCTCTGTTTCTATGCCTTTCATGAACCTCACCTATCTGACTATCATTACCCCACTCGAGTTGAGGCTCCTCTATAGGATCCCTTGGACCTGTTGATAGATTCATATTGCGTAGAGCTGCCGTGATCTGGTCAGTTACTGCAGACAATAGATTCACTCGATGAGTTTCTAATGAATTCGCAATGATTTGCTGAATACGATCTTCAGACAAGGAATTGTTCCCAAGGTTGCTACCACTTGTATCAGGTCGTTTTCGTAAAAAGGCTTGTGGCCGCGTATTCGGAGTGTTTCGATTAGTAGATCTTGTGTTGCGCTGTTTTGATTTTGGGATGGCTCCCGTTTGAGCGTTGCCTGTAGGAGCACTAGATTTACCTGCCCCAGATTTGGAGTTCGCTCTAGATGCCCCAGAGGTGGTTTCCAACCCCTCGGCAAGGACACAAAGCTGTTTACAAGATGGACAGGAATTATTACTGCGCAACCACTCGGATAGACAAGTTTTGTGGAATTTGTGTTTACAAACGGTATCGGTAAAAATGGTTTCGGTCTGGGTATCTTTGCTGATGGCGCATAATACGCCGCCAGTAGCACTACCTTCAACGGCGACTAAGTTCTCAGTACTATTTCTGACGGACATATTTAGCTTCAATTGCGTATAAAGTTTTTTGTTATTCTTAATTATTGAAGAATTTTAAGTTGACTAAATTGATTTAAAATGTTATAGGATTATTAAATGGGACATAACCATAAGGACTCACACTACAGACCTATTTGAATACGTACGACATTTCAAATTTAAAACATACTTTATGTAACGCAAATACAAGATGGTCAATTTCCAATCCAAATTGAAAAGGAACACGCCAAACATTTGTCCGGCCTGGACAATCTCGATTCGGTTTGGACTGGAAGGCTATATTTATTTAAATATTTATGCCTGGAAGAGAGCCGACTTTTAATCAGATCTAATAGTCCGAAGCATAACAATATCTAAAATTAAAATTTTACTGTTGTCCTATGACTTCAGTATTTTCTTATTATATATCCGCTGGTCTGTTTTCGACTAAAATCAAAATCCCAGCTAATCCTAGCTAGATAAATAATACTAACGGAAGCTAAAGCAAAAAATGTTGGATGAAGAATGGTTTAAGGAGAACGGGAATTTGAAAAAGGTAATACGGAAGCGCGGAAATGAAATTTCCAAGCTCAAAATTTTCAATAGGCATCTTTCGACCCCACATTGGGCGCCATTTTTTATATTATGTAACGTGCACACTTATGACGACCATGTAGCCCCTCTGTCTACTCTACGGTTCCAGCTGTGCTCAGGGAACTGGGGTGGGTTTTGGAGCTACATGAATCATAAAATATTACACAATACAAAAAGTCGTAGACAGATTAGGGAAAACTAAGGAATTCAAACCACTCAACCACCTTGAGATGCCGACTGGAAAGAACTGTGATGGTGGCGTTCTTTCTCTCTACCCTCCCCACCTGTAGAGTCTTTTAAAATTCTATGGCCCTACCCTTGATTAAGTCTGTGTGCGAGTTACATTAGGTGCCCATTACAAAGACAAAGTTCAGTTCATGTTGAACTTGTTTTACAATATATAATTAGGAATCTAATTAAAATTTAATATAGGCTAACAATTCAAAATAAATTTATGAGGTATAAGTTGGTTAATTATAAGTTCAATGTAATATGAGGTTTGTATAGTAATTTCTCCAGTTAAACATTGCAGCGAGAGCGTAAAAGCCAAATAGAGCGTAAGATTGAGAAGAAGAGAAAACTAGCAGAAGAAGGTAATGAACACGAAACTAGCAAAAACTTGCAAGTGAACAGCTGCTGCACTGTTTTGACATTCTGCTGTAAACATTTTACTATTTATAAATCAGTTTTAAACTATTTGCTTTACACACAAGCACTTACACAGTCTAGTACATCATTAATATTTTGATTTCCACTCATTTTACTTTTGTTTGTGCTAAGCCAATTCAAAAAATGGCGGCTTTTGACATTTATTCTTCTCTTCTGCTGCTAGCTAATGTCTGCTAGTAGAATTTTCACTGGCAAGAATTTGCAGCTCTTCCGTGTTGTTACGCTCTCGATTCAGTGCTCTCTTGCAAATTTGTTGGGTTATCATAAATTTTTTCAGCAAAAATTTGCAGGTCCCAGTACAGATTAGTACTGACTATCGGTTACTATACAAACCTATAATAAATAATAATCCCAACGGTTTTCACCCTCCATTCCCGCCCATCCGCACGAGGAGCGCAGTCCGCATGACGTACGGAACCAGTATTTTCAATTTTTGCGCCGAGTCACGATAGGCAGGAGTTTGTTAAGTGTCGAGATCTAAAACTGTTCAGCTACAGAACTAAATTCATCATCCGATTTTATGTCTTTATGTTAATGATTCATTTATTGAGAGAGGAGAGTATCGCTTTCTTAATACCGAAAAGCGGATCTCATATATCAAACGTGCTGGAATGAGAGTTAAAATCCCGGCATAAGCAACGGAGCGGGCCGTGCAATTCAAAATTAGTTTTACAAGCTTTCAGAAATAGGGGACAGAAGTGTCTTTATACCCGGGAGGGAACATTAAGGCTAACTTCACCAAGAAGAAGCCGACTTTAAATTGAGCCTGTTAGTAATTTAACTATAAAAATTGTACTAAGCATTTGCCTGCGACTGGAAAGTGTAGTAATCAAAAATGTTCAAAATTTCGTATATGTAGCTGCTCACGAGGTCTTTTGATAAAAACGCATATACTAAAGTAAAGTAAAATAGGAATTAATAAAGGAAAAGCTAAATTCAATTCGTATGTATATGTATGTATAAGATTATATCCATGCACCTATGTACATAAGATGCACATATATTCATATATGTAATATAAATATAGG
The DNA here is from genome assembly GCF_013731165.1 of Rhagoletis pomonella. Taxonomy (NCBI): domain Eukaryota; kingdom Metazoa; phylum Arthropoda; class Insecta; order Diptera; family Tephritidae; genus Rhagoletis; species Rhagoletis pomonella. Next base: position 6,606,493 of record NW_023458562.1, on the reverse strand, counting down.
GGAATGTACCACAAATAACACAGGCCGACAAAATTTTTACCCAGAAACCAGACTATACTTTCCCGAAGGTTTTCGGTGCGATGAATTTAAATCTGGCCACAGAATTGCTCTATCTCATCAGGATTTTGAGATTTTCTAACCTATAAATGCAAAAAATGCCGTTTTTGCCCATTTTTGAAGTTGTGTATGCAAGCCAGAGTAATTTTTCTCAAAAAAGTACAAAAAAGCAAAAATTTCAAATAGAAAGACTTGTACTTTAACATTTTTTTTGTATTTGTTTGCGAAAAATTACTCTGGCTTGCATACACAACTTCAAAAATGGGCCAAAACGGCATTTTTTGCACTTATAGTTTAGAATATCTCAAAATCCTGATGTGATAGAGCAATTCTTTGGCCAGATTTGAATTCAGCGCACCGAAAACCTTCGGGAAAGTATAGTCTGGTTTCTGGGTAAGGAGATCGGTCTTATTTTGTCGGCCTGTGTAATCTATGCGCTCATAAATGGTATAGTTTTTCTTATGTTTTCTTTATCTTCCTCGTTTTTGTGTGTTTTTTTGTTTGTTATGCACTATGTTTTTGTTAGTTGATTTATTCTTGTTGGTATATATTGTTCATACACTATTTCTTACAGCAATAACATGCATGATCCATCGATGTCAGCAGGCCTGGTGACGATGAGGTATGTATGTAAGTATGTAGTTGCAGAGCTCATTTAAGCAGAGGATTGAGTCATAAACAAAAACACTGGTGCAATCTTCACCACGGTATAGCAAAAATTAAACTTATTAACTATTTACTATATACATATATAGGATTTCAAAGTTAAATTCTTGTTGGTTTCTGTGTCCAAGCACAAAAAAAAATATCATTTTTTATCCCACTTGTCCGTGCATCTGAAACTGAGCGCCTGGTCTACAGCATATGCATCAAGCTGCACAGATCAGATTAAAGCTGTCTTATTTATGTAAGCCGAAGAACTTGGGGCCATGAGACGTTCTTTGCTTTTGAGACCAAATATTAGAGACGCAGGTATCAAAAGCCCTGGTTGAATTAAAATTAATTTAGATTCGGTGCTGCCTTGGCACCAGCTCTCTGCTGGGCCTTAGCACAAGACTTAGTTGCCGATCGGGTCCGAGGCTCACAACGTTCTTTTTGGCAGGCATGCACCAAGCAAATATGAGCACCCCTTGTGTCTTGGGCCAACTCAGATCACCAAAGCCGATGGCTGTCGATGTCTTGAAAACCACATTTACACGTGCCTCTGGCACAAAAGTCTTTGGGAAGATCTATGGCACACTACTTAATACTTTCAAGGCACTGATTAATTAATAACTCACTGATTTTATGATAGCATATAATCACGTCTTATAGCTTGGATGGTTTGCGAAAAGTTAACTCTAAACCAAACCGGAAATCAAGGCTCAGCTGAATCTCGAAGGCCTTTCTCAAGCAACACTGGACAATTTAGCGCCCCCTGTATGGGTAATTCTAAGCTGATTGTCAGTAGCGAGCTTTCGCGTGACTGTTAAACAGTAGTGACCAAAATAACATGTACTGTATTGTCTGTTCAGTATTTAAACAAAGGCCTTCCCAATTTTCGGTACACTATTATTATCAGTTCGGACAGATCGCACCCTCACACAATGCATGAACAAAACTGACTTTTATATGGAAGAAAATGCGCATCTCCCTTCACAAAAAAAATCTAAAAAATCAATTGTAGGTTTTAGCGACTTCAAACTTGCACTTTATTGTACTGAAATTCAATGGGCTATAAAACGGCACACTCGAAATCTTTCTAGGAAATCTAATTAAAAATATCGAAATTTGTATGGAAATTTTTTTAAGTTTCATTAATTTTTGTGAAATTTTTGCAAGCTTTGAAATTTTTATTTATGTAGTACCTGATATAGATCGACCCATCTTTTAAATGAAAATTATTAACACAATAAATAAATAAAGATAAGTTGCCAACAGCATCATTTTTATGGCATGTATATAATTAAATAGGTTTTGTATAAATCCGTTCTTTCAGTGAAAATGTTTTTTTGATCTGAATTTATTATGGTTTATGCAATTCTGTTTTTGTATGTATTACAACAGAGCATCAACTAAGTTTTCCTCTGCAATTGAACAAAGGTTTAGTCAAACTCTCGTTTTTTCAAATCAAAATTCAAAAAGTTTGACTAAACCTTTGGGAAGAATGAGAATTTTTTTTGCTAAGGGTCCCCGTTTGAGGCCCATCAATTATGGCAGCCCTAATCTAGATAGAAGAAAGACAAAAATATAACCTTAAGCAAAAGCAGAATGTATGTATGTATGTACATATGTATGTATATTGGTTATGAGACAAAATAGATACATAACGTAAGTTTCACTTCTCCAGTGTGGCCCAGGCGCACTTACTTTTTTTATTCACTCAAATAATCACCGTTATAAACTTTTTTTTACGAAATTTACACACTCAAACTTTTTTATCACTACTAGTATCCAAATCAAAAAAGCAGCGGAATTCAACGCTTGATTTTCGGCCCATCTTCTTCCCTTCAATAAGTAAACTATACCAACTAGAAGCAAACTACATTTAACATACCTACTTGGATACCTTTGCATTTAAAACAAAAAAGTAAAACAAAAGGTCAATTCGAAATGTAAAAAAACATCAAATCAAATAAAAGTATAACCAATGCATATAAGCCAAAAACTTGTTATGAAATTTATTGTGAGCGATTTATTTTTTATAACACGAAATAAATGACAATTTGTGACACAGCAATAAATGGGCCGGTTATTTTCGGTCCCTGTCAAAAAGAGTCACTTGCGGACTAGAAAAAATGTGGTTAGTTTTGAGCTGGTTCTAAGAAGTATAGTATAGAGCCTTTTCTTTAAATACTGTAATTAACAAGTAAGAAAGTCTAACTTCGGGCGGAGCCGAACATTAAATACCCGGCGCAAGTATTAAATATATGTTTTTCACCTTTCCGAAAGCTACATGGTAAACCGGGGTGTATCCATTTTGAGTAAATTAGCGTCCTTAAATTTCGAAATATTGAAGTTTCAAGCATTTCTGAAATTTACTGTTATATGAAAAGCGGCCGTAATTTTTGTTCGATTTCAATAATTTTCAACGTTTTGCTTCTATGTGGCAAGCACAATAACCACACCGAGTTTGGCACAAATTGGTAGAACGGTTACCGAGATACATATATGTGATCATAAGTGGGCGGTGCCACGCCCATTTTTCAAAATTTTATCCTAAACGTATTTCTTGGTAAAGAATTGTTGCAAGCATCAATTTTGAATAAATTAGCTTCAATAATTACTGATTTATCGAAGATTTCGTATTTCTCTAAATTACCGTTATATGGGATGTGGGCGTGGTTAGTGTCCGATGTTAAAAATTTTTGGCCATTTCGTATGTTATACCAAGGTTAGCAACTGTGCCAAGTTTTGAAGAAATTAGTGCAGCGGTTACCAAATTATACACATGTAACCATAAGTGGGCGTGGCTACGCCCATTTTCCAAAAATTTATAATATTCTTATTTTTCGTCTAAAACTTATTGTAAATATCAATTTTGAGTGAATAATCTTCAGTAGTTACTAAAATATCGCAGTTTTCGTATTTCGGAAAATTACCGTTATATGGGAGGTAGGCGTGGTTATTGTCCGATTTTGCCCATTTTCAATACCATCCGTCCTACGCCCGAAAGAAGTGCACATGCCAAGTTTCGTTAAGATATCTCAATTTTTACTCGAGTTATCGTGTGCACAGACGGACGGACGGACGGACGGACAGGCAGTCACCGCTTAATCGATTTCTCTTTTAATCCTGATCATTTATGTATACATTTGTCTATATCTATCTCGATTCGTTTTGCCTGTTACAAACAACCGTTATGTGAACAAAGTTATAATACCCTTGTGCACAAGTGCGCTCGGGTATAAAAAAGGACGCATACAATTTGTAAATAAAAAGTTCTTAATTTTATTTTTAAATAGCTATTTGTTTTGCACTAATTTACTTTTTAAGGTAAACTATGCTTTAAAATTAGGAATATAAAGTGTCGGTTATTCCTTCATTTTCTAAAACCGTTATTCTTTAAAATTATTTATATTTGTTACGTATAATCAGTGTAGCCACTTTACCACAACTGTGGTAGATCAACCACATTTTGGATCATTTTTCACTTCTACCACAACTATCACAGATTTTAGAAAATCTGCCACAATTTTACTGAAATAAAATTATTAATCTAGTTTGCCAAAATATTGTTTTCAAATAAGTTGACTAGCCAATTTTCTCCTCAACTTGAATGTAAAAGTCCCGAAAATTTATTGTAAATATTGTGTTAGTTGAAGAGCTGAAGGTGCTGTCAAATTGCGCAATTTGAATGCTCTCAAACTCTTCAAACTGAAATTGTAGCTGTTTACACAACCATCTCAATTTCAATTTCGATGACAATTTGTATATTTGTTTGTTGTTTTTTTTGTCCTATTTGTTTTGCTTTTACTTGCTTGTTTGACGTCTGTTTTTTTCTTTTTACTTATTAATAACTCACAATACGCGATTTTAAGAATTGTGTTCGCAAAGTTGAGGCAATTTCGTCGCGATTTCAGGTGAAAGTTTCTTGTGTGGCGAAATTGAGAATCGTATCGCAGTTTCAGCTGAAACTGAAACATTTTCAGAGAGCAACTGTGGTGATATAGATATTTATTCATAGTGTTAAATGTAAACTTTTAAAGTGTTATATAAAACTGTGTGATGAAATACATAAACGGTTTAATTTTGCTGATAACAACTTAAGTGCCGTTTTTACCATCTCTGGTTAACACCAATCTCCAGTTAAACATCACGTTGTCGATACAATGTTATATGCATGGAGTCAGTAACGTCGGTAACGATGTTTAACTGGGGATTAGTGTTAACCAGAGATGGCGAAAACGGCCCTAAGACTGTTAAAGTATTTGACCCACAAATTATTCGAAAAGGTAATATGCTAACTATTTTACCGCTTCTTAAACAATATAATTTTTTTGAGGGTTTGAAAGAGTTGTTGAACAGCGAGTGGAGAAATTTGATCGTTTTTGACAAAACCAAAGTTAAGGACCTGTTTCAAGCAGAGCTCTTAAATTTCCATTACGATTAGTAATCGTTAATTTTTTTGCATTTTTTTATTTTTAATGATTATTTTAATTGCCTTACATAACCTAGCCATTAATAACTAATTATTAATTATAATTATCAAAAATAATCATGATTAATTGCCATTAAAAAAAAATCAAAAATAATCAAATAATTAGAAATAATCAAATAATCAAAATTAATCAAATTGTTTTTTTTTTTTAATATTTGATTATTTTTAATTGTTTGATTATTTTTAATTATTTGATTGTTTTTAATCATTTGATTGTTTTTAATTATTTGATTATCTTCAATTATTTGATTATTTCTAATTATATGTTTATTTTTAATTATTTTTCCAAATAGATGAAGCTGTGTTTGGCAAGCAAATTTTTATAAGTTATTATTAAATATCTGAGACCGAATTCTCTGTACGAGTAAATCCTTGTACTGTATTTTACAAGTAAGAAATGATTTCTCATAAGCATTTTCAAATGTCAACTGTCTTTGCTATTCATTAATACTTCTAGAAAGAATTTTGTAGAGGACACATTGAAGAAGATCTTCCAAATGTATGAATATTATTTGCATATTGACCGCTTGTTATTTTATGAATTGTGTATTAGTCTACAGCATATAATGAACTTAAAACAATATACAAAATGCCTTTTTCGGTTTCTGCTACCAATGAAAACGATTCCTTGATGCAAGAACACCAAAAATATCTGTTTAAAACTTTTTAAAAAGTTCACCTCATCTTTTTCCAGATAAAAGATTTAAAACAATTGAGAACCCGCTAATTTGAAGGTGATTTGAAAGGTGAATGCAACTTTTTTTTATCCAACGAAATTATTTTTCCTCGATTTTCTATCCCAAAGGCTTGATGTTTTTGTTCTCGAGATATTACATTTTGTCAATATCTACACTGTGCGGTGTTTAACAATAACTCCTAATTTGCTAATTTCTTATATATCGTTCACCCTACAGTATTAACCACAGAACTTACATTCCCAAACATTGTACAATATATTATTCACAAGTTGAAATAAAATTAAAAAAAAAAAATAATCAAATAATTATGTTAGTCGTATAATTAAAAAAATCAAAAACAATTCAAAATAATCAAATAATTATATTAATCATGCAATTAGAAAAATTAAAAATAATTGAAAATAATCAAATAATTATATTAAACATGTAATTAAAAAATTTCAAAAATAATTGAAAATAATCAAAAATAATAATGTTATTAAAATTAATTAATTAATTAAATTTTGTTTTGAAAGTAATTAATTATTAATCATTAAAAATGTGCAAATAATCGTATTTAATCATTAAATGGTTACCCAAAAAAAACATGCTTTAATTAATAATCATTATGATTATTAATCATTATTTAACAGGTCTGGTTTCAAGATGACTTGGTCAAAGGTTAGACTGCGCTAAAGAATGAAAAAAATCTCTGTGATGAATTTATGTTCACTGAGTTATCCGAACATACATATGTGCAATTTGGAAGTCCTTCCTCATAGCACTGCTGATGCTGAAAGATTGTTTTCAGTAATGAATATGATTAAATCTTCTAAGAGAAATCTTCTTAGTGTTTTATCAGTGGAAAATCAAGTTTTCACTAAAGAAATGTGTGATTTTGAAAATACTTACGTACCTTCGAAAGACCTTATACAATTTTATTTAAAATCTAAATTTGTTGATGGAAAGTTCGTGCCCATAAATATGTAAATAATAACGCATATTCTAACGTTCTTCTTATAATTATATATGTATATTGTACTTGTTTGAACAAAGTACTATAAAATAATGTTTGTACAAATATTTAGAGACTTAACGTTTATAAACATTGTTTATCGGTTTTTATGCTATGTTTTTTTAAATAATGGACTTCTGTACTTATGCAATAATGCTTCATTTTGTTTCAATAATTAGTATTTGTTATATTATTGGTTATTGTTTCTGATGAATAATAATTTAACGCACAATAAAATGTGTTTAATGCTTACAAAAATTCTACCACGCTTTTTTAGAGATCTACCACAGTTTTTATTAACAACTAGCCAATGCCCGCTTAATTCGCGGCGTCTAATAAGAACTTTCGGGTTGGTCAATGAAAAAGAGCGTTTAAAAGCAAAAATAGTGTGTAAAGTCAAAATTTTTGGTTTAAGTTGAAACCACTAAGGCGCAGTATCCTCCTCACACATAGGCCAATAATAGTAACGCTGTGATACCATATGCAATACCAATCCCTTACGGTGTCATGAGCTTTACCGATGATCTTATTTCCACCTGTGAGATCTCTGCCAAGCATGCGTAATCTTTTTCCATGATCTTGCAACTACAACATTGGTCCGATGCGTAAGCCACAGAAGTGCGTTTTCTGTTATAGGAGGGCCAAGAATCCTCGCTGTCCCACAAGTGAAGGGTTTTCCTGCACATTGGCTAAATGAGTCGTGTGATCTCTTGAATATCTTTCAAATGAAGCAATTGATATACCTACGGTGATCTTTCCTTGTTATTTCGCCACTTTTACAATTCGTGGCTATATTTATGAACTGATTTCTAGGTAGATGCAAGATCGCATGATCGTGCATGAGGGCGTCAGACACACTTAACCCCATCCTTAATTTAGACATCTGAAAACTAAATTCGTATAACTTAAACATAGGGCCAAAGCAGACCAACCACACGGGGTTTCTATACATTTCGACTACAGCGCCATCCATTGGGTCCATTTTCTGCAAAACCATTGCTTACCATAAAATGAATACGTGTTATGAATTTCAACCTCGACTCCAGCGGCATTTATACACTCATACATTTAAAGCTCACATTTAAAATTTGAACGAAATCGGGTAATAAATACGATTTTTATAAATAACTCTACTCCAGCACCACCTACCGAGTTTTCTAGTAGCATGTAATAGGACCATATATGTATGTAAGATAACCTCCGACAATCTGACGGAACTCTATTCAGTGGTTTTTGAGTGTAGTCCGAACAACGAAAACGGCTATCATTTTATGCAAATAGGTACGTAGATAGGACAGTCTATAGCGAAACTCGTAAAATCAAAGCTCCATTCTTTGTGAAAAATTTAAAAAAATTCTTCAAAATTTTCACATAAATTTTACCTTTTACTAAAAATTAAAAACAAAGTTACAATATTTCAATGGGATTTAGAAATCTAGGAGAAAATGGTTCCGAATCGAATGATACTTGCGCGTTTACGTAAATGTATATCGATCCAGCCTTTCCAATAATTACCACTTTTCGCAATAAGTACGGTATTGATAACATATGTATGTATGTAGCTGTGCCAAATTTCAGAAAGTTTACGTGCGCATTTCCAGAGATAAGTGAAATGAGAAGCATGGGGGGTGCCACGCCCCCTTTTCCATTACTTACCACTTTTCGCCATAAGTACGGTATTGATAACATATGTAGCTGTGTCGAATTTCAGGACGTTAGCGTAAGCGGTTCCAGAGGTAAGCTATATGAGAAGTTCAGTTTGTATGGAAGGTGCCAGCCCCCTACTCCAATGCATTTGCAATATATGCATCAGTGCTAAGTTTCAGTTCCACAGCGTAATTGGTTTTAGAGATATATTGGTTTTTTACGCGTTAGTCTGTATAAAAATTTCAGGAATATGCCGAGCTACATACCGAGTAAATTTTTGGTCGGAATATTTATTTTCAAGGTGCTGGCATATGTTCCAAATATGAACCAAATCGGTGCAGCCGTTTAGTAGTTTAATGAAATACATTGTACAGAGAACTGTATGAAATTGTAAAGCGAGAGGTCTCAGATTTCTTAATTTTCCACTTGAATACACTTAATTGAATGTCAATATAATTAAGTTTTGTGGTTATATCAAGGCGAAATTTTGAGAACAGTCCGTTGCTAACTCTAAATATAAACAACGACGCACTGGAAAAAGTTAATACATTCAAATACCTAGGAATAATGATCAACGATAAACTAAAAGAAAAAAAAAATATGGATTCTATATTGATGCGCTTACACACATACAGACAGATCTAATAAATCCCCTGTTAAGTTTTCTTTATCTGTTTCTAATATACATACAGATACCGTCCTGTTTTATTTTTCTCAAATACTTTCGTTTGATACACATATGGCAACATTTAGGTTATGTTATAAATCCCTTTTTTATACCCGAGCGCACTTGTGCACAAGGGTATTATAACTTTGTTCACATAACGGTTGTTTGTAACAGGCAAAACGAATCGAGATAGATATAGACATATGTATACATAAATGATCAGGATGAAAAGAGAAATCGATTAAGCGCTGACTGTCTGTCCGTCCGTCCGTCCGTCCGTCTGTGCACACGATAACTCGAGTAAAAATTGAGATATCTTAACGAAACTTGGTATATGCACTTCTTTCGGGCGTAGGACAGACGGTATTGAAAATGAGCAAAATCGGACAATAACCACGCCTACCTCCCATATAACGGTAATTTTCAGAAATACGAAAACTGCGATATTTTAGTAACTACTGAAGATTATTCACTCAAAATTGATATTTACAATAAGTTTTAGACGAAAAATAAGAATATTACAAATTTTTGGAAAATGGGCGTAGCCACGCCCACTTATGGTTACACGTGTATATCTTGGTAACCGCTGCACCAATTTCTTCCAAATTTGGCACAGTTGTTAACCTTGGTATAACATACGAAATGGCCGAAAATTTTTAAAATCGGACAATGAACACGCCCACATCCCATATAACGGTAATTTAGAGAAATACGAAATCTTCGATAAATCAGTAATTATTGAAGCTAATTTATTCAAAATTGATGCTTGCAACAATTCTTTACCAAGAAATACGTTTAGGATAAAACTTTGAAAAATGGGCGTGGCACCGCCCACTTATGATCACATATATGTATCTCGGTAACCGTTCTACCAATTTGTGCCAAACTCGGTGTGGTTATTGTGCTTGCCACATAGAAGCAAAACGTTGAAAATTATTGAAAACGAACTAAAATTACGGCCCCTTTCCATATAACAGTAAATTTCAGAAATGCTTGAAACTTCAAAATTTTGAAATTTAAGGACGCTAATTTACTCAAAATGGATAAACCCCGGTTTACCATGTAGCGGTAGCTTTCGGAAAGGTGAAAAACATATATTTAATACTTGCGCCGGGTATTTAATGTTCGGCTCCGCCCGAACTTAGACTTTCTTACTTGTTATTAATGATTTCTATGTAAAAAGACTTCATTTCGATTGAAATTACTAAAAACAATCTTAAAAATGACCATAATTGAGAAATTATTACAAATAAATTTTCGTTCACAATTTTCACCATGAAAATGGGAAAACTTTGGAAAACGCATAGTACCATCGGATAGCCCGTACAAAAATCTATAGAAATAATAGTTTTCGAATTATTTTTCCCGTTTTCTGTCTAATTCCCAGCTAGTCGAAAAGTAGCTTGCACCGCTCAGCGCGCTTGGGACATTTGGCGTGAATTGCCTCATATATAAAACTTTGAATATTCACAATGGTTTTCATGTTAATTATTTTTCATAGTTTTTTTTTTTTTAAGGATGGCTCATATTATAACATAATCATTTAAATTCACGTTTCTAACTGTGCTAGAAATTTAATAGAATTCTAGAAATTGTTATATAAAGTTCAATATTTGAAATCAGAGTTTATAAGTTTGCAGTTCTATGGCCCACTAAATTTTAGTATAATTGATCGCGTTGATTTTTATAACGCTTTTTATGCACGCTCTTGAAGGTATTCTCCTATTTAATTATTTTCGTTTCACGTGCAAGGTTACAATTTACTACACTAAAATTTTATGGACTTCAAAACTGAATACTCGAAATATTTATTTATAAAAAAAACTCTGATTAAAAAGTTTGAAATTTGAAGACAGTTTTTAGAGTTCTATCAAGTTTGCAATAAATTTAAATGGTTTCTGAAATAAGAGCCATGGTTAAACAAAAACTAAACGAAAAATATTAAAAATTAAAAATATTGGAATCTAAAAAAATCACTGCATAACTACACGTTTCGGGTGCTCAGTGAGAGGTATATCTACGTATGTACAGTATCGGTCATATCAATAGCCCCCCATTTCAAAGTAAGATTGTTTACCACTTTTGTTTATTTTTTTTAATCTGATTAAAAGGTCGAACATTTTTATTAAAAGTCTTTGATTTTTCCTTTGTTTTGTATAAAGCTTGAAAACTGGGTTTATATGATTTTGTCTTAACCATGATCAATTTTTTTTTACAAAATAATAACAAACAAATTTTACCTCTCAATATATTGTGAATACTTAAAAAGGAAATGGTGTACGGAGACTTTTGCTGTTAAGTGTAGCTTAACTAAATTTTATGGTTGTATTCTGCATTAAATTTTATACCTATATGTATAAAAATGACATTAATGTTACCAATAACGACTTTTTTGGAAATATTTTAGCCGTTGCTTCATAAACTAGGGAATTACATATTAAATAAACAGTTTGCTATTAGTTTTTGGGGTTTAAGAAAATCGAAAAAATATAGTATGGTATATTTGTGCATCATTTGTCAGCTTTCACATGACCAGGATGAGTAAAATTGATGGCAGCGCAACTAGCACCACATGAGTTTCAACCATCCAGCTCTGCATCCCTTTTGCAATAGTTCAGAGACAGTTCTGAAATTTGTAGGGCGGAACTAGCGCTTTACCAGACTGTTTCCAAATTTTGCTGCAGGGGACCAACGATCTTAGAATCGGGGGTCTTCTCGCGGAGCTACTTTCGTATTGTCCGGGAAGTGGGAATTTGTGCATTTACTTCTCAGCTTTCACGTGCTAGCACACCGCAAGTTTCAACTGTTCCACTCTGCAGCCGTTTTACACTAGTTTAGAGTCAGTTCTAAAATATGTGGGGCGAAACTAGCGCTTTGCCATACTGTCTCTTCTGCCGATATCATAGCAACTTTAAGTCACCTGCCAACGTAGTTGCGGATTTAAAATCTTAAAAACTTGGTGCATTCTAGATTGTTTAATTTTGCTTTGTTAACATGTCAAAAATTTCAACAAGAACAACTACACGTAAGTCTTCCCCTTCACCCAAGACCCCTTCAGTGCTGCAGAGTAAGCCTCAGAGAGCTGAGAGTCCCAATCTACCTTAAGTTACAAGTCTTAAGTGTACAAGTAATTTGGATCCAGAGATTTTAAATACGAATTTTCTCCTATCAAGCTGTCCACCATCAACACCTAATCTGAACATAAAATCTCCTATTTTTATGGATGATAATGCTTTCCAATTTCAGTCAGCAACGGAGGCGGATTTGGTTGTGTATTTACGCCATTAAATCAAATGCTATAGGTGTTGATGGCATTAGTCTAAAATTTGTTAAAATGATTACACCCTTTGTGATCCCGTCACTAACTCATATAATTAACTTTTGACTTACCTCATCCACCTTTCCCTCACTTTGGAAAATAGCAAATGTAGTACCCGTTCCTAAAACTAAATGTCCGAACTCCCCCGAACACTTTAGACCGATAAGTGTTTTACCTGCGCTCTCTAAAGTGTTTGAAAAATTCTTGACACGGCAAATTAACGGCCACTTGAATAAAAATAGTCTACTAAGTGATTTTCAGTCGGGATTTAGAAGCCAGCACAGTTGCTCCACAGCAATGCTGAAAGTATTAGAAGACATACGTCCAGCCTTTGATAAAAATCAGTTATCAATATTAGTATTGCTTGATTTCTCAAAAGCATTTGATACTATAGACCACTATAAGTTATTGGAAAAGCTAGGTAATCTGTTTAAGTTCGGGTCGTTTTCTTTGCAATTATTGGAGAGCTATTTGACAGGTAGGCTACAGCAGGTTCAATGTGGTGAAAATTATTCAAGCTTAAAGCCCGTAACATCTGGTGTGCCGCAGGGTTCCATTCTGGGTCCCATATTGTTCTGCACATTCATAAACGATATAGTGGAGTGTTGCCAAAGTTCATCCATTCATCTCTATGCAGATGACACTCAAATATATTTGTCACGGCCGATTGGTCTTGTTGAAGATCTGATTGCCAGACTTAATGAAGATTTCTCTCGAATTTCCAAGTGGGCAAAAATTAATAACTTCAAGCTGAATGCATCAAAGACGAAGGCAATATCACAGTCGGTTAAACATTTTGAACTCACCGGTACTTCTCCGCTAACGCTTGTTGGAACAGATATTAAATATGAAGATAATGTAACAAACTTAGGATTCAGAATAAACTCAAGGTTAACGTGCGTTGACCACACCAAGTACTTAGTTAACAAAATTTACAACATTCTTAGAAAGCTATATCATAATGCCTACCAGTTACCTCAACAGTCTAAATTAAAAATCGTTAAGGCACTGGTCGTTCCGTACATCTCATATGCAGAACTTATATACTGCAACCTTGACGCTGCATCACATCAGAAGTTGCAAGTTGTTTTAAACAATGCGGCACGTTTCGTATTTGAAAAAAGAAAGTATGACCATATCTCGTAATATTCTAAACAGATTCTTGGCAGTGATCTACGTTCATACTACAAGTTGCGTACGGTTGGATTTCTTCATAAGATAATTTACTCCCAAAAACCATCTTACCTCTATAAAAATATAAAACTAGGTCAGTGTCCAAGAACATTAAATCTTATTGTTCCAAAATATGAATACCTTGCCTCAGAGCGCATGTTTTTTGTTAGCACAATAAAGTTATGGAATTCTTTACCACTTGATATTAAACGCATAAGGCATGCAAGGTGTTTTAAAATGGCAGTTTTAAATTTTCTTTAATCTCCTGAACGTTTTCAATAAATAATTAATTCATCTATCCTTCTATACTAAGCAAAATTAGTTTATTAGTTTATAAGTTAAAACTTAATGTATTCAGTTGAAATGTTATTACCTTAAGATGTACTACTAAAAGACTTAGTCTTACTATGTACAAAACTCTCATATAAATAAATTGAAATTGAAAAATAAATTTTGCTGCCGGGTATCTATAGTATAGATTCTATACAATATGTTTTTCGATACTCTTTCAATTATCTGACTGCCCGCACTACATGACACTTAAGGCAATTTAGTTCAATCGATCTTTAATTGGCGGTGTGCAAATTTGGTGCCAAGCAGGCAGTCAAAGCGTCCAACCATTTAACGCAAGTTGTTCGTAAACAAGTTGTTAGCATCTTTGCAGCAGTTGCTTTGCCATACTTTTAGTTCACATGAGTAATATGCGAATGCGGAAGGAGTAAAAAGTTAGACTCGGTGAAAATCAAGAATTGTATAAAGTGGCGCAGTAAATGAAAAAGTGTGTGCCGATAAACTATACATGCATTTCGGATATTCTATGACAACTAACTCATGGCTGCGGCTAGGGACACGAATTTCGATACGATACGATACCATATCGATACTTTTGGCATTCGATACCGATATTTTTTACTCGATAGTTTTAAAACGATATTTTTTGGAATCGAGTACCAGAATCCTAGTATCGTATCGAATATCATAAACTCAAATTAGTCTTTCAAGTCTACTCGTTCCAAGGCGAAGGAGGTGAGAAGGGAGTAGTTATAGCGCACTCGCTGAAACCGTATCCAAAAGCAAACAAAATTTGTTATTTTTATTCGATATTTCTTAAATAATTAATTTGCGCTGCGGACCGAAATGAAAGCGAACAAGAATTCAAATTTGTTATAATAATAATTCAAATTTAAAACGGGCTGTACAAAGAAAACCAGCCTTTTTTCACTTCGCGTCAAATAAGTGATGCGTTTATACCTGTTTTCTACCGATGTGAGAAATAAAAAACCGATTTGAAAACAAAATCGAGTCAATACACTTTTGAATTTCTGAGCGTATTGAAATTTGGTCTATGCTTCCGTTTTGAATCACAGCGAACTGGATCAAAGCGCTTTATGTGTCGGTATAAACAAGGTAAGAAATAAACTCGGATGTTTATAATTTAAATGTCGGTCGGGACGATCTATAAAAACCGGAGTTTTAAAAAAAAATATATGTAGATATATAAGATTTATAGATCATTTTAATACCTAGGGCATGGTTTCCACCCGCCAAAATATTTTCTACCAAAATCTCTTAAGAAAAGTTACCAAAATCTTTTTTCACTGGAAAAAATATACAGAATAAAACTACTACTTTTCATACAAGTATGCATATTTAATTAATAAACCAAACAAATATTTATATTGAAAGGAAACTGTGTAACTACATCACATTAGGATTCAAGTATTTCAGTCAGGTAGGTTACGTTTAGTTTATGATGATTACCACCCTTCACAGTAGGAATGTTAATCCCGGAATCCCGGCCTTTTTAAGGTCCCGAATTATTTGCCAAGAATCCCGGGATTTTCGGTAAGTATTTCTTATTTGCACTGATGGCAATAATATACAAGTATTGGCTATATTTCTTTTTTTGTTTACTAATTAATATTTTTTTAAAAACGTCTAGCTCATTATACATATAACACCGCGATAATTTTTTCAAAAACAAATATTGCGAAATTTCAAGGATAAAATTTTAAAAGGACATTTTCAATACTTACCAGTCCTTCTGCATTAAAAACTTGAATCTTTTTAAATTCTAAAGGATTTGCTCTTTAATTTGATACCCACACTTCTTCTCTAAGCACATTTCTATTAATTTTTTAAATCATTTTTGAATTACTGACGTCAGAGTGAAAAACTACAAACGCAATTTTACTATATTTGCCCAATGGTTTCGCGAATACATTGATATTTACTCTCGCGCGGCGTTATATGTATAATGAGCTAGACATTTATAAAAAAATATTAAGTATTAAAAAAAAAGAAATATAGCCGATACTGGTCAAGAAAAGGAGTTTCTATTATTGCCATCAGTGCAAATTACAAATCGCGGAAATGCTGGGATTATTTGCCAAGAACTCCGGAACCTTTGGGACCTTAAAAAGGCCGAGATCCCGGGATTAACTTTCCTAGTATGCAGGCAGCATGTCACTTACTATCTCATCATAATGTGCACTCTTTTTATTTCCAAGAAAATTTTCACACACAGAAAATAAACCTTTCCATGCATTTTTTTCCAAAGGCGTCGTTGATGTAAAAAATTTCCGTCACTAATCAATTCCCGTATTTGTGGACCGACAAAAATACCTGTTAAAAATATAATTTAATTTCGTTTTAAATCATGTAAAAATATCCTTGTACCTTAGGGCTGCCTTAATCCTGAACCCATCGACCAGGACACTTTTTCTCTATAAATACAGTTTATTTGATTCTAGCGTCCCATTATTTTGAAGTATTTTCTGATATTACAATCAATGTAGGTTTGTGGCACACTCCATAGAGCTGAAGGATTGATGATGATGAAACTTTTAACTTCTGATTTTTTTTATCATAAAAGAACAAATTTCTCTTGACGGTGACGTTACTAGGAAAAATGGTCTTGAATGCTTGCCTTCCCACCATTAGCAAATTTCCACTATCTGCAACGCGCTTCATGATCATTTTTGCCATTTTGTATGTATATTAGGGATGTCAATTTTCGGGGTTTTGTCGATCCCGGGATTTTCGGGATCTGAAAATACAATCCCGGGATCCCGGGATTGTCCCGAAATTCAGGCAAAAGTGCAACACATCTGTGATCATCCTATTATAGTATTTTAAATCAGATTGATATAACAAAAAAAAAAGTACAATTTATTGTAAATCATTTACATATTTATTAAGGCGATAAATCAGTGTTTTCAATCAACAAAAAACAAACATAAAATTTGACAAACATATATGTATGTATGTACATATCCTCATTAATTTATAACATAGTTTTTGTACTACAAGGTCAAATGCATATACACTCACAGAAATATTTTGCATAGATTTTTTTTGCAATATTCAGAATATTTTTCATGGTATTTTTTTTTGTTGATTTAAAAAAATATATATGTGCAATTTTGAAGTTGCGAAAACATCCCGTCGACATATTATATTTTTTTTTGCTACAAAAAAATTCGTTATAAGGAAGAAAATGCCCAACATCAGTAAAAACAATTCAAAAATCAAGGGAGTTTTTAGTAACTTTAAAAGTGCACTTTATTGTATTACTTGAATGGGCTATAAAACTGCATAATGGAATTTTTTGTAAAAATTATGATTAAAAAGTTTGATATTTTTATGATAATTTGGTGAACTTAAACCAACTTTCTCTAAAGTGTGAAATTTTGATTTACATGATTTTTGTTGTAAAATGAGCTATATATTTTTTTTTAATTAACAAAAAAATACCATGAAAAATATTTTGGATATTGCAAAAAAAATCGATGCAAAATATTTTTGTTCGTGACTGTATTTGGTACAGCAGTAACTGCCTATGTAACTATATAAAATTTGTTGAATCACGGTTTGAGATCAATTTAAGATATTATCAGTATATTTAAGTAATAATAAAAAAGTTAACACATTTAAGTAAACAATAAATATATAAGTGCATCACCTATTCCATTTCGAGCGGAGCAAAATTATTCCTTCTTTTGATGGTAATGCGATCTTAAAGAAATTATAGCTTAAGGGTTGCAAAAAATTCTTAATTTGCCCTTGAGAGGGGATATTTGTGATAAAAATTTAATTGGCTAACAAAAAAATTGTTTCCAGCAATCCCGGGATTTAAATCGACTAATCCCGGGATATACGGGACTTAAAAAAGACCGGGATCCCGACATCCCGGAAGCCCGGGATTGACATCCCTAATGTATATGAATTACCTAAAGATAATTTAGGTAGGCTGTCTGAAGTGAAGCCATTCGAAAAGACTTACTCAATATGGACTGAAAAGTGCTTCCCTGTATGCTTCCTAGAAATGGGTTTCCTATTTACAATTTACGCGCACGTACTTAAGTACATGTTTATATTATTTAGCATTACAGATAGGATTCAATAAGCATTTTAAGTCTCAATAAAACATATTTGATCTGAATCTTAAATATTTAAATAGAAGTATGATTTTTATGAACTAAAAACTGCTTTAAAAGAACTTTTTAAAAAAGCCTTCAGAAGTACGTCCTACAAAAGCCCTTTGGGAAGCTCTTCTTTGAGTAGCGAAAGCAGAAGCCCTTCAATTTGTGCCACTCTGTACCAAAGAGGAAGGAGAAAGGAATGGCTTTCAGAAAGGTCTTTTTGAAGAGATTGTACCTGTTCAGGACCTTGCACTTTTTTGGCATTTGCCTGAAAATAAAAAATTATGTTTTAACCAAATAAACTAAACAGAACAAGTAAGAAAGTCTAAGTTCGGGCGAAGCCGAACATTAAATACCCGGCGCAAGTATTAAATATATGTTTTTTCACCTTTCCGAAACCTTCCGCTAGATGGTAAGCCGGGGTGTATCAATTTTGAGTAAATTAGCGTCCTTCAATTTCGAAATATTGAAGTTTCAAGCATTTCTGAAATTTACCGTTATATGAGAAGCGGCCGTTATTTTAGTCCGATTTCAATAATTCTCAACGTTTTGCTTATATGTGGCAAGCACAATAACCACACCGAGTTTGGTACAAATTGGTAGAACGGTTACCGATATACTTATATGAGATCATAAGTGTGCGGTGCCACGCCCATTTTCCAAAGTTTTACCATAATCGTATTTCTTGGTAAAGAATTGTTGCATGCATCAATTTTGAATAAATTAGCTTCAATATTTACTGATTTATCGAAGATTTTGTATTTCTCTAAATTACCGTTATATGGGATGTGGGCGTGGTTATTGTCCGATTTTAAAAAGTTTCGGCGATTTTTTATGCTGTGCCAAGGCCAACAACTGTGCCAAGTTTGGAAGAAATTGGTACAGCGGTTACCAAGATATACACATGTAACCATAAGTGGGCGTGGCTACGCCCATTTTCCAAAAATTTATAATATTATTATTTTTCGTCTAAAAATTATTGTAAATATCAATTTTGAGTGAATAATTTCCAGTAGTTACTAAAATATCGCAGTTTTCGTATTTCTGAAAATTACCGTTATATGGGAAGTAGGCGTGGTTATTGAGCGACTTTAAAAATTTTCGGCCATTTGGTATGTTGTGCGAAGGCCAACAACTGTGCCAAGTGTGGAAGCTACGCCCATTTTCCAAAAATTTATAATATTCTTATTTTTCGTCTAAAACTTATTATAAATATCAATTTTGAGTGAATAATCTCCAGTAGTTACTAAAATATCGCAGTTTTCGTATTTCTGAAAATTACCGTTATATGGGAAGTAGGCGTGGTTATTGAGCGATTTTAAAAATTTTCCGCCATTTGGTATGTTGTGCGAAGGCCAACAACTGTGCCAAGTTTGGAAGAAATTGGTGCAGCGGTTACCAAGATATACACATGTAACCATAAGTGGGCGTGGCTACGCCCATTTTCCAAAAATGTATAATATTCTTATTTTTCGTCTAAAAATTATTGTAAGTATCAATTTTGAGTGAATTATCTTCAGTAGTTACTAAAATATCGCAGTTTTCGTATTTCTGGAAATTACCGTTATATGGGAAGTGGGCGTGGTTATGGTCCGATTTCGCCCATTTTCAACACCAACCTACCTTGGATTAAGGGAAACCTACATACCAAATTTCGTTGAGATATCTCAATTTTTGCTCGAGTTATCGTGTACACGGACAGACGGACAGACGGACGGACAGACAGACATGGCTTAATCAATTTCTTTTTTAATCCTGATCATTTATGTATACATTTGTCTATATCTATCTCGATTCGTTTTGGCTGTTACAAACAACCGTTATGTGAACAAAATTAATATACCCTTGTGCACAAGTGCGCTCGGGTATAAAAAAAGCAAACTTACCAGATATGGTTCAACATGTTAGAAAAAATTTCTCATTATCGATTTTCGACTACTAATGACAGAAAGTTTAACCTTTTTTTCAAAGCAAAAATCTGCTAAAAATTAGATGGGTGTCTTCATTGACCTTCATTAAAAACCAGGACCATTTTAGTGTGGACCAGGACACCAGGACAATTTGTTTAAATCAGGACAAATCCTGGAAAACCAGGATGTCTGGCAGCCCTATTTTACCTTCTTTCAATTTCGCGTAAGTTATTCGTGGGAAAAATGTTTCAAGATATTTGAATGCTGGACCATTTTTGTCAATTGCTTTCACAAATTGCTTTATTAAACCCACTTTAGTATGCAGCGGTGGTAAAATAATTTCCGTTGGATTAACTAGAGGGATATTTATACCAACGGTGGGCAAACGCGGCTCTTTGAGCCAAATGCGGCTCTTTGCTTAGCAAAGTGCGGCTCTTTTTACTTTCTCTTTTCTTAGAACATTTTGGCTCTTTTTACTTTTTAAAACACATATTTCTTCGCTGGACATTCTTTTCCATTGTGTTATTTTTTTATTTTCTTCTTTTTATATACACCGCAAATTGAGATCGGAACATTACCCGCAATTGGGGAATGAAAATTGGCTTTCTGACTTAATGTTCTTTACCGATATAATGGAACATTTGCAAGACTTTAATTTTTCTCTACAAGGAGAGAATAAAAATGTTTTTGATTTGTCGCAAATTATTTTAAGTTTTGAAGTTAAACTACGTCTTTTTATTCATGATCTCAAAAAAATAATATTTCATCATTTTCCATGGCTAGAAAAAAATATTGCACATGATTTAAATCACATTTTGAAAAAAGATTTGCCGATTTGAAATTATTTAAATGTGCGTTTGCATACTTTATAAACCCTTTTTTATGTAACATAATTGAGGATGAATTTACAATATCCAAAACACCCCTTTTTAATAAAAGCGAAGAAGAGTTGGAGTTTTTGGAATTAAAAAAATATAAGGCACTGGAAATTCAACATAAAGCTTTTCCATTGCTTGAATTCCGGCAACAAGTACCAGATTTAAAATATCCGCTGTGGAAAACAGCTGCGTGCCGAATATTTTCAATATTTGGTACAACATATAACTGTGAGTCTTTGTACTCTACGATGAAATTCGTAAAGTCAAAATGCCGTTCATAATTAGTTTCATTCGCGTGCCTGATAATTATTGAAAGTTATAAAAGCTATCAGCTTTTTGTGTTCGCGTACCCAAAAAATTTGCAAAATAGGGGAAATTGAGAGCGCAAAATGACATTTCATTTTGAGGGAAAGCTGCTGGTTTCTGCTGTAAAAATTTTTGTCAACTGCAGTTTGCAACAAGAAAACAGCTGATCAAAAACAGCTGGTTGGAATTTACGCAAATCCCTAAATTGAATTTGATGGTTTGGAAGTTAAAATAGTAAAATACGACTAACTAAACTTGTAAGAAGTAAGTATACGAGTCGTATAAAACTTATTAACCTTCCTACACTTGTCAGCCACAGGGAAATGCTTGGTATAATTTTTATGGTTAAATTACTGACAGGCTCAATTTCAAGTCCGTCTTTTCTGACTGATGTTAACTTTAATGTTCCCTCTTGTGTATCAAGACACTTTTGTTCCCTATTTCTGAAAGCCTGTAAAACTAATTTTGAATTGTACGACCCGCTCCGTTGCTTATGCCGGGATTTTAACTCTAATTCCAGCACTTTTGGTATATCAGATCCGCTTTTCAGTATTAAGAAAGCGATACTCTCCTCTCTCAATAAATAAATTATTAACATAAAGACATAAAATCAGCTGATGAATTTAGTTCTGTAGCTGAACAGTTTTAGATCTCGACACTTCTGCCCTTCGTGACTCGGCGCAAGAATTGAAAATAATGGTTCCGTACATCATGCGTACTGCGCCCCTCGTGCGGATGGGCGGGAGAGGAGGGTAAAACCGTTGGGATTATTATTAGTTATTTAGTCACTGAACTGTGTCAGGATAAGACTTCGGGATTTGTTTTCTTACGTTTTGAATTTTATACTTTCGAATGTAAACAAAATTTCTATCAGCTGTTCGTCTAACTACCAAGTTTCTCCAAATTACATTAGAATAATAATACAAGTAATTTTTGAGCAAAAAACAAAATCAACTTCAATTCTCATATACAAATTTAAGATTATTAATTTCTTCACGATCCATAAAAATATAAAAATAAAATTTTGGTTTTTGTTGTTTTTTTT
>NW_023458562.1:6573010-6584225 GCF_013731165.1 Rhagoletis pomonella | reverse complement strand
CATTCCAACTACTACGCCACAGTATTTTTGCATAGAACTCACTCCAAAATTTACGGAAAAGTCCATTTTTCAAGCGTGTGCTACAAGAACCCAAATCATTGTACAAATAGCCGAACCGTACCGCGACTTCTACATACGTGATTATTTATCCTTTCAAAGTATCATACGGAAATACAAGAATCTCCAAAATTTTACTAACCCTGGCTTATATCAATAGTTTCTTCCATCGACGCAGATTCACTAACACCATAGTATGGTTCCAAAAAGATATTCAAACTAGTTTTTTCAAATTTAATTAAACCCGATTTACATGATTCAAGTACTTTAAAGCAATTCTGGTTCCTTCTCTTTTGCGTTCTTGATTTGCTTTTACACGCTTAAATTTTGTTGAATTGCAGTTTTTGGTTCTTTAAATGGGAAACAACACAAATGTCAAAAGCAAAGGAAGAAAGTTGAAATCACTTGACGGTACAGATGCATATGTATGTACTCTTCCCTTTTCTTCTCAACCCCTCTCCTCTACTCGCAAGCAGAATTGAATTCAATACTTGAACCGTGTAAAACCCGGTAATAGGTAAAAAATAGTGATGTGTAAGCAAATCAATGTTGCCAAATTCTTATTTTCAAAAATTATAAAAGTTCATAATAAGTAGTACATCCCTGCAGAAAAAAATTATCAATTGATAAAAAATAACCTACTTGTAATTAGCTTTTTTGCGGGACTTCTATAAAATATATAACTTATGGTTAGCTACAAAAAGCTAACTGGAAACAAGTGGACAAGTAATGCAGGAGTAACGCTCGAGATTGTTTTCTTTAAACGCATTTCTATTTAAATATCCTGCACTTCGCAAATACTTTTTCGAATTGAGTACAAATAAAAGGGAGATCGAAATTTCATATTATCATTTTGAAGTTATGTCTGACGGAGTTCGAATATGGGACCACCTACAGCAGAATATAGAAACAAATGTGAAATGTTATAAAATAAAAAAAGTAAATAAAAAAAAATAAAATATTTTGTTTTCCTATTGATATTTTATGTCCAAAAGTAGTTAGTTACAAGTTAGTTGCATCAAATGCAGAGGTAACCACCCTTGACTACATCTAATGCAGAGGTAAACCACCCTTGACTATTTCGCGGCCATCGCCATGGAAATATAGTTAGCTTTCGTCAAAGAAGATATACAGATAATAAGTGACTTTTAGCTCCTTCCTAATCAACATAAAGTTAGCTTATAGTTAGACACATTTCCTGCAGGGATATAATATAAATAATGTGTATATTTCCTCAAACAAAGACTATAGATAGTGGCCAACGACCTTTCGATAGTGCAAAAAAAATAGAACCATTCGATAGTATCGATAGTACAATCGATAGTTTTACTGTAGAGCTGTCTAAATTTTTTTCTTGCCAAAACCGGGACATTTTGCGTCCTGGCAGGCATTGTACCGGGACCGGGACATAGCTCGTAAATTCGGGACAGTCCAGCCGAAAACGGGACGGTTGGCAACCGTGACTCTGGCCCAAAAACCATTTTTCGGACAAACGTGGCAGCACTTTCGTTATCGCAAAGAAAATAGTATAAACATACATATAAACAGCATCTCTATTTTCTATGATCATTGGTTATGTTTCTTCTGTCAAACTGGTACTCTCGCTATATTGCAATCTATCATTCCTTTCTAATGTTTTTATAATTATTTAAGTTTTTTTAATGAAGCGATTTAGTCAAATTATATAAAATAAAACGAATTCCCTCAAAAAATGATTGGATATGAAAAATATAAGCTGTAGATGTATCGCCACTAGACACGAACAAAGACGTGAACTCAAAAGTTGACCGCGAAAAAAGACGCTTAAAAAAAACTTCGACGAAAAAAGACTCTTAACTGAGTTGACAGCGAAGAAAGACGAGATAACATAACTGACGGCGAGAAAAGACGAGTAAAATTGTTTGTGGGTGTAACAGTATACAAATTCCCGAAAGAGCTTTTGGGAAAGATACTGAAGTGACAGCCCTTGGCCCGGTATGAATCTATGTCTACCCGTCTGTCTACGTCGTCAACTAGATTTACGCGTCTTACTTCGCCGAAGTTTTTTATGCGTCTTTTTAGTAAATTTTTTTTCACACGACCTTTTCTGACGTCAAAACACTCGCGCGTTTTTATTCGTGTTTAGTGACGATATATATATTGTGTGTATACATTTTCGCGATCATTTTTCATTTGGGTTTCTTCTTCCTAGTTTTCAAAAAAAAACAGTATTGAAAGATTTTTATTCTAAAAACAAAATTGTATATTCGGATTCAATGCTTTAGAAATGTCCCGATTTTTGCCCACTGAAATCTGGTCACCGTAGTTATAGGCCAAAAACAGACAGCCGAGTTAGCAGCGCATGTACACGACTAAAGACCTGTGCTGATCGAAATCAATTAATATACAGGGCATGAATCACGTATGACGACAATTGTCTGGACGATATCGTACTGAGATTGTCTTGTTTCATGAAAACCAAAAATTGTTCGATCGTTTGTGCGATATCGTCCACTCAATTCCAGTTTTGCTTCACGTAACAGTAACAATAGCACGTAGCAGCAAAACAAATGCATGAATCAGTGTTTTGACGACATCATTTTGTCAGTATCGTTTGAACGACAATCGTTTCAAAGTTACGTGATTCATGCCCAGCTTTTTAATCCCCTTTTACAAAGTATTTGGACTTAGTGAAAACAAGCCTAAAAATATTGTGTTAGCGCCACTATATGTATTATTTATTATAATTTTTATTATTTGGGTTAAATGCATTTTTAATATGTAAAAATAATAAACCATAATCTTTATTTCAAGCCTCAATTTGGAATAAGTATATACTATTGAAAATTGTTTTTATTAGAGCGTTTTTATGTACTTTTCGTTTGGCATCTATGTTGTTATATTTCAGATAACATTTTTAATTTATTTGTGTTTTTTTAATAAAGGGAAATTCTATCTATATTAAAAATATTTTACAATCTTTTACTACCAATAGTAAACTAATTATTTCCATTTAATCACAAATTGTACTTTTGATGTTTTAAAATACCACATATTGGTCTATATATCAGGAACAAAATGAGACTCAAAGCTTACAAAGGCATGCCTAAAATTTGATTTGCACTACTTACACGTTCATAACTTAAAAAAATTACAGATTTTTTATCAGAAAATGCCGTATATATTCCATAGGGCAACGCTCTGATTTATTCGAAACCCAAAACGTTCTTTGAGGAGTGTCCAGCCTTAAGCTCGAAGAAGTGGTACAGTTGAAAATCTTAAATATTATGTTTGCGCACGCATGCAATAAATACATAGATACGTAAATATGTACATTGCTTATGCATGTTTTTTTAATTCGAGGTATTTTTTTTAAGGTGGTCACTTGATTGGGCTCTCACTTTTTGACGTAGCGTACTTGCACGTTTGGTTACTTAAATTGCATTTATAATCGATGTACATGACACGCATAATCAACAATCGGTGAAATGATTACGAAAGAAAGTAATACAACAATACGGAAGTTAAAGGAAAGTGCCAGTTGCGTTCGCAAAGCGTATTGATTACATGTATACTATGTTCACAACATACATAGATATTGGAACGTGCATACTAAGGCATCCAATCCCGGACCATTTTGTGACTCCCGCGATTTCGGGATCTTGAATTGGTAATCCCGGGATCCCGGGATATTTCGGGATACTATTTTCATTAATTAAAATATGCTAACAAACTAGTTTTGTAGTCTTGCTTTAGTGCGAATACTAGAAATAACAAGTAATTTTTAGCAAAAAAAAAACCGACTTCAACTCCCATATAAAAAAATATATATATATATATATCTCATGATCCACTGATCGGATCTCAACCAGATTAGTATGGGACCACCTCTGAGACACTACCTTTCCGATCCAAAAATTATCGAAATCGGTTGACCTGGTCCAAAGTTATGCGGTAACATACATAAAAAAAAAAAAAAAAAATATTACTCCTCCTTTTTTGGAAGTCGGTTAAAAATAAATGTGTGTTTTTAAGCAAAGAAATATAAATGTTTTTATTTTATATCAGTTTAAAAAGCTAATTACAAACTGAATAAACTAAAAACTATGGA
Organism: Rhagoletis pomonella; assembly: GCF_013731165.1. Taxonomy (NCBI): domain Eukaryota; kingdom Metazoa; phylum Arthropoda; class Insecta; order Diptera; family Tephritidae; genus Rhagoletis; species Rhagoletis pomonella. Next base: position 6,580,078 of record NW_023458562.1, on the reverse strand, counting down.
ATTGAAATCCATTCATATTGCAGTCGCAGTCATTTTTACAGAAAGTAAAAAATAAGAGATCATCTTTACACTTGCATATAAATTGTATTTATGCATATACACATATATGTAAACATACAAGTCGGACGGATTTCTTAAAAAAATGATGTCATGTCTCCGATTCGATTCAAATTTTTTTATGGCTTCTATGCATGAAATAAGCTAACTCGTATTCGAGGAATTTTCCTTTTTTCTTCGGAGACATGATCTGTCAAAGTTCGAATTTTTTCGTGATTCTTCAAATCGTAGATCTCGGGTCTACTCATCGTAGAGACTTCATCTTAACGTCGTTTTGAAGATAAAGAAACGGATAACTTAGTTATTAACAGTTGAACTTTGAAGTCTCTACGACGAATAGAACAAGAGATATAACAATTTGAAGAAGTACATGATTACTTAGTCAGAGTTACGAAAAAATATAAAATTTGACAGATCATATATCCGAAGAAAAAAGGAAAAATGTGAAGCCAATGGAAATCGTGACACGAAATTTGGTGTCCGATATGAAACAGAATGCCTCAAATTATATTCCGGGATCCCGAAGGCTTGATCCCGGGATTTCGGGGCTAAAAAGGGCTCGGGACTCGGGATCCAGAATCCCGCTACTAGATGCCTTAGTGCATACATACATATATATGTACATAGTTATTGGAACGTTCATATTCATCGGCGCCAAATTTTAAAGACACGATTTTTTATCCATGCGAGTTGCCAAAATTGAAACTTTTCGCATCCAGAGGTAGTGCGTGAAATTACCACATCGAAGTTCACGAAAGTCATGAAATGGTTCCGTCAACAATATAGATTTCGGCGTTGTAAATTACAATTTCAAAGAAGAAGAAGCATTTTGCATAGTTCTACGTAAAGTCATTCGCAATAACCAAAAATATCATTGTTTTATTTAGAGCAGGGGTTCTTAAACTTTTAAGGTTATGGAACCCTTACTAAACACCATTCATTTTATGGAAACCCACATTATATATGAATAAAAACTTTTACTAGAAATAGTATACATACTTTAAATTTTTATGTAAAGAATGAAATTGTTTCACTGTTATTAATTAGGTATTGTATAAAATAGTAGTTCGATATAATGTCTGAAAGCTGTATGCACATTTTTCGGGTAGCATCTAATTTTGACATGATTACAGTGATGAGATTGGTGGTACAATTGTACTTTTTTGGTACATTTTGAATATCAAAAGTACATTGGTACTACATCGACATTTTTGATAAAATTTTGTCAAAATACTGCGCCAAATTCTATCGAAAAACCACTATGTATACTTGAAAATTTTAATGTTTGTGGATGAAAATATACTCATCTTTTTCCACTTCATACAAGACGTGGCGTTTACTAAAAACAAAAGACTTGCTAAAATCAATAAACAGTTGCTGTAATAATATAAACCGTAGAAAAGACAAAATATTTTGCAAAATATTTTTCTGAAACTTCGATTGCATTGAATGCAATTTTTTTTGTGAAGTTTTTGTGTTACTTGCACTTAATAAACATACTTGAATGCTTTTGTTGCTTGCCTTGATATATTCATTTGTATTAGAAGCTTAGAGTACAACTTCTCAAAACGCTTTTCATGCGTTCAGAATTGTATTCTTTTTAAACTACCCTGCAGCAAATGGGACTAGTTTGTAGCTAACTATTAACTAACTAGCAGCGACTAGTTGTAACTATTTCCGTTGGCCGTAACTAACTACTTTTGAAGGGCGATGGCCGAAAAATAGTGAGAACTGGTTTCCTCTGCATTAGATGTCAACTAATTTATAGCTAACTACTTTTGGACATAAACTAGATTTTTTTTTGTAATTTTTTATATTTTTATTTATTTACTTATTTTATTTAACATTGCATATTTGCTTATTTCTTTACATGTTCTTTTTTAGGTGGTATCATATTTGAATTCGATCAGACATAACAGCAAAATGGTAATATAAAATTTCGACCTTTATTTTATTTTTCCTGAATACGAAAAAGAATCTGCGAAGTGCACAAAAAATGTGTATTGAAAGTAATTTTTATATGACGATATTTAAATAGAAACTTGTAAAGAAAATAAAATCCCGATAATGTCCGCATGAGTCCTGCACAACTTTACAACTAACTTAATGTTAGTTTTGCCATTGCTAATTAAAAGTTATTTATTTATCGAAATCCCGCAAAAAACTAACTAGAAGTTGGTTATTTTAATCAATTGATAATTTTTTTCCGTAGGGTAGTTATTCATGGTCATCGATGACATTGAGCCTTACTGTATGCTTACCTATCACGCAATGACCAGTTAGAACTCCCACCAGAAGTGAGAAGTGCAACTTGCTTAGTCTCCCTGGACCGCCTTCGGTCTACACGTGACCGCCTTACTTAGCCGCCCTGCATTTCAGCGCACGCTGAGCTGGCTAAACGCCCATATGTCCAGAAGTAGACCGCATGAGGTCAGGGGAGTACCCATACCTTGAGCAATTTCTCAAGTGTTCCTGCATTGTAGAGGTAATACACTAGAGAGCAAACAATCCGAGGCCTCCTGTATTGCCCCTGCCTCTGCTTAGAAAACGCTACAGTCATCCGGAGGCCTGAACTTTAGGTTGATGGAGAATTTTTTCTTTTTAAATTTTCGAATGAAAACAAAAATCTCAACAGATGGTCGGATAGCTGGAAGGTTTCTGTTCGCATACTATACTGGATATTTTTCTCTTGTGAGAGAACAGATTTCACCATTTCACAGGAATTTTTTTTGCTGGGTATTTTTACTGGAGATTTTAAACTAAGGTACCTATAGAGACATTTACTTAATTTAAAAACATATATGTTGGTACTTTTTCGGCTGATTTGGTACATTCTTTTTGCCATTTGGTACAAAATTAAAAAACGCATTTATCATCCCTGCCTTAATTTGTTTTTTGTATAAGTGTAAGCTGAAAACCCTGCTGACAGAGGAAGCAAAGTTAAGAGGGCATTTTTAGCGACTTCATGATATTTACTCTTAACACTAATCCAAAACTCTTTCAGAGATACAGATTCAAAGGTGTGTTTCAATGTCGAAGTACTCTGAAGATCTATGAATGCTTCGTAAATGGATTTTGTACCAAACCGATATTTCTACGACCATCCGAAAAATAAGTAATCTGACGAAGATTTCAGGTGATTAACCAAGTGCCCAGTTATGACATTTCACATTTCATTTGGCCATTCATCCCTCCTTGTAGAAAGTTGTATATAACCCTTTTGCTTGAAACACAAATTTCGCCCAGTAGAGCGATGCCGACGACCAACTTTCGCCCATCTAATTCGCTTACTGAAACACAAATAGAGCGGTAACGAAAACAGCTGGTTGTTATATACTTCAGAGTGGAAATATTTATTTAAGCGTGCTCAAAAAAGTTTAATTATATAAAATGAATAAAATCCAAAAAATTTTTCAAATAATGAATATTATGTTCATGATGATAAAGACGTTTCTCCTAGTGCGTCAACGTTTGAAAAGGAGGTGGTGGGTACGCCCTGTGAACCTCACCAGGGAAAACCTTGGCTTTCACACAACCTGTTTTGCCCAACTTAAGCTAAAAGATGAGTGTGATTTTTTTAAGGCAATAGGTGGTGCGCTTATAATTTGAACACGGGGTGTATGTCCATACATATTTTTATAGGGTAAAACACATTTGTTATGGATAACATTTTAATTCATAGAATTTTAATTCATTACATTTTAATTCATAACTTATCTTATTTGTATACTAGTGAATGTACATACATACATAAGTAATAATCGTAAAATGAAATAAAAACAAGTAAGAAAGTCTAAGTTCGGGCGGAGCCGAACATTAAATACCCGGCGCAAGTATTAAATATATGTTTATTACCTTTCCGAAAGCTACCGCTACATGGTAAACCGGGGTGTACCAATTTTGAGTAAATTAGCGTCCTTAAATTTCGAAATATTGAAGTTTCAAGCATTTCTGAAATTTACTGTTATATGAAAAGCGGCCGTAATTTGAGTTCGATTTCAATAATTTTCAACGTTTTGCTTCTATGTGGCAAGCACAATAACCACACCGAGTTTGGTACAAATCGGTAGAACGGTTACCGAGATACATATATGTGATCATAAGTGGGCGGTGTCACGCCCATTTTTCAAAATTTTATCCTAAACGTATTTCTTGGTAAAGAGTTGCAAACATCAATTTTGAATAAATTAGCTTCAATAATTACTGATTTATCGAAGATTTCGTATTTCTCTAAATTATTGTTATATGGGATGTGGGCGTGGTTATTGTCCGATTTTAAAAATTTTCGGTCATATCGTGTGTTATACCAAGGTTAACAACTGTGCCAAGTTTGGAAGAAATTGGTGCAGCGGTTACCAAGATATACGCATGTAACCATAAGTGGGCGTGGCTACGCCCATTTTCCAAAAAATTATAATATTATTATTTTTCGTCTAAAACTTATTGTAAATATCAATTTTGAGTGAATAATCTTCAGTAGTTTCTAAAATATCGCAGTTTTCGTATTTCTGAAAATTACCGTTATATGGGAGGTGGGCGTGGTTATTGTCCGATTTTGCCCATTTTCAATACCATCCGTCCTACGCCAGAAAGAAGTGCACGTACCAAGTTTCGTTAAGATATCTCAATTGTTACTCGAGTTATCGTGTGCACAGACGGACGGACGGACGGACGGACAGACAGTCACCGCTTAATCGATTTCTCTTTTCATTCTGATCATTTATGTATACATTTGTCTATATCTATCTCGATTCGTTTTGCCTGTTACAAACAACCGTTATGTGAACAAAGTTATAATACCCTTGTGCACAAGTGCGCTCGGGTATAATAAAATAAACAAAACGAATTCAGTCTTTCCATATACTTTTACTTTTAGAGATCTTTTTGCGTTTTGAGATCAACTTGTATATTACAACTAAACTCAAACAGAAAATGGGAGACCTGGCCGTTATTTAGGCCGTTTTCTAGAACATAGATTTTGTTTGAATTAAATTTGCAAAAAGTCTGTTTGTCTTCAATTTTTATAAACGAGTAAAAAAACATTGTACCTATAGTACCCCGCCAAACGATTAGAAACAGTATTCACTTGATTATATTTTCAAGTTTATTTCATTTTTCGAATTGTAATTATAATTTTATATAAATATAGTTAATATTACTGAATGAACTATATTTATATAAAATTATAATTGAAATTCGAAAAATCGAATACACTGGAAAATATAATCATGTGAATACTGTTTCTAATCGTTTGGCGAGTTGCTGTATTACACTTTTTACATTTGTTATTGGGCCGTATGAATAAAAATAAGCAATTGCTTTTTCTTAAAATTTCAGATCATTTACTCAATTTATTCAAACAAAATTGAAGTAAAAGGTATGAAATTTTAAGAAAAAGCAATTGCTTAGTTTTTATTCATACGGCCCAATGTATAGATTAACATTTTTCTTCAGTGGAGTTTAAGGAAACTTTACTTTCTAATAACTTAAAGAAATGTTACAATGCAAGCAAACGCTCCTTCCTACAGTTGTCCTCAAAATAATATGAGTGCGATATTTTGACCAGTTTTGGCTATTTGTCTTTGGTAAAAAAAAAAAATAATAAACATTAAATAAACAAAAGACAAATAGCCAAAACTGGTCAAAATATCGCACTCCTATTATTTTGTGGACAACTGTACATCTATGCAACCGTTAACATCATGAAATGAAAAATATAAATGGTATATATTGATAAGTTTTGGTTATTTGACGTTTATTTATTTTATATTTATTAATAGATATTAAATAAACATACGAAAAATAGCCAAAACTATTCAAAATGTACCGTTTTATTCCACTAGTATACCTACTATTTTGTACATACATATATTCAATTTGAAAAAATGTTACTTCAGCATTAATACGTTTGAATGTTTATAGTGCAAGTTTTGGTTAGCTCGTCATAAACTAAAGCAATAACTTTGCTTTCTATTCTGCTGACATCTACCTGTGGCAAGCGGGATTCGGATATTTTCCTCGCCAAACTTTCAAACAATAATGAAGTAGCGTCTCGGTCTTTTTCACTTAGGTATGTAACAAGCTCTTTTACGGTTCCTACACACTCCTTCATCGCTTCCGAAAATACTGCTGTTATTTCTGAATCTGCTTGCTTCTTCCTAGTTTTTTCTGTGGTGGTTCATATACGATTTAATCGGTTTCATCTTCAATTAGTGCGGGTGCAGTCTCTATGATACTCCTCGATGAAGAGTCAAGTACATTCTCAAGCTCGCTTTCATTTAGGGTTACATTTCCGACAGTTCTACAAAAAATAATAACATTAAAAATAGAAACACATCTTATTTTGGGTACGGTTTAGACATTTTCCCAATGATTTCGGGCTATTGTATCCGAATGGATGACCCGATCCAAAACAATTTCACACGCTTGTAGTCAGGAGTCTTAACTTTATTTTAAACCCTAATCTTGTAATTTTTGGTCACTAATCGGTGTGACTTATACAAAGTTTCAACTGTGTTCTTTCTAATGGGTTGGATATTAAAAGCCACGCCCCTTCCACCTCCACCCGCTCACCCAAAAACAGTGGGCAAATAACCTAAACATTCCCCCTTATTTCAAGAAGGTAACTTACGGTCGGGCATCTCTGTAATTATCAAGAAAACTTAGCGCTTGCATATCCCTCCATTTCTTTGCTGGACTTGGTGCTCCACTGCCGGAGGCCAGTTGAGAAACGCGTTTATGTTTTTTATAAGTATCGCGAAGTCCCTTGCAACGTTTCTTGCATGCTTCTCCTAGAAAATATAAACAATAGCTACAATAGATACATTAAACACAAAGTTTTACTCACCGGACAAATTTACGGACTTAGCAATTGCTTCCCATATTTCAGCTTTTTTGTATATGTTTTTGTACAAATTCGATGATAAATCGTAAAGGCACTCATTTTTCCTCACTTCTTCTATTATAATTTCGTTAACGTCCATTTTAATTTTTGCGGTTGGCAAATGCTTA
>NW_023458562.1:6515845-6573000 GCF_013731165.1 Rhagoletis pomonella | reverse complement strand
ATGAAAATTTGCACACATATAGCTTATGACATAGGTCGGAAAATAGGCTACTTTTCTTAAGAGTTGCCACCTGTTAAAAAAGTTTAATTAAATTAATACGCGGAAACGACTGAAAGGATTTGCATGAAATTTTGCAAGCAGATAGCTTATGACTTACAGTGGATAATTTTATGGAAGAGTTGCCACCTGTTAAAAAAGCTTAATTAAATTAATACGCGGAAACGGCTGAACAGATTTGGATGAAATTTGGCACAGAGATAGTTTATGACCTACGTTGAAAAATAGGCTACTATTTTAGGATTTGCCTCCTATTAGAAAAGTTTAATTAAATTAATACGCGGAAATGACTGAACTGATTTGCATGAAAGTTTGCACACAGATAGCTTATGACCTAGGTTAGAAAATAGGCTACTTTTTTAAGAATTGCCACCTGTTTGAAAATGAAATTTTGCTCACAGATGGTTTATGACCTGGACTGAAAAATAGGCTACTTCCTTAACCGGTTTCCCGATCAGAACGAAATTTGGTACGCTTACTACGGATTTCGCAAGGATGGTTTAGACTGAAAGTAATTCCGATAACTCAAGGCCCCTCCCATACAAACTGGAATTTTCATATTACATACATATCTCTGGAAGTATTTGTGGGAGAGAACTGGAACTTGGTATAGAGATATGTATGTGAAATCAATGTTGGCATTAATCGATTGATTTTTTAATCAATTAGTTAATTCGATAAATTCAATCTGATTACAGTTAATCATGATTAATTTTAATCTGACTAAACAGTAACCGCGATCAAAAAAATTAATTTATAATCATTAAGTCTTAATCTGATCAAGTAGGTTTGGTGATTAATTCATTTATGCTGGAATTTTCCTGTGCACACAAAGCAAGTTAATCCGGTATGGCTAAGTCGGGTTTCCTCATCAATCGGAGCAATTTGGTGTGCATTTTTATTAAGATCTATACCAACAAACGTTTTACAAACTAGGTTTGTAAAAGTTCCCAGTTTATGTATTACTAAAAACAATATTTATAATTTTTCTTATATTATGTGCTTTCTATAAGCGTAAAACACGAAATAATTACTATAACTGGTGTTTGGTTTCAAATTCGGACAAACTAGACAACTTAATAAGATTTTATTTTTAATTGGATTAACGATTAATTATTAAAATTAATTAATCGTGTTCGCAGCCAGCGATTACCGATTAAAAAAATTTAATCATTTACCGTACAGTTGTTTACGACTATTTAATTTTAATCGTCAAACGCGATTAACATTTTAATCGTTAATCAGATTAACATTTTGCCAACACTGTGTGAAATCATATTCATACTTTTTGGAAAAGAGGCGTAGCACCTCCCATACTGACTGAAAGTTTCATATTGCATATCTCTTCAAATGTTTGGGGTAAAGTACTCAAGCTTCGTACTAACATATCGTCGATGTTTTTGCAAAACCGCCCATTGTCCAATTGCAAACCCGCCTATCTTACGGCGCTCAAATTTTACAGGAAAGCGAAAAAAACAGTTTTTCTTTGAAGGCATTGCCTTGAGAGGCGCTATTTTCTCTAGCTATTATTTTACAAATCTGTTGTTTTAATAACGATTTGTATGCATACATCTCGATGCCTGGAGTTCAGGGTTACCAAATCTCATTTTGCCACAACGGCGATTTAGGCGGTTTTGCAACTAGTCGATGGGCGGTTTTGCAAAAACATCGACGATATGTATGTATGTATGTGAAACTAATACCATACTCATGGAGAAATGTGAGAGTTATTGGAAAAGGTGGTGTGGCAACTCCCTTGCAAATTGATTTTTCTATGCTGCATATCTCTGGAGGTATTTATTGCAGAGGACTGGAACTTGGCACCGAGATGTGTATACAAAATTAATTCCATGGAGAAAAATTTGCGTTATTCGAAAAGGGGGCATGGTACCTCCCGTACAAATTTTCTGTTTTATACTGCATATCTCTAGAGGTGTTCATGGTAGAGTACTGGGACTTGGTACTGGGGTATGTAAAATCAATTCTAAATTCATGGAAGAAGATTAGGGTTATAAGAAAAAGGGGCGTGGCACTTCTGGTACAAATTGTATAAATTGTGTACAAAATGTATCAATTGCTCATGGAAAAAATGTGAGTGATTAAAAAAGGAGGAATGTCGCCTCCCATACATAATGAAAATTTCTTAATACATATCTCAGGAAGGATAGAAAATCTCTGGAAGTATTTTAAATTTGTTATGGAGATTTATTTTATAAGTGCCGTACTGACAGAAAAACTTTTATTTAATGGAAAAGGGAGAGTCGGGTTCGGCCTTATAATGTAAAACTGTCATAATGCATACGTACCTCTTAAGGCATTTGCTACAGTAATGAGGAGTGCTATTTATCAAGGCCAGGTTACTAAATTTGAGTTGGAAATATTAGAACCCGCCGTGGCACCTCCAAGAAGGTTACACCTTCACGCGTCGTATCCCTGGAACCATTTTAAGATAAACTTAGAGGGATTGATATCTTTCGTATGCCTAGCGTGCAGACGAGATTTTATAATTTAATGGTTTTAAACGGACTAAATACCATAACCCGCTTAAAAAATAACGAGCTATAACAAAATGGGCACAGAAATAAAATATAACATCATTAAATTATTTTTCATATTTGTATAAAAACGTGGGGTGAAACCCGCGGGTATAAGCTAGTTGATATATATTTCTTAAACAGTTCACAACAAGATAACTCATCAAAATTTGGTGTTTTGTCAGGACAGAGGCAAGCAAAATTATAAAAAAAATATCCCGGTGTTTTAGAAATCGATCTTGCAAATGCGTAATGAAAAGATTTAGGTACGGTATGTAAATCACGGATCTTCAAAATGCTTCCAAGTGATTTGGATCTGTTGTGTTTCGCTACCTTGTATGAGCGAAACTAAATGATACCGAAAAAAACAATAGCAAGTTTGTTTGCGTTCTATGGCTCGTTCTGGTGAAATTCATTGAATTATTTTGCCAAACCATAACTAAATAGAGAAGCGAAGGGTATTCTGGACAAATTGGAATGCAATGATTTTTTAAACATAGGGAGGGGAAATACAACCATACTAAAATAAATTTTTTTTTCGTATTTTATAATATTATTATTTTTTAAACAAAATAAGTTTTAAACAATTTCTGCGAAAAATTATACTACCAGCATATCACGCCGAAAGTATTCAGGCATTCACTCTGAAAAAAACATGTAAACGGACAATAGTAGTAAAGAATGGACACGAACAATTTTGGTCAGCCGAAAACCATTATAATAACTTATTACACAACCTACGAGAAGAGTTTTCTGCTTTATCTTCTTTATTAAGTCTACTATATTAAACAAAAAAACTTATTTCAATTATCTTCATTATAAACAAAATGGCGCAATTTACATGTGAGCCCTCTCATTAGGATATGAACATCCGTTATTGTGACGGTATCTGCTTCTTTCTGCCAACTAGTCGCAATTCTGAACAGTTTGGTAGGTTGTGGTCCTTTTGAACAATATATACCCCGTGACTGACATACCAGTTCATGCCAAAGGGCCTGTAATGGCACAATGCTAAATCGGGACAGAACAGAACTGAGCCTTTACGTTGCTTTATGAACGACAACAAACGATATTGCAAACACTCCTTCATAAAAATTTCTTGATTTATGGAGCCCGTGGTCATGATTTTTTGCTCTCGTGCCACACTGGCAGATGGCTTGCCACACCAAGTATTTATTAGGGCAAAAAAATAACAAAAAACAAGGATCTTGTCTAGTATATTTAGCTTGAAGGCATCTTGGACTCCATTTGTCTTCGTTGCATTATAAAACTCAGCGCCCCGAATTTGCTTAAAGGCTGCTTCGAGGTATGTTTCCTCGTTCACACATACCTTTTCTTCCTTTTTGCACTAAATTTTTTCCGAAATGTCACTTTTCGCCGCACACAGTTTGAAGAGTATGCACAAGCTACAAAATGTATATACTCGAAATTAACAACGAATGAATGTGTATACATGCTTTTTATCTACAGTTGGTTTTACGCAAGTGATGAGTAAACACAATTGACTAGTTTGTTTCGTGTCCATTCTTAATGGCGGAGGATATAGGGGAAATATCCTTGTTAAAAACAAAAAATGTATGTATTTTTTTATACTAGTATTATAGATTTTGAGACGAGCAACACGATTCCACCGTTCAAAATTCGAAAAAATTTTAACACCTTTATTTAAAAATGCATTATTTATTGCATTTTTCCTATTACGAACTTCGAAACTGCTGTACTAGTTTTTACTCCGAAATTAAAAAAAAGAATTGGGTAAAATGTCGAAAAAAATTCGAAGTTTAACTTCAGAATCGTAATAATTTAGCTCTCAAAGAGGCTAGAGACTTCTACCTTGGCTTAAATTAAAGATCTTGAATAGCACTTAAACTGACTTGTTGTTCGAGGGATATAAAATTGTGTGAAGGATGCACAGCTGCATGCAAATCATAAAAAATGTAATATATTTTTAAAATTGGGGGGTTGCCATTTTTTTTCGTTTCTTAAACAGTCGTGGTCATGATGAGGACTGTGGCAACCTCATCCAACTCTGAAATGCCTCAACTTGTTTTCCACCAATATTGAAGAGCGCGGAAAAGCCGAATCGGGCATATCATTCGCGACCGCTGACCGAATAGAAGCTTCTCTTTTTTGTGCCTTGTAACTCGAAGTACATAGTAAGTAGTTGGCTTAAAAAATGAAATAGTAGAAAAAAGCAACAAGAATTCACAAGGCGAACGTAGCACGGTGCGTAGGCGCCTAGCTGAGTCAGTGAGATCGTCGGTTCGAATCCTACTGAAAGAAGTCTGATGAGGAAATGCGGTGATTTCCGAAATAGCTATCACTTCTACCATTTTTTCAAATTATTGTTGCTTTTCTACAATAAGTTTTTCATTAAAAACGGCCTCATGCTAAATAAAAATTGTTGAATATAATTGTTATAAGGCCATAAAATAACAAAAACAAATAACTTAAGGACGAGCACACCTAAAAGTTAAACATTCTAATAAAGAAATATTAACAAAAACCAACAAAACCAATAACCACATGATTAAGTTTAAATTGAACTGGAATAGCTGCGCTTGATTGTAGTTGGCGAACTTAGCACAGTGAGTAGGCGACTGGCTCAGTCAGTGAGATCGTCGGTTCGAATCCTACTGAAAGAAGTCTGATGAGGAAATGTGGTGATTCCCGAAATAGCTATCACTTCTACCATTTTTTCAAATTATTGTTGCTCTTCCACAATAAGTTATTCATTGAAAACGGTTGACGTGGTCCAAAGTTATGCGGTAACATACATAAAAATATTCCGACGAACTGATAACCTCCTCCTTTTTTGGAAGTCGGTTAAAAACAGTTTAAATACGTATAACAATTACTTCTACTGTACAGACTTATACAAATGTTTGTCTCTTTATACATACATATTATTATTATTATTATTACGTCGGGGATACTCGCGCTGCGACCTAAGAAGATCTATTGTGCTTAACCCTATTTTTAATCACTTCAACCTTAGGCTATTTAAGAAGTTATGCACTTTGAAGGGCGCCATGTTTCAAATTGTGGATCAAGAAGACAATCGTTCCCCAAGGTGTGCCAGAGTGATGTTTTTGATACGTCACATACAATATGCTCTGGGGTTCCTCCACCAGCTCACAAAAGGCTATGGACCAGGCTTTGGAGAGAGTCCGCCCTTTCGTTGCCTTCAAACCCTTCATGTTCCGGAGCCCACCACAGCATTATGCTATTGTGGTCCTCCAAGTGTTTGAAGAGAGTTTTACAGCTATCCACAAACCTGATGTCGTTTTTTAAGAGAGTCCAAGGCCTTTAACATGCCTGACTATCCGACATTATATTTATTTTGGCCCCATTTGTCCTTCTACACAGACCTCGATTGCGAAGACTTCAGCCTGGAATACGGTTGGGTATGTGCAAATTGGCAGACTTTTCGGAATATTGGTCCAAGTACGTCTGCCCCAGTACTCTCGTCGTCCATCTGTGATCCCTCGGTATACCATACTTGGGACCCTTCGTTAATCATAGTTGTTATCACTTCACAGCAGTTTTTTTCAGTAATTCTGACCTTGTAGGGTTTGCAGAAGGATAACTGAGGATTATCCAGGAATGCCTTTAAAACCTCCACATGACCCAGAAGATCTCCAATTTTCTTGCTGATTATATACATTTCTACATTTTTCGTACCCCATTTACTATTTTACTTATAATATTCCTCTTTTAAGTGCTTTTTTTAAATTTCTTAAAACATTTACATATTTTGGAATTCAGTGGCAGCGCTACATACCTTCGGAAAAAATTCTAAAACATCAACGGTAATTTTAGCCACTTGAAACTTGCGCATTATTACACTAAAATTGAATGGGCTATAAAACTGTATACTCATAAAAAATTTTAACACTTCTGAGAAATAAGTTTGGAATTGTAAAACGCTTCTTTTTAACAGCCAAATCACGACTGACTCTTCTTTACCATCGGTTATCCTCTTCTTTTACTTCTTACATTATTCTTCTATTCTCATTTATTCACGTCATTAGAGATGCCATATCATAGAAATTTATAAGCAAATCAATCTTACTACGGGGTTGCATTCAAGATTTCATAATATTTTACAGAGGATTTGTTTAAGATGCCACATTTTACAATGTTTTACAAAATATATGTTTAAGATGCCACATATCGGCCATCCTGATTAAAAAAAATATAAGCTAACGTAGTAAATACTTATCGTATTGACATACTGTATACTAAAATAAGTCCATATGTTTGTTAATACATTTTTGAACAAACACAGATTACATAAGATCTCTTATATTCTCTTAATCATTTAAATAACAATACTGACATTGATAATGAATGAATTTATTGCTTTATTACACCTTTCGGCCATCCCGACCATATGATTGCCCTCAATCATTGTAATGTAATTTAACGAGCTATAACAAAATGGGCACAGAAATATAATATAACATCATTAAATTATTTTTCATATTTGTATAAAAACGTTGGGTGAAACCCGCGGGTATAAGCTAGTTGATATATATTTCTTAAACAGTTCACAACAAGATAATTCATAAAAATTTGGTGTTTTGTCAGGAAAGAGGCAAGCAAAATTATAAAAAAATATCCCGGTGTTTTAGAAATCGATCTTGCAAATGCGTAATGAAAAGATTTAGGTACGGTATGTAAATCACGAGCGAAACTAAATGATACCGAAACAAACAATAGGAAGTTTGTTTGCGTTCTATGGCTCGTTCTGGTGAAATTCATTGAATTATTTTGCCAAACCATAACTAAATAGAGAAGCGAAGGGTATTCTGGACAAATTGGAATGCCATGATTTTTTAAACATAGGGAGGGGAAATACAACCATACTAAAATACATTTTTTTCGTTTTTTATAATATTATTATTTTTTAAACAAAATAAATTTTAAACAATTTCTGCGAAAAATTATACTACCAGCATATCACGCCGAAAGTATTCAGGCATTCACTCTGAAAAAACATGTAAACGGACAATAGTAGTAAAGAATGGACACGAAAAATTTTGGTCAGCCGAAAACCATTATAACAACTTATTACACAACCTACGAAAAGAGTTTTCTGCTTTATCTTCTTTATTAGGTCTACTATATTAAACAAAAAAACTTATTTCAATTATCTTCATTATAAACAAAATGGCGCAATTTACATGTGAGCCCTCTCATTAGGATATGAACATTCGTTATTGTGACGGTATCTGCTTCTTTCTGCCAACTAGTCGCAATTCTGAACAGTTTAGTAGGTTTTGGTCCTTTTGAACAATATATACCCCGTGACTGACATACCAGTTCATGCCAAAGGGGCTGTAATAGCACAATGCTAAATCGGGACAGAACAGAACTGAGCCTTTACGTTGCTTTATGAACGACATCATAAAAATTTCTTGATTAATGGAGCCCGTGGTCATGCTTTTTTTTCAAATTATTGTTGCTTTTCCACAATAAGTTTTTCATTAAAAACGGCCTCAAGCTCAATAAAAATTGTTGAATATAATTGTTATAAGGGCATAAAATAACAAAAACAAATAACTTAAGGACGAGCACACCTAAATGTTAAACATTCTAATAAAGAAATATTAACAAAAACCAACAAAACCAAAAACCACATGATTAAGTTTAAATTGCACTGGAATAGCTGCGCTTGATTGTAGTTGGCTTAACAAATGAAATAGTTGAAAAAAGCAACAAGAATTCAGTGGGATCGTCGGTTCGAATCCTACTGAAAGAAGTCTGATGAGAAAATGTGGTGATTTCCGAAACAGCTATCACTTCTACCATTTTTTTCAAATTATTGTTGCTTTTCCACAATAAGTTTTTCATTAAAAACGGCCTCAAGCTCAATAAAAATTGTTGAATATAATTGTTATAAGGCCATAAAATAACAAAAACAAATAACTTAAGGACGAGCACACCTAAAAGTTAAACATTCTAATAAAGAAATATTAACAAAAACCAACAAAACCAATAACCACATGATCAAATTTAAATTGCACTGGAATAGCTGCGCTTGATTGTAGTTGGCGAACTTAGCACAGTGCGTAGGCGACTGGCTCAGTCAGTGAGATCGTCGGTTCGAATCCTACTGAAAGAAGTCTGATGAGGAAATGTGGTGATTCCCGAAATAGCTATCACTTCTACCATTTTTTCAAATTATTGTTGCTCTTCCACAATAAGTTATTCATTATAAACGGCCTCAAGCTCAATAAAAATTTTTTAATATGATTTGTAAAAATATATTTCATTTATAAACAATATATAATATAATAAATTAAAATGTCTGTCATACATGGGCGTAAACAAATTTTTTATTCTTATTCCCAAATTTCTAAATTTTTTTTCAAATTTTTTTTTTGCTTACAAAATGTCACTCTTGGCGATGAAGACCCAGAAGAATATAATAATGCCCCTGTAGCGACTAGTGTTAAAGAGGCCTTATTCGCATTAAATACTTTAACGCAATTTCATGAAAAACAGTATGGAATCCAAGTATAAAATGTAAAACAAAACAAATCGCAGTTTTATTTGTAAAAGTCATCAATAAAAATCAATCAGTAACTTTTACTTACAAAAGTCATGAATAAAAATTAGAACTTACCAAGATTTAACAAACAATAAACTCAAAACAAAAAAAAAATCCAAAATACTTAAATCGGAATATTTACTCCATAAACCTGACCAGAAAGATGCCTGTACTTTTAAATGTTAAATATCGTCGAAACCGTACATTTTTAAAGAAAATTTATTATAATTTACTTTAAAGTCAATAAAATTACCTTTCATCTGATGGTAAACTTATAGCCTTAGATAGAATCAGTCGTAAGCTAAAGCAGAAAAATATCGTATTTTCTCGAAAAATTTTCGTTCAGGGCACTTCACCATTGTATTTTTTCACTTAATATCACATTTCTAGACCTGAGCACCTTCAAAAATCGAAAGTCGATTTTTTAAAACTACTCTAATATTACTAATCGTATGAATACGGAGTGTGTAAGCTCTCACTAAAGTTATGATTGTGAATAAACTACTGTTATCCGTTCACATGTTTTTTCGGAGTGAATGCTTGAATTATTTCGGCGTGATATGCTGGTATGATAATTTTTCTGACAGGCGGAGAAATTGTTTACATTTTCATTTGTTAAAAAAAAAAACAATTTTATTTATATTAAATTTAAAATTTTCAAGACGAAAAAATTTATATTAGTAGGGTTGTATGTCTTCTCCCAATTTTTAAAAAATCATCGCATTCCAGTTTGTATTTTCAGAGAAAAAATAAATAAATTCCGTACCATTGTAAAGAAATTCAAATATTCATAAAAAGTCTAAATTTGAAATTTTTTCAGGTGAGTAGAACTTCATTTGAGCGAAAAATTACCTGGAAATTTGAACGTCGGTAAATTTGTGACCCACTTGAGATGGCCTTACCCACATATTACAATCATGCAGATAACGTCACTACCATGTCAAACTATCGAATGTGCGAAAATGCATTTTCAATTACGATACCTTGCGCATGCATTTAGGGCAGATATGGGATTTTCCAAACACATTTTTTTCCTACCAAGACCAACCAAAACTTACCAAACACTTTGGAAGTTTTTAAATTGTTTATCCAATGCTAAGTTTATTGGAAATGTAGATAAGGAAACATAACGTCACTACCATGTCAAACTATCGAATGTGCGAAAATGCATTTTCAATTACGATACCTTGCGCATGCATTTAGGGCAGATATGGGATTTTCCAAACCACGAACAAATTGTTTTTTCCTACCAAGACCAACCAAAACTTACCAAAAACTTTGGAAGTTTTTAAATTGTTTATCCAATGCTAAGTTTATTGGAAATGTAGATAAGATAACATTTAGTAAAAGTAAACACAGCTATTACAACAAAAAAAATTTAAATACGTATAACAATTACTTCTACTGTACATTTATTTTATTTATTTTTATTTATTTATTCTATTATTTCGCTAATACAAAAGAAAAATAGATTCTTATGATGTATTAGGTTCGATTAAGCAAACAAATTATAGTTGATAAAATGAAATAAAAACGAATTAAATAAAACGAATACTTAAAACTAAACAGTAATATTAATCGCGTAACATTGTGGATTATGAAATTAAAGTTTGAAAACAAATTGATAATAATTGTTAAAAATGTGGAATAGCATAGAATAGTTATAGAGAGTAAAGAAACAAAAAAAATAAATTTATACATTTCGTGAATAGGTGCTTAGATTCATACAATTATAGTTTAAGCGAATAATTTAATTTAAATCCAGTCTGCATTATGTTTGGAAGTGCTTGAACAGTGTAGCCTTGAACCTCATCGCGCTACGCAAATCCTGCGAAGTGTGTGGCAATGAGTTCCACAGGCGGGTAGTGTGCACGAAAAAATGGCGTTCAGATAGCGAACAATTACAAACAGGTTGTTTTAGTTTGTTTCCACGATTTGAGCGCAAAAAGGATATTCTGTTATATAGATAATTCGGATTTTTAGTATAAATGATTTTGTGCATTAAGAGCAGACTTCTAGTTTTGAGTAAGTCATTGAAATTGATACCGAAGATTTTCTTGGCGTGCTCAGATATGTGATCACTACGTTTAAGAGTGAAAATATACCTGGCTATGTTGTTAAATAGAACATTCAATTTCCTTTTACTTACTGAGTCGCAATTTGCAAATAGTTCACAGCCATAAAGGAGAGATGGAATCAGATACGATTTAGCCAAAAGCATTCTGATTTTGAGTGGCGTAAAATGTTGTGTAACCCAAAGGGTACGAAGCATCGCGTACACTTTACTGCAGCATGTATTGTTATGATCCGACCAAGTTAAGTTTCTGTTGAAAGTGATACCGAGATTTCTTACACAAGTGACATAATCAATGGGAATATCATTAATGTATAGTTTGGGTAGCGTAGTGTATTCAATAATTCTTCTCCCTAAAACTAAACATTTGGACTTGGACGGGTTAAGAGACAAACAGTTTTCAACAGCCCACGAGTTAATTTTATTTAAATTTATATTCAACAACGAAATACAGGTATTGACATCAGTAATATCACAGTTTGCATAAATTTGGACGTCATCAGCGTACATATGTATATTGCACTTTCCTATCACAGTTGGTAACTCATTGATGTACAATGAAAACAACAAAGGGCCCAGAATGGAGCCTTGTGGTACGCCACGGTTTAAGGGCATAAAGTCTGAAAGGCCGTTGTTTGCGAATACAGCTTGGCAGCGTCCAGTTAGGTAATAGCTTAATAATTTTACAGAGTGGTACGAGAAATTGAAATTATCGAAAAGTTTTCTACATAATATTCTGTGATTTACGGTGTCAAAAGCTTTAGAATGATCTAGGAGAATCAAAAATTCAAATTTTCCTGAATCGAGGCCAGCGCGTATATCTTCAACCACATCGGTTAAAGCGGTAATGCATCCACGATTTTTCCTAAATCCAGACTGTTTATGTGATAATAGATTTTTAGATGTTAAAAATTCATTCATTTGTTTATAAAGAATGTGTTCAAAAACTTTAGACTCATTATGACTCTTTGGTATTGGGATAATTTTTGCCTTCTTCCAGCTGGGTGGATATGCGAAAGTTGTGAGTATCATATTAAAGACATGTGTGAAAAATGGCAGCATAACAGGGAGCAAAGATTTTATAAAGGTAGGATGAAGTTTATCTAGACCGACGGCATTGGACTTTATTGATAAAAATGATTCCAAAACATCTAACTGACTTACACATACAAGCTTCAACGAGGAGTTATATTCATTATCACGGATTTGGTAATCACCGTCTATTTCGTTATCAGAGGCATATGAGTTTGAAGCAAAATCAGCATTAAGCTTATTGATATCATCTATGTTTATGTCACGTACATGTTTGCTGACTAGATTCATCTTCTTTATTTCCTTCCAATTACCTTTACTTCCCACGATTTGGGAGAATTTTAGTTCATAATATAGCCTTTTTGTATTTCTAATCTTTTTCGCGACCTCATTTCGGATCGAACAAAAACTTTCAAACAAGAAGGAAAGCCTGAAACGTTTCCATCGCTTATAAGCGTTGTTTCGTTTAACAATGAGGTCTTTTATTTCGATACTAAACCATGGATGTTGAGGTTTTTGTGTAATAATTTTTTTATAAGGGACAAACTCAACGCATAACAAAGTAAGATTATTTTCTAGGTAGCTTATTTGATGATCTGCGGATTCCATGTAATATACGCAAGACCAATCTATTGTGTTTATCTTCGTACCAAGCTGTTCATAATTAATGTTTTTGAAATCTCTATAGGTGATCGTTTGGGTAGAAGTTATAGTCTGAAAGTCATAAACGAGGAATATTAGGTCATGTTTTGAGAAGACAGGCACGGACAATTGGTCAAACATTAACGTTTTTGAAACATCACTAACAAAGAAAAGATCTAACAGCGTATTGTTTGTTGCAGTATAATGTGTAGGAAGGGTGAAGTTCACAAAGGCAAAGAGTCGTCGCATAGAACATTACAGTTAAAGTCACCAGTTAGAATTATATTTGAATACGGCAACGTGATTGTGTGAAGAAGCTCAGTAAATGAACTAATGTTTACATTGCGATTAGGTCTGTAAATGAACCCAACCAATAATTTATCGACGCCTTGTACAACTTCAATAAAAAGGTATTCAATTTCATAGTCGGTCCTTGAATTGCTAATGAATCTGCTCTTAATGCTATTCTTTATATAAATAGCAACGCCGCCTCCATGACTGGGCCGATCACAGCGAAACAAATTGTAACCATTCATCTTAAAAAGATTATCTGTGTAGCATGGTTTAAACCAAGTTTCAGATATGCATATTATGTCTACAGAGGAGGATTCAAAAATATATCTGAACTCATCAATTTTATTCTTCAGACTTTGAGAGTTAATATGACAAATTTTTAAGCCACTTCTCTGTTTGCAAAGAACTTTAATTGTGGCATGAGTATTGCCCACGGAACTCACATGATCTTTATGACGATAAATCATAGTTCTTAGAATTGACTGAGCAGTGCAATGAAATAAAAAGCACATTCGTAAAAGCACGTAAACGAACATAAGGCAGGTTGGCATTGTTTAGGTTTAAACAGTACATAAAGGGTGAAAAAATTAACTTAAAAAAGTAAAGGAAAAAGGCAAAAAAGTTCAGCTCAAACAGAGTTTTAAGATTTGCGCCATTACTTCTACTCGCAGTTGTTGATGCAAATTTGTTGCAGGTTCTCTCTGTTGTCCAGATTACATTGTTTATGATCCTGGGAAGCACGAAAACAGCAATTGTTCCCTGCTTTTTTTTGGACACTCTTTAAAAGATATTCCAGCTTTTCCATGTCGTCGATAGGTAGTGGTTCGCTGTCATGCTCTCTATTAACATATATTATACCACGCTTTGAGAACGCTGAGTGCAGATTTTTAGACTTCTTGTGGCGTGAAACCGCTCGAAGAATATCGTAGTTCGTTTTTGTCAGGCATTCATTGATGAAGAAGGGTTTGTTCGAGTCGAGACCCACGTGTTTAAGTCGCAAAGAGCCATAGTTGGCACGTTTAAACCGAGCGATTTCCCGCATCATTAGGTTTTTCTCACGGGGTGATTGAAATTTAGCGATAATGGCTGTATCGGGATTTGTACTACGGTGTGAAGGGCGCATTCGAAAAATGTCTTTGGCTTGCGGGGTTTGAACTTCAAGTGAAGTGCAAATATTCTGGAACAAGTCCAACAAATTTTCATTTTCTATGAATGGAATACCGCTTATACGGATATCCGAAGATATAGCTGCATTTTCGTAAGCGACCAACCTCTTTTTCATGGAACCCAATTCACTTTGAAGGTATTTAACCTCTACAACGTTTTGCTCAAGTTTTTCTACACGCGCGGTTACAGTGACGATATCCTTCATTACTGTTTTGATCTTATCATCAATTGCTCTGAGAATTTTCTTTTCAGATGCATCAATGGAAGACATTAATAACATATCCGTATGCGTTTTTAAGCGCTCATCGATAAGTTGAACCAGCTTATAAGATATGTCATTATTGCTTTGCTTAGGCGTCCCAATTTCACGGATGTTTTTTGCGCTTCGAGTAGACATCATAGCAGTTTTAAAACTCGGGTTTTGCGGTTGATAAATATATGGCAAATTGAATTTGATAAATATTGCTGACAAGCTGTCTTAGTGCAACAGCACAGATTTATGGGCTATTAAGTTATTAAGTTTTGCCTGTATATGGTTTACTGTTCCGCGTATTTTGAGAGGCACTGTTTGCACACTGCTTTACCGACTACAAAATACTTTTAAGTGTCGATAATGTCGTAAATGTTTACGTTGTATACTTTTAGGCTTTCAGAGAAGGATCAGCTGGCTCAGGGATGTAATTTCTTCATTTTTCAATTGACAGCTGTTCCCCAACTTTATCTTTGTCTATCTTGTTATCACTTTGATAGTTCGTAAACCTTTCTCACAATCACTCTCACTTACGTCCATATATTTGTTGCTTTATTTTTACCTTAACTTTTGTTTAAGGAATCTTGAGTCGATCAATTGTTTGTCTTTATACAATTAGCACAGTATATTTATGTTTAAATTGAACTAGCACTACTATATTCACTGATTATTTAAACGTTAAAATGTATATAATGCAGGATATTTGGCTAAATACTGCACTTTGCAATACTTAAGTTCCGCTCAAAAACACGTCTGCTTCTCTCAAACACTTTCGTTACAAAACCTTTGGCTATTTAAGAAGTTATGCACTTTGGAGGGCGCCATGTTTCGAATTGTAGATCAAGAAGACAATCGTTCCCCAAGGTGTGCCAGAGTGATGTTTTTGATACGTCACATACAATATGCTCTGGGGTTTCCTCCAGGCTTTGGAGACAGTCCGCCCTTTCGTTACCTTCAAACCCTTCATGTTCCGGAACCCACCACAGCATTATGCTATTGTGGTCCTCCAAGTGTTTGAAGAGAGTTTTACAGCTATCCACAAGCCTGATGTCTTTTTTAAGAGTCCAAGGCCTTTAACATGCCTATCCGACATTATATTTATTTTGGCCCCATTTGTCCTTCTACACAGACCTCGATTGCGAAGACTTCAGCCTGGAATATGGTTGGGTATGTGCAAATTGGCAGACTTTTCGGAATATTGGCCCAAGTACGTCTGCCCCAGTACTCTCGTCGTCCATCTTTGATACCTCGGTATACCATACTTGGGACCCTTCGTTAATCATAGTTGTTATCACTTCACAGCAGTACTTTTCAGTAATTCTGACCTTGTAGGGTTTGCAGAAGGATAACTGAGGATTATCCAGGAATGCCTTTAAAACCTCCACATGACCCAGAAGATCTCCAATTTTCTTGCTGATTATATACATTTCTACATTTACCCCATTTACTATTTTACTTATAATATTCCTCTTTTAAGTGCTTTTTTTAAATTTCTTAAAACATTTACATATTTTGAAATTCAGTGGCAGCGCTACATACCTTCGGAAAAAATTTAAAAAAATCAACGGTAATTTTAGCCACTTGAAACTTGCGCATTATTACACTAAAATTGAATGGGCTATAAAACTGTATACTCATAAAAAATTTTAACAGTTCTGAAAAATAAGTTTGGAATTGTAAAACGCTTATTTTCAACAGCCAAATCACGACTGACTCTTCTTTATTCGGTTATCCTCTTCTTTTACTTCTTACATTATTCTCCTGTTCTCATTTATTCACGTCATTAGAGATGCCATATCATAGAAATTTATAAGCAAAGCAATCTTACTACAGGGTTGCATTCAAGATTTCATAATAGTTTACAGAGGATTTGTTTAAGATGCCACATTTTACAATGTTTTACAAAATATATGTTTAAGATGCCACATATCGGCCATCCTGATTAAAAAAAAATATAAGCTAACGTAGTAAATACCTATCGTATAGACATACTGTATACTAAAATAAGTGCATATGTTTGTTAATACATTTTTGAACAAACACAGATTACATAAGATCTCTTATATTCTCTTAATCATTTAAATAACAATACTGACATTGATAATGAATGAATTTATTGCTTTATTACACTTTTCGGCCATCCCGACCATATGATTGCACTCAATCATTGTAATGTTGCGATTTCTTGATGGCAACCCTTACTAAATAAGCCATTTCCGCATGTGAGATGCTTCTATTACGCCATCATATGGAAGCTGAGTTATTTGACAGTTCTTAATATCCCGGATTACATATCTATTGTTTGGTTAAACTTTATGTACCACATATGGGCCTTTGTAATTTTCAATTAGTTTTTTGTTTGTTCCTATCGTATTATCAATGTTTCTTATAACAACAAAATCTCCTTCTTTATAAACATTCGCAGGTTTGCTTCTCTGCAGAAAATACTTTAGATTCCTTTCCTGCGTTTTTTTTATTTCATTTGAAGCATCCAGTCTAATTTCCTCGATGTTATGAATGCTTAAATCTTGTTTATTTTCCATATATTAACTAAGATAGTCTACTGTATAACCGCGTTGATTAGTTCCGAACAACAACTGAGATGGTGTATATTTCGTCGAACTATGCTTAGAGTTATTTAGCGAAAATTCAACATTACCTAACATTTTGCTCCAATCCGCATGATTTATGGGATTACTTAATTTTGCAAGTATTCTCTTAAGGGTGCTATTCACCCTTTCAACTTGCCCATTGGCTTGGGCTGAAGCAACTGCAATTTTTACATGTTCGACATTCATTTTCAAAAGATATGAACTAAACTCAAGAGAGGTAAAACAAGTTCCCTGATCGCTTATTATTTGTTTAGGCCTACTATAATTCGTAAAATATTTATCTAGACATGATATGACTTCTTTTGTACTAGTTGACTTAACTGCAAAGAGTTTTACAAATTTGGTAAAAGCGTCTATGATTACGAATATATGTTTACGTTGCGAATCTATAGAAGGTAAAGGACCAAGGTGGTCCACGTGCAAAGTGTGAAAGGGTACTGGTTCTTTCGGTTTACTATGGAGATTTTGTTCACGAATTTGTTATGGACTTAACGACTTTTTCTTTCAAACCAACGAACCAATAAAACTTTCTAATTTCATCATATGTTTTGTCTATCCCTAAGTGACCTATTTTTTCATGAATAAGACGAATTACATTAAATTCCATTTCTAATGGAACATATAACTGAAAAACTCCTGTTCCACCTTGTCGAAAAACAATTCCATCTTTCAACTGATAATTAGTTACACTTTCCCTTTCTAAACGATCTCTTAATTGTAAGATATTTTTGTCCCTATTTTGAGCTGCCCGTATCATAAAGTCTAGGTCATTAATTTCTGCTGGTGAAATCACTTGGCATTTTATATCCTTTGGAATATCGACGAATTTCTCCTCAATGCCATTAATGTCGCCAATATTTGTATTTTCATCCGCAGGTATTAAATCCTGAAATGCTAAACTATCGTCAGATGCTTGAGATGCAACTGATTCACACGAATACGTTTTCTTACTTCTCGTAGTCAAAAACGCGGTATCGTTTAAATCCGAACGTTTTACAATCGATCCATCAGTTAACTCTACGTAACCCTCTTCTGACTCCGAATGGTAACATCTGCTTAACGCATCCACGTGACCCATTATTACACCATTTCGATGCTGAGGTTGGTAGTCATGATTTCCTAGCTCAACAGCCCAGCGTGCTATTTTCGGACATATGGTTTTCCTATTTATTTATTTATTTATTTATATATTTAGTTTACTGAATAGTTAAATTCTTACAGACTAAGGACACTTGCTTAATTAAAAATTCTAAAGAGACTAAGTCTAAAATTAGCAAAGGAAGTATTAAAATCTATGAGAGAAGAATAAGTGTTACACAACCGGATAGATCTTGTTATCGGTTCATTAATGCCATAATTTGCAATATGCGTTGATTCCTCGAATAATCGAGTATTTCTTAAATTACGTGATGGAATGTGAGCCTTAAAAAAGTTTACTATACTCCCACAGTTAATTCTACTATGTCATTGTAACTGCGTTGCAATCTGTAATTATCTTAAACTCGATCCCCCTTAAATAACAATCAAATCTCCGTAAAGCATGTATTATTGCAAGTGTCTCTAGCTCAAAACTATGTAAACGTGTCTCCTGCGGTTGTGTTGCTTTAGAGAAATAGAACACCGGGTGGAATTTTCCGTCATCCTGCCGTTGTACAAGAACAGCACCAAAACCTACCTTACTCGCGTCTGTATGCAGTTCGGTCTCCTTATCAGGACTATAAATTGCTAGAATCAGTTTCGATACAAGTTTAGATTTGAGCTCTTCAAAAGCCATAAGACATGAGTCGGTAATCAAAAACTTCACTCCTTTCCAAGCAAACTTTGCAATGGATGAGCTATTTTAGCATAGTTTGGAATGAATTTGCGGCAATAAGAAAACAATCCCAAACAAGCTTTAACCTCTTTTACATTCCTAGGTATAGGGTACGTTTTTATTGACAAAATGTGGTCCTCGCTTGGTTTAATGCTTTTTTTTTTTTTTTTTTTTTTTGCAATATGCTAAATTATTAATTTCCTGGTATGCAAACCTACATTTACTCATATTTAATTCTAATCCACGCTTGGCAAGACGAGTGAGAACTTCTGTTAACAACTCTAAGTGCGATTGTGAATCAGTTGAAGCAATGGATATATCATCTAAGTATACCACAATTTTCTTCGAGTCTATCAAGTCTTGTAAACAGCGACGTATGTAGCTTTGAAAAACTGACGGTCCATTTTTCAATCCAAAAGGCATCCTATTGTACTCAAATTGTCCGTCGGGTGTTACAAATTACGTATATTTTCTCGATTCCTCACTTATGCTAATATGAAAAAACCCGTTTCGAAGATCTAAAGAAGAATAAAACATTTTTCCTGCAAAATATTCCAAACAATCCTCAATTAAAGGTATTGGAAAATTATCCTTTAAAGTGTATTTATTTAATGTGCGATAGTCAACACATTTCCGAAAATCTCCGTTTTTTTTTTAACCATCACTATCGGCGATGCATATGGGGAATCACTTGCCCTTATAACACCCTTTTTTAAAAGATCGCCTATAATTTTACGCAAAGCTACACGTTATTTTATAGCTAAACATCTTGGAGCAAAAAGAAAAGGAATTTCATTCGTCAAATTTATAGTCATTTTATAATCAACGGTTTCGATACCAATTTCTATCTCAATATAGTTTTTTAAAATTATATCTCGCAACTGCGCTACCATTTCATTACCTAACTGAGGATTAATATCAAATTTATCGTTGTTATTGTCGATATCAATATTCATAAGAGCACAAACTTCATCTTCTAAAGACAACCCAGATCCACTATTATCTTTTACTACATGTTTAGAACTTTGAGTTACACTAACTTCTCTGTAATTCTTATTTTCAAATGGCTTATATTTCAGGGTCATCGGCAGAGGCTGATATGTACAAGAAAACGAATCTTCATTATTTTTAGCGTTAATATTCAGATTTTTTATTTTACAACAAAGAACTATGTTAAGTTTTTTAAACATTCTCGTCCCAAAAGTATAGGAACCGGGAGCACATTATCCGGTACTATAAAAAATATCGCATTATTATTATAATTATTATACCTAATGTTGCAATTTATGGTGACAGGAGTAACAGGGCCTTTAGTTAAAAGCAGCCTGGCTGTGCCTTTTAAAGAATTTCTTAGAGCCAAAAACTTGAAAAGCTCGTCCGCTTTGACCTGCTCAAAAATTTTTTCGAGATGACGTATAAAATCAGCAGCACTGTACATGCGATTGTCGCCATCAAATTTCACTATTGCGTGCTCAATATCTTGGAATAAAATACGGCGAGCTGGTGTCTTTATCTAAAGACATCGTATCGGTGCTTAGATTTATGCTGGATTTCCACTAGGCATTAAATGGCAAAAATGACAAATGACAAAGTCGGTCATTAAAAAATAATCGTGTCATTACATTCAAAAATAGTCATTAAGTTCATTTCCACATGGCATTTTTTTAAATTATATAAGTTTTTTGTCATTTCAATACCTAGTGGAAATTCAGCGTTACAGCGACTGTAGCTTCAACATTATCGGCGTTCCTTTTTTCATCGGCATCTGTCTCATTTTCGGCGGTTTGATTTAAAACTTCTACAATTTCGTCGCAAATGTCGTACATATTTCTTTACGAACAGCGGAATCAACTTCGAGGGCGTCAGCGGTGCTAATACATGCGATGGCGATCTCAGCGACAGCGCCCTCAGCGGCGACAATGCCTTCAGCAGCGGTTTGAATGTCGGCTGCAGCAGCGTCAACCGCATCGGTTTTCTCGCGAACAAGCCTCGGCGTCCCGAGCAAATGGTATGGGAATTCCTCTGCTTTTTTGCGATTTTGTGCAAATACCTTTCGCAAGTCTGCTACGGTTGCTTTTGCATCAACATCAATATCAGCGGCTGCCAATACTTCGACTAGTTGTTGCTTTTTCAACGAATTCTCCATTTGTCCGTACAAATTACTCAGAATTTAAATTTAAAAAAAATCTCCAATTAGGCGTGTGTCGTCACCCCTGAGATGTAAAATGCTTCTTTTTAACAGCCAATTCACGACTGACTCTTCTTTACAATCGGTTATCCTCTTCTTCTACTGCTTACATTATTCTTCTATTCTCATTAATTCACGTCATTAGAGATGCCATATCATAGAAATTTATAAGCAAAGCAATCTTACTACAGGGTTGCATTCAAGATTTCATGATAATTTACAGAGGATTTTTATAAAATGCCACATTTTACAATGTTTTACAAAATATATGTTTAAGATGCCACAAAATTTTGAATTTTTTTAGTGTTCTGCAAAATTTTAAGCTTATATTTTAAGTAAAGTTGTTAGGGAATGATTTTTTTTATTGAAAAAATTAAAAAATTAAAAAATAAACATAAGCGGCAAACAATATAATTTCAATTTGGTCCAAAATGATACCCAACAAGCAAAATAAACTTAAAGAAAGTTTTTTTTAAGTTTTCAATTATAAACATTAAGCTTACAAAACGTTGATTTTTTGTTTATAAAACGCTTGAAAGTAAGCGTAATATAATCGAAAAGGAACATTGGTTATAAGCGTAGAAATATAAACTTGTAATAAATGTTCAAAAGAAAGCTTTTTATAAGCGTAAAAGTGTAAACTTATAATAAAGGTTCAAAAAAAGTTGTTTATAAGCGTATGAATATAAACTTACTACAAATTCTCAAAAGAAAGCTTTTCATAAACATTTTTATAACCCTTTATTTAAAGATATTTCATTAAAAATTTATACATAGATTGCTTAACATCTATAAACTAAAAGAAATGCGAATTTTTGACGGACTCATCTACAGTCGCGAAAATATAAATAGGGAATAGACATTTTGGCATACAAATTCACGATAACAAACAAAAATTAAGCATACAAAAGTTAATTATTACATCTTGTTGCGTGCTTGCAATTACATGCGGTTATTGCCAAATTGGAAAAACGATACAGCTATATATTCCGCTTCATCGCCGCCATTCTCATTGATGAACTTTTCTGAAAAAAATTTAATACATTTTTAATAGAATGTTAAACTAAGAAAGGATAAGGAGAACTCATCATTTGATGACTCGAATGCTCCACCGATTAGCGCAGCGGGTCCTGGATTGGATTTTTTTTTTACCGCATCGTTTTTATTTAATTTTTTCTTTTAATAATATATATTGAAAAACGTAAACACGTCACTTACGATTGAAAAAATGTTATATTTACTTCATGTCGTTGGCATTTGCATTTCATTTATAAGTTTAAGTTATTTATAAACATTCGCTCTCAAAACTTATTAAAGGTTTATTTGAAAAAACTTTTAATAAGCTTAATATTAAAAATGCTTATTTAACGCTTATTATAGCAAACTTAGTTTAAGTTATTTTTAAAAACATTTACTGAAATGCTTGTTGGGTATGCTCTGTTGTATGTATGTATAAATATGTATTATCAATGCCTTTTTAATTTAATTTTTGTGAAAATGACAACATTGCTTTATCTGTTTTTAATGTGTTTACGTGTTTAAATAATGCTACGATCTTGGTTTTAAATTACGTATACTTCATTAAATGTTCATGTTTTATTCAAGGACTTATTTATGTAAGTTAACAAGAAGATGTATTATGTTGGCTTAAGTACCCGCATCGAGGTACTTAAGCGGGTTCTTTTAAGTACCCAACCCGCCTAAGTACCTCAAAAAGCTGACATTTTTCGTGAGGTACTTAAGCGGGTTTTACTGTACATTTGCTGAGATCTTGGTTTGCTATCCACAAACTACTTGTAAGTACTAAAACCAAGCTTATGTATTTTAGCCATGCTCCCAAAGAATTGCCAAGCTGTGATGTTATATTTCATTCCTCATATTGTCTCCGTTTCAATCTGCATAATACTGCGTGCTCTTTGAATGTCTCCAAAGAGTCTTTCGTGTGCAGTGTCAAATGCACCGACAACTGTTTTAAGGTTGACGCTGTTGAAAATTTTAAGTATCTAGGTATAGTTATTGACAATCGTTTGAAGTGGTCTGAACATCTTCATACGCTAAAACAATACTTTCTTTACATCATTCGTCACTTCTACCGCCTCAAAAAGTTGTGTTCTATGTCCACACTAAAAATGGTTTATTATGGTATACTAGCTCATACCCGCGGGTTTCACCCCACGTTTTTATACAAATATGAAAAATAACACAGTAGGGAGGCAAACATATCACAGCTAAACGGCCAAATACGTAAACTTAATTTTGGCCTCTAGATTAAGATGGCGTTTTCGGAAAATCCGTATCACGTCAAAGTTTTGAGATATTTAGGGGGGACGTTTTAGAGTTCTGAAATTGAATTTTTCGTCGTTTAAAACACTGTGCTCAGGTTTTGAATTTTTTTCTTTGCAAAGGTTTTGATAACTGATCTTACTTAACTGGGATCTTTTAAATTCAATGGCGTCCTCCGCTTTTCCAGATTGGCTCTAGTTTTCGAGATAACGGTGCTTGAAAATCTGCTTAAATTTAAGGTTTTTGTTAATAATTACCTCAGTTTTAAGGTTATTTTACTACAATTTTGCACGTGACTGTATTTTGATATTACCTTAGCCATTTCTGAAAATCATGGAAATCGGTTCACTATAACATATAGCTCCCATACAACTGATTGTTCAGATGTGTGGTTTTGCGTTACAACTCATATTTTATTTCGTAATATTTTTTTATAATAGTAGTTTATACACTGCTTGGACTTGAATTTGCGTTCTTTTCAATCCCACTCTGGCATATTTTTGCAGTTTCTGTTGTACGAATGGCTTTTTAATACCTTTTTTGTACCGTGAAAGCTGTTGTATACCGCCTCTATTTCACTTAAGTTGGGAACCAAAAAACACAAACCGAAAATCTACGCGCGCGATTACTGTCGTATTAATTGATAAAAAACATCGAAAATTTTGCGAAAAACTTTTAGTCATCATATCATTGTCTTCGGACACTCCTAAAGATGAAAAAAATAAAAAAGCTTTGCAATAAATTAAACAAGTTTTGTTTCGTTTGTGGTAAATTCGTCTTGAAATCAGACCAGCGTAAATTAGTCTCAAATAAAAATGCACTAGCATGCTATAAATGGTACTTGTTGCAATCTGAACCTGCACAAAATAAATACACTCCCGAATTCACATGTATTTCGTGCATTAGTGCGATAAATTTTTGGTGGACAAAAAACCGATTTTCTTTACCATTCGGTTTACCAATGATTTGGACGAATCCCGGAAAACACGAAGCTGAAAATTGCTATGCATGCACCAACAATACATTTGGTTTCAATCGAAAAAGTAAGTAAATTTAAATAAAACCATGAAATTATGTATAGTTTGCCCTCACCTTAATCGCTGAGTGTATGAAATAGGTATGTTTGGAAGGTACCACGCCTAAGTATAACCAACCTCGGAAAGTCTGCATCAGATGTCCAAATTAAAAAAAAAAATGGTGCAGAACTTTTTTAGTTTTTTGTCCGCCGAACAAACAAACTTAACATTTGTATATCGATGGCTGAGTGGAAGATCTACCTATCTCGGCAGCCAGTTCGAAAACGCCCTATCTCAGAAAACTTTTCAACAACGCCCTACTTCAGAATTTGATTGAAGAACGCACTATTTATTTCAGAATTTTATTGAAAAACATCCTATCTCAGAATTTTGTTGAAGAACGCCCTATCTCAAAATACATTGAAAATGTGCTGAGATAGGGCGTTTTTAAATCGGCAGCTGAGATAGGTAGATCTTCCACTCAGCCATCGATATATGCATATATATGTACGTACATATACTCATAAATATTTAATTCAATAGATCGGTCTTGTGTCGTCTACAAAGGTGTACCGAGCGCTCATTTACCTGTTGCACATAGTGATGCATTACAAGTTCCAAATCATCCATCCGAACACGAAACTGTCTATGATTGCAAACAGTCTATGGCAACGCCATTACCACTTGATGATGGATCTGATTACATTCCGATTGAAAACAATTTACCGTCTTTCATATCCCAAGAACACCTGAACAGCATGGTGCGTAAATTAAATCTCTCCCATAACAACGCAATGATTTTGGCATCAGAACTGAAAAGCATGAATGTTTTAGCACCAGGAGTAAAAGTAACGGCCTACAAACATAGACAAGATCCGTTTATGCCATATTTCAAGTTATCGGAAGATGGCACTCAGGCTTATTGCATTGATGTTGCAGGTGTGATGAATGAAATAGGAATTACTGACTATAAACCCGAACAATGGCGTCTCTTTATTGACGCATCAAAGCGAAGTTTGAAAGCAGTCTTGCTCTATCGCGATAGTAGCAAGAAACCAGTTCCCATCTCGTATGCGGTTGGAATAAAGGAATCATACGAAACAGTGCAATCAATCTTAGATTGCATCATGTACGAAGAGCACAGGTGGCGCGTGAACTGAGAGAGTTCTCTCACTACTATCAGGCATGCAAATGCAATCACTATACCAAATGTGATTGTCCAAAAAGGAAGGAACAATCGATTGTTCACTTCAATATAGTTCACGAGCCCTTGATAGCGCTTAATAAAATCATGCTTCCCGATTCACATATCAAACTTGGTGTTGTTAAGAATTACATCAAACAGTTGGTTAGAGTCAACGAAACTGCATTCCTATATTTGAAAAATAATGCCTTTCCAAAACTTTCCGTTGAAAAAATGCATGAAGGTAGTTATTTGATTGTATATGAGTGAAAATCTCTCAAGTGGTTGTAAACCGAATAAAGTGATTTGTGCGAAAATATCTTGGCCGTCCAATTTTGGGTGGCCCATTTGAGAGATTTTCGCTCATATATTTTATTATATCTCTCTTTTGCTTTAAGAACCCTATAATTTTTATTTCAGGTGTGCTTAATGGGCCGGACATCAGAAGATTAATGAAGTATCAAGGCTTCTTGGAAATTGTTGATGGCACAGCAGCCGTTGCATTTGATGCAGCTCGGGCTTTAATTAAACACGTTCTGTGTAAAAATCGTTCACCAGATTATGCCATTTTTATTGCGAACTTGATGGAATCTTTTGACGCCTTTGATGTGCACATGTCGCTTAAGATCCACATGCTACACAGTCACTTTGACTTTTACGAGTAACAGCTTTCAACAGAAACCGACGAGGTAGGAGAGAGATTTCACCAATCCATTATGTGTTTTGAGGACCGATTCGCTGGATATTAAAAAAATCATTCGAGCAATAGAAACTAGCAAAATACGCCAAAACGGGATTGAAGAGAACCCAAATTTAGGTCCAAATAGTATATAAACTAATATTATAAAAAAATATTACGAAATAAAATATGAGTTGTAAAGCAAAACCACATATCTGAACAATCAGTTGTATGGGAGCTATATGTTATAGTGAACCGATTTCCATGATTTTCATAAATAGCTAAGGTAATATAAAAATACAGTCACGTGCAAAATTTTAGTAAAATAACCTTAAAACTGAGGTAATTATTAACGAAACACCTAAAATTTAAGCATATTTTCAAGCACCGTTATCTCGAAAACTAGAGCGAATCTGGAAAAACGGAGGACGTTATTGAATTTAAAAGATCCCAGCTAAGTAAGATCAGCTATCAAAACCTTTTCCCAGAAAAAAATTCAAAACCTGAGCACAGTGTTTTAAACGACGAAAAATTCACTTTCAGAACTCTAAAACTTCCCCCCTAAATATCTCAAAATTTTGACGTGATACGGATTTTCTGAAAACGCCATCGTAATCTAGAGGCCAAAATTAAGTTTACGTGTTTGGCCGTTTAGCTGTGATATTTCAAAACCTTAAAATTTACCTACAGTGTAATTTAAAGATGTTATATTTTATTTATGTGCCCATTTTGTTATAGCTGGTTATTTTTTAAGCGAGTTAAGGTATTTAGGCCGTTTAAAACTATGAAATTATAAAATCTCGTCTGCGCGCTGGGCATACGGAAGATATCAATCCCTCCAAGTTTACCTTAAAATGGTTCCAGGGATACGACGCGTGACCGTGTAAACTTCTTGGAGGTGCCACAGCGGGTTCTAATACAGTAAAACCCGCTTAAGTACCTCACGAAAAATGTCAGCTTTTTGAGGTACTTAGGCGGGTTGGTACTTAAAAGAACCCGCTTAATTACCTCGATGCGGGTACTTAAGCGAACATAAGTACTGATGTAGTTACATCTTCTTGTTAACTTACATAAATACTTGAATAACAACATTTAGTGAAGTATACATAGTTTAAAACCAAAATCGTAGCATTATTTAAACACATAAACAAGTAAAGAAAAAATTTATTAAAAAAATCTTTAGTGCAACGGTCTGTTTTTACAAGAATTAAATTGTTTAAAAAGTCAAATTCAAAATGATATTGTTTGCCACTAATGTTTATTTATTAATTTTTAAGGTTTTTCAATCAATTAAAATGCAGTTCATTCCCTAACAAATACCATATAAACATAAGCTTAAGATTTTGTAGAACACTTAAAAGAAAATGCATCATAATTTCAAACTTTTTTCTCAGAAGTGTTTTTTAAGTATAAAGTTTTATAGCCCATTTAACTTTAGTGTAATAATGTGAAAGTTTCAAGTGGCTAAAAGTTACCCTTGATTTTTTAGAATTTTTTTACCGAAGGTGTGTAGCGCTGCTACTGAATTTGAAAATACGTAAATATTTTAAGGAATTTTAAAAGAGCACTTAAAAGGGGAAAATTATAAGTAAAATTGTAAATGGGGCACGAAAAATTGAGGTACTTAGGCGGGTTGGGTAAATAAGCGGGGAGGTACTTAAGAGAGGGATTTTCTTCTGATTTTATTAAAAAAATCACGGTGTCCAAAAATGTTGGTTACTTAAGCGGGTTAGGTACTTAAGCGGGGGGGGTACTTAAGCGGGTTTCACTGTATTTCCAACTCAAATTTAGTAGCCTGGCCTTGATAAAACACCACTCCTTATTACTGTAGCAAATGCCTCAAGAGGTATGTGTGCATCATGACAGCTTTACATTATAAATGAAATTTTTTCTGTCAGTACGGCACTTATAAAATAAATCTCCATAACAAATTTAAAATACTTCCAGTGATTTTCTATCCTTCCAGAGATATGTATTAAGAAATTTTTAGTATGTATGGGAGGCGACATGCTTCCTTTTTTATTAACTCACTTTTTTTCCATGAGCAATTGATACATTTTGTATACACAACTCCGTACCAAGTTGCAGTATTCTTCCACAAACACTTCCAGGTATATGTACAGGAAGTGCCACGTTCCTTTTTCTTCTCTTCAAAAAAATCCTTGTCGTTTAAGGAATAAAGGGAATGTCGCATTATACTAAAGCCAGCCTTTCGACATAAGCTACTTTTCCATACGAACACAGATATATAAATGTGAATGTCTGTTTGTTTATTACCTTATAACTTCTGAACCGCGGCACGGAATCGCATGAAGCTTTGCACACTTATTTGCTTTTACCCCGGGTAGCTTATGGGGCAGCATTGGACAATAGGGCGTGGCACCTCCTACACTAACTAAAATTTTCATGTTGAATATCTCTTCAAATATTTGTGGTAGAGCATTGGAACTTGCTGTCGAGATAAATGAAATTAATTCCATACTCATGGGAAAAATGGGCGGTATTGGAAAAGGGGGCGTGGCACCTCCCATAGGCATGAATTATTTAATCGGCTCTGACTTCGGAACCGTAAGTCACATGAACTTGAAATTTGGTATGCATACATATCTATGGTAGATGATTATCTTAAGGTATATATAAATGAGTTTGTAAAAGGGGGCGTGGCAGATAACATAGGCGAGTAATTTTCAGTCAGTCATAGCTTCGGAACCTTGAGTCACCTGAACTTGAAATGTGGTATGCAGTCATATTTATGGTAGGTGCTTATAGTAAGGTATATATATAAATGAGACTGTGAAAGGGGGCGGCAAATCCCAAAGGCGTGGAAAATTTTACCAGTTATAACTTCGGAACCATATGTCACATAAACATGACATTTAGTATGCAGACATATCAATGGTAGGTGCTTGTAGTAAGGTGTATAGATATAAATGATTCTGTAAAAGGGAACGTGGATCATCTCATAGGCCCGGAATTTTTATTCAGCCATAAGTTCTGAAAAGTCATATAAACTTTAAATTTGGTATGTAGACATATCTATGGTACACAGGTGCTTATAGTAAGATATGTTTACATAAATGAGATTGTAAAAGGGGGCGTAGCACTTAACATAGGCTTGGAATTTTTTGTCAGCCATAACTTCGGAACCACAAGTCACATGACCCCTTCCTTCTGACGTGGGGTGAAACCCGCGGGTAAAAGCTAGTAATAAATAAATGGATTTGAATCTACTTTTTTAATTAAAGTGGCGTTTTTATTTTTTCTCTCTGACGTCAGGATTTATTTAAAAGGACTTTTTAATTTCAAAGATATGATTAACTCCAAAAATTATTTAAAAAATTCAATGCAATGTAGAAAAAAATATGTGTACCAAATGCAAGAGAAAATTTCTTTAGAATTAAAAAAAATAAAATTTTTTGGATTCATTTTTTAATTTCATTTATTTTCATTCAATTTCTCATTTTCATTGGATAATTTTTTAAGCTGATAAAGTTAGATGGACGAAATTCGAGGATGTTTTTTAAAAACAAATATTGCGAAATTTCAAGGATAAAATTTTAAAAGGACATTTTCATTACTTACCAGTCCTTCTGCACCAAAAACTTGAATCTGCTTAAATTCTGCAGAATTTCTTCTTTAATTTGTTATCCATACTTCTCTGTAAGTACATTTCCCTGAATTTTTTAAATCAAATTTGAATTACTGACGTCAGAGTGAAAAACTAAAAATGCAATTTTACTATATTTGGCCCAAGTTTCGCGAATATATTGATATTTGTGTTAAAAATTTACTATCGCGCGGTGTTATATGTATAATGAGCTAGACATTCATAAAAAAAACATTAATTATTAAATAAAAAAGGAATTATAGCCAATACTGGTCAAGAAAAGGAGTTTCTATTATTGCCATCAGTGCAAATTACAAATCCCGAAAATTCCGGGATTATGTGCCAAGGGATCCCGATCTCCCGGGATTAACATTCCTACCCAGTACCCAGTACTCTACCATGAACACCTCTAGAGATATGCAGTATAAAACAGTAAATTTGTACGGGAAGTACGATGCCCCCTTTTCGAATAACGCAAATTTTTCTCCATGAGTATGGAATTAATTTTGTATACACATCTCGGTGCCAAGTTCCAGTTCTCTGCAATAAATACCTCCAGAGATATGGAGCATAGAAAAATCAATTTGCATGGGAGTTTCCACACCACCTTTTCCAATAACTCTAATTTTTCTTCATGAGTATGGTATTAGTTTCTCATACATACATACATATGTATTTCCATACCAAGCTTGAGTGCTTTACCCCAAACATTTAAAGAGATATGCAACTTTCAGTCAGTATGGGAGGTGCTACGCCTCTTTTCCAAAATCGTCCATTTTTCTCCGTGAGTATACATATGATTTCACACTGTGTTGGCATAATGTTAATCTGATTAACGATTAAAAATTAACGATTAAAATGTTAATCGCGTTTGACGAATAAAATTAATTAGTCGTAATCAACTGCGCGATTAATGATTAAATTTTTTAATCGTAATCGCAGCCAGCGATTAATCATTAATCGTTAATCCAATTCAAAATAAAATCTGATTAAGTTGTCTAGTTTGTCCGAATTTGAAACCAAACACCAGTTATAGTAATTATTTCGTGTTTTACGCTTATAAAAAGCACATAATATAAGAAAAATTATAAATATTGTTTTTAGTAATACATAAACTGGGAACTTTTACAAACCTAGTTTGTAAAACGTTTGTTGGTATAGATCTTAATAAAAATGCACACCAAATTGCTCCGATTGATGAGGAAACCCGACTTAGCCATAAAGGATTAACTTGCTTTGTGTGCACAGGAAAATTCCAGCATAAATGAATTAATCACCAAACCTACTTGACCAGATTAAGAGTTAATGATTAAAAATTAATTTTCTTAATCGCGGTTACGATTAACTGTTTAGTCAGTTTAAAATTAATCATGATTAACTGTAATCAGATTGAATTCATCGAATTAACTAATTGATTAAAAAATCAATCGATTAATGCCAACATTGATTTCACATACATATCTCTATACCAAGTTCCAATTCTCTCACACAAATACTTCCAGAGGTATGTATGTAATATGAAAATTCCAATTTGTATAGAAGGGGCCTTAAGTTATGGGAAATACTTTCAGTCTAAGACCATCCTTGCGAAATCCATAGTAAGTGTACCAAATTTCGGTCTGTTCGGGAAACCGGTTAAGGAAGTAGCTTATTTTTTAATCCAGGTCATAAACCATCTGTGAGAAAAATTTTCTTTTTCAAACAGGTGGCAACTCTTAAAAAAGTAGCCTATTTTCCTATCTAGGTCATAAGCTATCTGTGTGCCAACTTTCATACAAATCAGTTCGGTCATTTCCGCGTATTAATTTAATTAAACTTGTCTAAAAAATAAAATATTGGCCTATTTTCAGTCTATATTCAGTCGTTTCCGCGTATTAATTTAATTAAGCTTTTTTAGCAGGTGGAAACTCTTAGAAACAGTACCCTAGGTCATAAGCTATCCGCGTGCTAAATTTCATGCAAATCCGTTCAGTCATTTCAGCGTATTACTTTAATTAAACTTTTTTAACAGGTGGCAACTCTTAAGAAAAGTAGCCTATTTTCCAATCTAGGTCATAAGCTATCTGTGTGCAAATTTTCATGCAAATCCGTTCACTCATTTCCGCGTATTAATTTAATTAAACATTTCTAACAGAAGGCAACTCTTAAAAAAAGGACCCTATTTTCCAACCTAGGTCATAAGCTATCTGTGTGCAAATTTTCATGCAAATTCGTTCACTCATTTCCGCGTATTAATTTAATTAAACATTTCTAACAGAAGGCAACTCTTAAAAAAAGGACCCTATTTTCCAACCTAGGTCATAAGCTATCCGTGTGCTAAATTTCATGCAAATCCGTTTAGTCGTTTCCACGTATTAATTTAACTAAACTTTTTTAACAGGCGGCAACTCTTAAGAAAAGTAGCCTATTTTCCAATCTTGCTCATAAGCTATTTGTGTGAAAACTTCCATGCAAGTCAGTTCACTCATTTCCGCGTATTAATTTAATTAAACATTTCTAACAGATGGCAACTCTTAAAAAAGTAGCTATTTTCCAACCTAGGTCATAAGCTATCTGTGTGCAAATTTTCATGCAAATCCGTTCAGTCGTTCCCGCATATTAAATGACTTAAACTTTTTTAGCAGGAGGTAGCAACTCTTAAAAAGAATAGCCTATTAACCAATCTGGCTATCTGCTTACGAAATTTCATGCAAATCCTTTCAGTCGTTTCTGCGTGATGATTTCCCAAACATACAAGCTTTCACATTTATAATATTAGTAAGATAAGATAAGATAAGATAAGATTTCAGTCAAAGCTGCAATATGGTATCACCTGCTGTGGTGGCGCTTCGGCTAATAAATTGTCACCAATTGTAACAATTCAAAAACGCGTAACTAGACGGATCTGTAACGCTAACAACAGATCTCACACTATGCAATTTTTTCGAAATCTCGATATACTTCCATGCCGGCATTTATATTGTTTCAAATTTCTAAAAATCTTTTTTATTAAATCTGGCTACCTAGAAAGCTTTCCGTCAGAAATTTACTACTTACGCAAAAACTTACTTCCATCTGTACATGTTGCGCTTGCTCGCACGTCTCATTTTAGAAGTTTCTATACATACACGTCGTGGAAATTGTTCAACTCTCTTCCTGCTTATGTACAGATCATTAGCTTATTTCAAAAAAATATGTTAAAATATATCTGCTTAATTATAACCACTATGATATAGAAACCCTGCTGAGGTCGGTATAACGAAATATTGTAATTATGGTACTATAGCACATAAATACGTACACAAATATATTTTGTCTCTCAAGTCTCTTGGCTTTGTATTGAACTCTTCTTAGCTCTAAAATAAATAATATTTTCATTATTAGCAAATATTCATATTGTTCACCACACATCAAGTCTATTAACTAATGTTCTTTGTAATGGCATTTAGTACTATTTTAATTTTTAATATAAAAATGCCATTTACTTTTCTTATGCAGCATAGTAGTTATATGTATTGAATACAAACATGAATTGATTGTTAATACGCTATAAGAAAATGATGAATAAATAAATAAAAAATAAAAAAAATTAAGTTTTATGTTTCTACATGAAAATTCGAATTTGGACGAAACAAAATAAATATTAAACCGGCTGATTGTCAAAGCGCGCAAAAAGATGGGATTTGGGCATATTTTCGCTTCGCGCTGCAGCTTCAACGATCTATGTGGCATGCTTTGTGCATTTTCATGCAATTCATCTTATCTGTCAAAGCGAATCTGTCACGTAAGGCGAGCGAAAGTTGTATGTGGCATCAGCTTAATTCGTTAGTTCCTCGATTTTACTTCAGTTCCGCTAAATATCTCTATCACAAGTATGTATATATTATTTCTTAAAAAAAATTTCTTACATATTAAAAAAATAAAAAGGTTTGTTAAAAAAAAATAAAAATGGTTTTACGCCCGATGAGATTCGAATCGCGGAACCCATGTTCACTAAGCAAATACTCTTCTACTATGCTAACATACGGTATAAAGTGCACATATATTCTTGCTTTAAATTTTAGCTCTGATCCAGTACTTTTCGTGTAAAATCCTGTAAAAATGTCAAACAGCAAAATTACTCTCTGAAGTAAGAGTAAAAAATTAGTAGCAACAAATAGTACGGGAACAAAAAAGCATTTTTCCTGTAAAAACGTCAACAAGTGATCGCATGACACTTTTCATGATTTTACTAGAAGAAAAAGTTCGGGTAAAGTCTTGTAAGTTCATTCTCTACACAACTCTCCAAAAATAGGTCTCATTTACAGGATTTTAGAGTACGGGATCATTTTTCATGCAAGTTCGTGTAAAAACCTGTAAGTTCATGGATCAGAGCTTTTATGTATTTTTTTCGTTTGTTTCCTCATCGCTCACAATCAGTGCCATCAAATGAAAACTAACAAGTAAAGAAGTATAAGTTCGGGCGAAACCGCACTTTATATACCCGGCGCACGTTTTAAATACCGTTTTTTCACTTTTCATTAAACTGCATGTTAGGCAAGAGTATTTTGAGAGATATTGAAATAATTGGAGCAAGTTTGGTGGAAATCGATAAGGGGGCTATCAATATACACCTATGAATGTAGTCATGAGTGGGTGGTGTCACGCCCATTATGAAAAAAATTTTTAACATATGGCCTTTTTGAGCCCAGTTTGTAAATGTACCTAGTTTGGTAGAAATTGATAAACCGGTTATGCAGGGGTAAGTGGGCGGTGCCACGCCCATTTTTCCAAACGTTTCCCTAAAGGCTCCGTTATGCACACTTGGCATTGCTTAAAAGTTGTCACATCAGGAATCTGTTAAATGAACTTCGCGCGTAAGCGGTTACCCAACGCACAGTATTACATACGTAAAAGTCTGTTGGTTTTTGATTTCTACGTAAAAATGGTATAGCAGTGCATGCAATGCCAAGTATGCATAACAGAGCCTTTACAGGTCTATTCTGCGCTGGTAACATAAATTTTGTAACCGGTAATTAAAGTGTCTGTCAATTTTTAAACCTTTTTCGCATTCTGTGCTCTCTTGTAACCGGTAAATTTGGTTACCATCTCATAAGCTGGTAATTTTGCCCCGTAAAATATGCAATATAAGAATTTCCACTAATCTTCATAGCTGAATTGCTGAATATTTTCACTGCATTACCAGGGTACCTAGAATCGCGGTGACAAGAAGTGGTAACATTTTTTGGTAATAAAATTTTCCGGTCACAAAATTTTAGGTAACGTGCAGAATAGACCTGTAAGTAGCATTTTCTGCTAAGAGGTCATTGTATATATCGATTTTGATTAAATTGGCTTAAATAGTTACTAATTTATAGCAGTTTTCGTATTTCTGTAAATTACCGTTATATGATAGGTGGGCGTGGTTCTTGTCTGATTTCAAAGATTTTCACAGAGTTTCTTGGCGAGGTTCTAAGAAATGTTTGTACCGAGCTTGGTGGGGATTGGTGAAGGGACTACAGAGATACAGCATTTCATCGTAAGTCGGCGGTGCCACGCCCATTTTCGAAAAATGTCATAACCAGGGAACGGATTTTTAGGACCTAAAAACCTATAAAAAAGGCAAAACAAAATAACGAAATAGGCTGGAAAAGGCAAAATAAAATAGCGAAAAAGGCAGGAAAAGGCACTAGGTATTGAAAAAAAGGCAAAAAAAGGCAAAACAAAATAGCGAAAAAGGCAGGAAAAGGCACTAGGTATTGCAAAAAAATCAAAATAAGGCACTAAAAAAAGACAGAAAATACGAAGAACAATAAAAAATACATTTATTTTAGAAATGTTTATATTACAAATAAAAAGAGAAAAACTATGAAGTAGTTTCATTGTATGAAAAATTTGTACTTTGAATCTTTGATTATTTTTTCTGTTTTCTGGCAGCATTTTCAGTCGATTTTCGCGAAGAAAATTCTTAAATATACTAAACGTGTGCTCGATGTGAGTTGATACAAGTGGCGCCCAATTTAAATATGGAACGTTTGAAACGTTCATATTATCAGGAATAAGGGCGTTTTCCTCGCTCTTTACAATTTTATCCACACCCCTTATTGTCTCCAAGCCTACGTTAGCTGAGAAAACGGCTTTGAATTTTTCCAACACCAATTTGGCAAGAGGTCCCTGCGCTTCTATAAGCCGCATGGGCATGTGTGTATTTTTTAATCTTTAAAAAAAAATTGTAAATTCTATAATCACTTTTTTAAAAATAGAAAAGGCAAAAAAAGGTAAATATCTTAAAAAAGGCAAAAAAAGGCAACATCGAAAGTGTATATATGGAATCAGGGAAAGCTAAATCGTGGACATTCTTAATCGAATATACTCTATCTCTTTAGCAGAAAAAAAGGTAATTTCCATAAAATCCGTTCCCTAGTCATAACTGTCTTATTTTATGCCACAATTCTATTTCCCGTACCAACTTTCAACAATTTTGATCCAGTATTTACGGAAATATCGTAGTTTTTGCATATTTCGAAAATACCGTTATATGGGAGGTGGACGTGGTTATTGTCCGATTTTGCCCATTTTCAATCCCAACCTACCTTGGATAAAGGGCAACCTACTTACCAAATTTCATTGACATATCTCAATTTTTTCTCGAGTCATCATGTACACGGACAGACAAGCGGACAGACGGACAGACGGACGGACGGACAGACATGGCTTAATCGATTTCTCTTTTCATTCTGAGCATTTATGTATACATTTGTCTATATCTATCTCGATTCGTTTTGGCTGTTA
Source organism: Rhagoletis pomonella (assembly GCF_013731165.1). NCBI lineage: Eukaryota > Metazoa > Arthropoda > Insecta > Diptera > Tephritidae > Rhagoletis > Rhagoletis pomonella. The sequence continues at coordinate 6,536,260 of NW_023458562.1, read as the reverse complement.
CAAACAACTGTTATGCGAACAAAGTTATAATACCCTTGTGCACAAGTGCGCTCGGGTATAAAAATATGAATATATCTGTATCGGATATTGTGAATTTCGAATATTGCGACACCAGTCCCTAACAAATGCTCTAAGATGGCGTATGCGAAGGTTCGTAATACGCCTTAAAGATGTAGGGGTTATACATATATATTTGACTTGAAACTTTCTTTTAACCAGGGATAGAAAAGCCGCACGCAGAATCGATTCTTGTCTTCGGAATAGACTTTCTGGTTTTCGATTCGCAAACTCAATTAATCACCTCTTATTGTCGACTTTATGACTTAAATTGGTTATGCAAATTTACAAAAATGTATTCCTACTTATAGTAAGTAATGAACATAAAATTATTATTTTTAACAATTAAAAAAATTATATTTTATCAATAAATAGCACACATGGCATTGAAATTTAGAATTACTTAAATATCAAAATTAAATAATTAAGAAAGCCACATACATACATATGTATATTCATATATTCATATATTGAGTTGTTTAGTGAACAGATATTAAATTTGGAGCCATTACAAAATTATGTGTAGTATTGAACGCTTCTTGCTGAATGCCATTTATTTAGATATTGCATTGCCATATTTTGAATGTTACATAATTGAAATGCGGTGTTGCTATAATGCACGATAATACTAATAAATGAAATAATAACACTGCAGTGGTCAGAATGGCAGAATGGTCACACTTAAAAATTAGCTAACAAAGTCAGAGGCGACTTTTCCATCCCTACTTTTAACAACCATGTTAATTACATATATGGTGTTCACATAAAGCGATTTTACAGGCAACTTTTAGTTGAAAGCAACAATCGCCTGATGTGAACGGCCTTTGTACTAATCGCTTCCAATGAAGCTGGGGGCAGCCAACTTTTGATTCACTAATCGCCTCATGTGAACACCGTCATAATTGCGAAGGCATACTCATAACGTGACCAGAATTTTTTAACATTCCAGGAGGACAAATTCTCCACATTGAAAACACAAAAAATAAATGTTATATCTATTTTAACGAATATATAACGAATACACATTTCGTTAGGAGATCAATACATTGCAATTACATTTGCGTATTACTATTTTTTAAAATTGTATTAACAAAAAATAAAGCGATAATAGTAAGGTGACCAGAATTTTTTAACATTCCAGGAGGACAAATTCTCCACATTGAAAACACAAACATTTTTTATATTTATTTTAACACATAAATAACGAATAAATTAACAATTCAAAGTTTCTCTAAACACAAATCAAACAAGTTAATAATACACTGCGTTGCATAATTATAAGACCACCACATATTAACAAGTTTTGACTATTTATTTTTAACCGACTTCAAAAAAAGGAGAAGGTTATCAATTCGTCGGAATATTTTTTTTTTTGTATGTTACCGCTTAAGGTGGTCACATACTGATTTGATTTAGATCCGGTCATTGGATCATGAAAAAATTAACCGTAGTCCTAGATTTTTATATGAGAATTGAAGTCAGTTGTGTTTTTTGCTTGAAAATTACTTGTTAAATCATTTAATGGTAATTGAATTACTTGCAAAAGAAATAGCTTTCGTTCTTCGTCTTTCGTCAAAGATCGATTATAATTTTGTACCAATGCTTTACCTCGTTCAGCAATATCATTAACATATTTAATACTTTTAATCGTCGCTAAGATAACCAATTTCAGGGTAAATTTTTAGAGAATTTAATGCCCTTTAAGAATATGCATAGAAAAAACGTTTATCTCTTTTTTTAATTACTTTTTTTAACGGGTCAAAAGTTATATCATTTTTAATGAAAACAAATTATTTTACATGTTTTTTACATAGAAAATGCACACCTTTTAAAATTGAAATACAAATTTTTCCAAATAGGAGAATTTCCTTCTCAGTAAATAGGTACTTTAAGGCCATACATTCGCCAGGTTATTTATTTTGGATATATATATATATATATATACAAGAATAACTCGTTTACAGTAATAAGAATAAGTGGCAAATTTCCCGGAAAACATCCCCCAAAAAAAAGTCTGGATCCGCCGGTGGACCTGTGTTATTTTTGATTATGTACTTGGATGTGAAATAACACATGGTGTAAATTTTAATACGGCTTTCTAACGGCACCGTGAATTACTTTGTTCGATCCTCCAATTACAATCGCGAATTATACTAAGTTCGCACGGCACGTAATTCGCTCTCCCATTCGTAATTGGCTCTATTATTCGTAATTGGCGCCCCAATTACCCTTCGAATTGTGTGATTCGCCATACAAAATATTGAGAGCGAATTACCTCATTTGTAGGTAATCCAGATCCAATTACCATGCGAATTACGAACACATCGCTGCCGTCTCTAATTTTAATTGGAAATTTATCGAACTCAGCTATCAAAGCAAGAGAGAATAGGTAAACTCAAAACAAAGAAAGGGGGAAATGAGGGAAAAACACAATGAATTGTCACAACGAATTAGGAATGAGTCGTCTAAACGGGGTAATTATCCAAAATAATTCAGAAGCGAACTACGTAACTGGCAGTGCTCGTGGGGACATAGTATTACCGTTTTCCCACGCTCACATTCTTAATTCGATTTGACAGTTCTCTATCTTTGTGTTATGTTTTGTTTTCTACGCTACAAATTCCTAAAAATTTATAAGTTTCCGTATTAAACTATTTTCGTTCTCAGAAAAAGTGCCAGTTTTGATTTGTGAACTGGTGTCGATAAATTTCCGATAAAAATAAGAGATGACAGCGATTTGTTCGTAGTTCTCAGGGTAATTCGCTCTCAAAATTTAGTATGGCGACTTACATAATTCGTGCGAATTACGAATGAGATAGCGACCTACGTAATTGGTGTGTCGTGAGAAAGCCGTATTAAATAAGGCTATAAGGCGTTAACACTGTTCAACTCTCACAGGCGGTTAGTTGAATCAAAGGTGTACATCATTTAACTGAAGGTTGGAAAATATAAACTCCTTTTAAATACAATGATTGTGTACGATTAGACAGTAATAATATTCTGAACGAAATTGAAAATGTCATCAGTGCTATAAAATTTTAAAAAGGAGGACATTTTTGCTCAAAAGGAAGACAGAGAAGGACAAATCACGCCTGAGGAGGACAATCTTTTTGGTACCAATATATGTATGTACTTTGGAAACGTTATTTATAAGTTTTGTGCGTTCTAATCTCGAATATGCGACATTCGTTTGTAGATCCCTTAACCATCCAAAAGAATAGAACGTTTATACACAAAGGGTTTTCCTTAAATTTGCTCTACGGTCCCTGAAATTTGAGAGCGCTGTTCCTTCTCTACTCAGATTTACAGTCTTTTAAAGACCGTAGAGCTATGTTATCGTTAACCTTTCAACAGATTTGTTCGAGGTGTCATTGATTGTACTTTTCTTTTGGAAAGGATAAGTTTTGATGTTCCTAGGCGCAGTCTTTCGGCATATTCATTTAATATTTTATCCGAAAGTATCGCCATTGATTTCTATACGACAAAACAATTTTTTCTAAATCTTCTTCGCACTACTTTGTAATGTTAATATTTGAATTAGCAGTAATAAAACTTTTTCTCTACTAGTTGTTGAGATATGTTGTTTCATAGACTGAAGAAAATAACAATAATTCTAGCATGAAAGGGTTAACATAAAACAGATAAATTGAGAGGGTATGCGCTAAAAACAACCACTAAAATTTTTTGGTACACTCCGGTGTAATAATTTATAACTAGAAATATGTTCAGTAAAAACAGTTTTTATTATTAAATAATTTTAAAAGACTTACACATTTTTATTTCAGCTTTGATTGTTAAACATGTACACAATTCAGATTCGCAACCACAAGAATACAAAGTTAACTTCTACGGATGTACTCCTACTCGTATTAGCAATGATTATCGCAGTGGAATCTACAGGATCTAAGCCCAGTGAAGATGTACTGAATACAACAACGCAACAAGTTTCAGTAAGCATACACAGCAGTAGTCAGAGTTCTCAAAATTCTTTTAAAGGGAAAGTTAAGAAAGAACGTGTTTCTGATAGTGATTTAAATCAAGCGCATTCCAGACGAAAACGTTTGGTGTGGATAACAGATGATGGTCGACTTGCGCTGCCACCAGGTACATCACTTACATTTACACCGACGATAGCAATGCCTTTGGTTCGGCATCCACCGGAAGGTTTCTTTTCAAATGTATCCATTAGCTTTCCATTGACAAGTGAGTAGTTAATATGAAATCCGTTACCATATTTCAGAATTAATATCATCCAATAAATAAGTATACATATTTATACTCACTAGTTTGAAAGCTTACTTGGAGAGGATATTAGCATGACAATCTAAGCTTAAGCCATTTTAGCTGCGTCTAATAAAACACTACAATTGTTTCTATTCTGGATGCCAACTGAAGCCAAGTCCCTATGCACCCTATCTTTCCACCTCAGAGGATGCCTTCCTCTTCTGCCGGCGCTGGAGCGTTTGTGGCCATTCAAACGACATGACCGAGCCAGCGAAGCCGCTGTATATTAATCGGTTGTGATATGTCTTTGTCGTTATAAGAGCCTTTTCCCATTACTCGGTATGACATCGGATCGACATTTTTTCCTCGGTATTTTCGGTTAACCGAAACGATTCCGCATTGCGCTTATCTGCACACTTGTCGGAATACTTTCGGCATATAATTTGTAGAAAAATTTCATAAATCATTTAACAAAAATATCCTCTGGCGAAGAAAAAGACGTTATAGCTTGTTATATTTATATTTATTTATTTACTTCTTACTTTCTTCTTCGCAAAAATGTGTGCAGTAAATTTTCAGATTTTATTGACCGGTTTTACTGCAGTGCGGTAGGCCGAAATGAATCCGCTCCGATTTCATGTATGTGACACTAATGTGAAAGTGCCAATTAAAATACATGTGGTCAGTAGACTTTCGGTAAAAACCAAAAATGTCGATCCGATATCGTACCGAGTAATGTGAAAGCGCTCTAAAGCTCACACAGCTCATCGCACCATCGTCTGCGGTATTCGCCGTAACTAACGCGTAAAGGATCGTAAACCTTCCGCAGAATCTCCCTCTTGAATATCTTGATTTATGTAGTGTGATATTTTTAAGACGAATGTAGTACTTGTTAGCAAGAGAGATTCTCCGTTCGATTTTACGGCTGACATTACTATCGGTGTTAATGCTGGCTAACTGGCCTTGAGCCTCTTCAATGGAGCAGCGTGGGTATTTGGTGTAATTCAAATTATATGCCACTAAACCTTAAAAATTTAAAGTTCTCTCGAAGGGCAATTCAAACAGCTGTTTACGCAATATCTAATTATAATCTCTGACAGGTATCCAATTTTGTCGATTTTGATATCACAATGGATTCCAAACTCAATTTCAACATCCATATTAATACTAAAGTCAATAAATCCAAAGGCGTATTCACATTTTTAAAGCGATAGTCAAAAAATTTAGCACCCTTTACCCAAATTGTCCCAGATTAATTTTTTTAGATTTTTTTGGTTTTATCAATATACAGGATAAAAGTAGCGTTGAAGTAAAGGAAAAAATATGACAAAAACTTTGGGAGTAGTATAGTTCTTCCGATATCGGCCGTTGCCTTATGGCAACACGGGGCGTATTCCAGATGGATTGTTAGAGGACAGTATTTGGTTGAAATATGAAATAATAGAAACATTCTTTATAAGTTTTAATACATTCATTGATAATATATGCATATACTACGTACTAAGCGGATGAATAAGTTAATTTTTAGTATGAAAAGTAGCAAAACATTTCAAACATAAACCCACATCACATTTTGCACAGGCTACTCGTCCTACAGTTTTACAAGCTTCACCAGCATCGAGCTGTCAATTAAAGACAACACAAAGTATTTGGGAGTAGTCTTGGATAGTAAGCTGCTATGGATGCGCATTATTGAAGAAAGAGAGAAGAATACTGGTCTTCTTCATGTAATGCATGTAAAAGAATGCTGTGAGTCACTTGGGGTCTGTCACCTGCTCTAATGCATTGTAGCAAACACAGCAATAGCCAGCCCAATACTGCTCTATGGCGCTTTGGTGTGCTGGAATGCAGCAAAAAGGTCATTATGCCTCGGGGCAATGGAGAAGGTTCAGCGCCTAGCGGCACTATGCATCGTGGGAGCGCTGAGTTCAACTTCGACGGCTGCTCTTTAAAAAACCCTCAGTTTACCGCCCATTGACCGATTTGCGGAAAACCGTGCTGCGAAATCCGAACGTAGATTGACGGCCAATGGGAAATTAAATTTCAGAACCTTTAGGCACCGCTTAATTGGGGCGGGAAGCACAAGCAGCACAGACTTCATGGCACCTAGCTTTAAGTGGAAACTAACTTTTTGCACAACGATTGGGGAGGAGGGATGGCGCAAGAGAATGAAACCTAGCCATAGATCCCTAAACATTTTCACGGACGGCTCTAAAATGGTTACGGGAGTGGGTACAGGGATTTACTGCCGGGAACTGAACGTCAGGCGGACAGTAAGGCTACCTGACCATTGCAGCGTATTTCAAGCAGAGGTTTTCGCAATGAGGATAACTGCAGAGCTAGCCTTCACCGAAATGACAGTCAATTCAAAATTAAACCTATACCAGGCGGCAATTAAGGCAGTTTCCTCATATAGTATTTCATCCGTAAACGTCCTTTGCAGCCTACATATCTATTGGGTGCCCGGTCACAAGGGAATCTAGGGTAAAAAAAATAGCAGATGAGAGTGCCAAAAACGCCACCAGTCTTCCCTGGAACAGACAAACTACATTTGTATACCACTTCAACACTTGTACAATGAAATATACGATAATATGATTAGGCAGTTCAGGGCTAGATGGAATGAATTAACCACCTGCAAAACTGTAAAACACATACAAACGATTTTTGTTTTATACCGTCTCATACATGATGGTATTTTGCGTTGCCATATGGCAACACGGGGCCAATTTGGGCTTGCGAACATTTCAAAATTTGGTAAAAGGAGGAACAGTTTACATTACGCCCCGTGTTGCCATATGGCAACGGCCTTAAAAAACACTTAAATTATATAGATAGATAGAATGTTAGAGGCTGTGCACTGCGACCTTAGGTCTATTGTGCCCTCGGAGCTCATCATAACACATCGTCCAGTCCCAATGCTCTGATGAATCCGAGCAGTTTCGAGGGAGGTAGAGAGTGTATATGCGTAACCTCTGGCCACATCCTTCCCAGGTGTGTTAGCCTTCTTCTCGCAACCGCATCGCACTCAAATAGGATATGCCGCGGGGTTTCTGGTGTCATGTCGCAGTACCGACATAGATCGTTCGCACTGATCCCCAGGTTATGCATATGGGCCCGCAGTCTGCAGTGCCCCGTTAGCATTCCTGTCAAGAATCTCAGGTTAGTCTTTTTAAGGGTTATAAGTTCCCTAGATCTTTTGGGATTATATCCTCCAAGAAGTTCTTTCGCCTGCCTTAGCTCAGGCGTGTTCTCCCAATGTGCTCCTCTTAACCTTCGCTCTTCTGCTCTTAACTCCTCCTTGATTATATGAGGCCCCACTGCAAGGAAGGGTTCAGGGCCTATGGGTCGAGTGGCTGCGGCCTATCTTGCTAGTCTGTCAGCCTCCTCGTTTCCCTGTATGCCTTTGTGGCCCGGGACCCACACCAGTTGTAGTGTGTTGTTTTCCCCCAGGGTGTTTAATCTCGCTACACATTCCCATACCACTCGTGATTTAATCTCACACGACGATATGGCTTTAATGCGGCCTGACTATCGCTGCAGATAACTATATGCTGCAGTCTTGCTTGTCTCTGCAGAATTGTTTCCGCGCAAACACTTATGGCGTAAACCTCCGCTTGACATATACTGGGGTAGTTTCCCAGGGGGATGGAGATCTTAGCCCTAGGGCCAGATATTCCAGCTCCTATACCTTCGTCGGTTTTTGAGCCATCTGTGAACCACCTTTGGGTGTGAGCCCTGAAGGTGTTTTCTAAGATTTTCTCATTCCAGGTCGCTTTGTTGCCTAGTTCGATCCTGAATTTCTTCTCAAAGATTGTCGTTGTACTCATGTCATCTCTGTTGAGCTGGGAGATAGGGATCTTAGATCCAATTTCATCTCCCAATCGGGTCGAGATCACTTTCCCTCTGCCAGTGCCCTCCTTCATGAAGTTGAGGATGGCTTTTTTGGCGATCTGCTCTATAACTATGTGCAGTGGCGTCAGGTCCAAAATGACCTCCAGGGCTGCGGTGGGGCAGGTGCGCATGGCCCCCGTTATACATGTGCACGCCAACCGCTGGAGCCTAGAGAGCGATGCCCTCACTGTGTTGAGTGTGGTCCTCTCGGACCATGCCACCGCTCCATATGTAGCTATTGGCCTGACTATCATGGTGTACATCCACCTTAGGATATAGGGGCTGCATCCCCATGATTTTCCGGCCAGTCTTCTGCACCCCATTAGCGCCCGTGTGGCCTTTGTGACAGCGTACTCAACGTGCTTCTTCCATAAAACTTTGGAGTCAAGAATGACCCCCAGATATTTTACCTCATTGCACATTTCTAGCTCTATACCTCCCAGTGTTATGGAGTGCATGCCTGGGAGGTGCCTTCTCTTGGTAAACGGAATGATGGCGGTTTTGGCGGGGTTGATGTTGAGGCCCACTGTGCCGCACCATCTTTTCGTAAGGGTGAGTGCTCTTTACACTATGTCGCAGAGGGTGTTCTCAAATTTGCCCCTCGCTATGATTACTATATCATCCGCGTGTCCTTGGCGCATTATGCCATTATTGGACAGTAACTCGAGTAGTTCATCTACTAATATGCTCCATAGGAGGGGGGACAATACTCCGCCCTGAGGGCATCCTTTAACTGTTCTCAGCTGTAAGATTTTGTTTCCTACTGCCGTTTCTGCTAGTCTGGTTCGTAGCATTGTTCCGATCCACCTTCTGATCGATACGTTTCTCTTCTCTAGAGCTCGATCTACTGCCTCATGTGAGGTGTTGTCGAAGGCTCCTTCAATGTCTAAGAATGCGCAAAGCGCGACCTCACCCCCCTCAATTGCGTTCCGTATGGTAGTTTACAACTGGAACAGTGCAGTGTCCGTTGACCTACCGGCCCGATAGGCATGTTGCCCATGGTGTAACGGTGTTGTCTAGGATTTTCTCCATCGCCTTTAGAGCAAACGATGTTAGGCTGATCGGGCGAAAGGATTTTGCCTCTGAGTAGTCTTTTTTGCCAATTTTGGGTATAAATTTGACATTGGCCCTTCTCCACAGTTGTGGGAGATATGCCAGTGCAAGACTTTCCCGCATAACATTGGTTAGGATCGAGGTTAGAAGATCCAGTTCTTTCTGGAGTAGAATCGGCCATAGACCGTCTAGCTCAGGGGTCTTGTAGGGCTCGAACGAGTTAATAGCCCATCGCACAGTTGACCGGGTGAACAGACGCCTTGCTGTCCCCCAGTCCTCCGCAGCGGGTCTATAGGAAACGTCGCTATCTTCTGCTACTGGAGGCAATGCTCCTGGGAAGTGGGTTGTTAGTAGAGCCAGAGCCCTCTCCTCCTCACTTCGGGTGTAGCTTCCATCTGATTGTTTTATTGCCATATGGCTTTCAACTGTGCCTCTAGCTAATGCTCTGTGTAATCTGGCCGCTTCCGGAGTGGAGCTGATGCCTTCACAGAATCTCCTGAAACTATTTCTCTTGGCTTCGCGAATCTCTTTGTTGTAGGTGGTTAGGGCTGACGAGTAGTCGTCCCAGTTCCCAGTCCGTTTTGCCCGGTTAAAGAGTTTCCTGACCTCTTTCCGGCGGCCTGAGAGTTTGGAGTTCCACTATGGGTTACGTTTTTGACCCCTTGGTTCTGCTAGTCGGCAGCTCGATACATAAGCATTGCTTATTGCCTCGTTTAGGCTGCCAACCTTTGCCTCCAGTTCCACCCATCGCTTCGCCCTGTTCTCTAACTTTATGGTGCTTAGATTGGTTTCTAAAAAGTTATGATAACTAACCCAGTCAGTCTTCCTAGGATTCCTACTGGGTGTACCTCTGTTCATAGTGGCCTCAAGGGAGAACTGTATGATTCTGTGATCCGACATCGAGGGCTCCGAAGAGACTCTCCAGTCCGAGATCAAATCATCAGCCCAGCTGTTCCCGAGAGTAATATCTAGAACTTCCTCTCTTACCCTAGTTACAAACGTAGGCTTGCTACCCACATTAAAGATGCTAAGGTCTTTACTTAGTAAAAATTCTAGTAATCTCTCACCTCTTCTGTTGGTGTCAGTGCTGCCCCACTGCACACTGTGCGCGTTGGCATCGCACCCAATGACCAACGGGAGGCATCTCTTTTGGCTGTACTCTACCAGTCTTTTAATTTCCTCCGGTGGTATGGCGGAATCGCCTGCAAAGTAGGCCGATGCGACTTTTATCGCTCTTGATCTCCCGCACAGATCCGTCATTATTTGGATTGGCACCAGGTCTCTAGTCATAAACTCTGATATGCAGAAATAGTTAATTTCCTTTTTTAGCATTACACAAGCTCTTGGGTTATCGCATGATAGATCCCGATTACCTTAGTCGATCTCTCCGTCAGGCCCCTCACCTGACCTTTGTATACCCACGGCTCTTGCACAGGTACGATGCCCAGATCCTCCGTTGTGCATTTATTTGCAATAACAGCTGATGCTGCTATCGCGTGGTGGAGGTTGATCTGGGCAATTTTGATTTGTGGCGGGGTCATTTTGTCCTCTGGACCCTTGGCTCATCAACTTCTGAGAGCGTTAGGTCCTCCGGTTCTCTGCCTGGACTGCGAAGGTTCAGGCCCTCTGCTAGCTCCTCCAACTCTGTGGTGGAGGGTACTTCTTGGGTCGTTATCCGTACGGGTGGCTCTGTTGTCTCAGAAACAGCCACGGAGGTCGTAGGCCCTTCTACGCGGTGTTCACCGACAACGGTATCTATTGCATTTGTTGCTTTAATCAACGCAGCAGCAGTCGCGGAGGTCGTAGGCCCTTCTACGTGGTGCTCGTCCACGGCCATTTCTTCGTCAACTGTTTCCTCACCTGTTGATGCCGTCTGTGCGTCTCCAGGAGCTCGCTGCTTCCAAGGCTTCACTAGGACGTTGCCGTACCTGAAGTTCAGCCTGAAGTTCTGCCTTCTCATGCTACTGAATGACTCTTCGTCAACAGCCACATTAAGCCTTAAGTAGCTGTCCTCGACCTTGGCCTCCATTACCCTCCAGAGGGATGTGTTCAGGCTCTCGTTTTGTGCGCGAAGGAGGCCTAGTGCATATTCCTGGCCCCTGTCTATGCTCCACGGGAGGAATATCGTGACATTGTGCGTCGGTGGAATGTCATCTCCGCTCCTCGTGTACAGTTCTGGTCCTCCCCATCCTTTGAGCGTGGGTACAGTGCGTCGCAGCCATTCGGCAGTTCCTTCGTCCCTGCAGTCCACCAGTAACATGCCTGGCCTGAAGTAGACTCCCGTGAAGGCAAGTGGTCGAGTCCACCCCCTCAGAACTTCATCCATTATGGTGTCCTGCAGAGTCGTCAGTTGCTCCGGGGTGAGGGACATGGCGGGGTACTCCTGTGGTAACGCCGCTATTCGGGTTGTTCTCATCGCATCCGCGTAGCTCGATTGCTGGTTATGCCTGTCTTTTTTATGCACGTGTCTCTGGCTACTTGCCTGGGCCCTATTTTTAGTGGGCGAACTCGGCCGGTGAGCTCTTGGACGTTTAGCTGGCTGCTGGTTTACCGGTGTGCGCTGGCTGGTGTTGCGCTTGACAGCAGGAACCCTTTTCCCATCTGTCTTCACCGCCTCGTTGCGTGCCGTGTCAGGACTCAGACCTCTTTCTAAGCACCGGAGGTACCGTGCTATTCCAGCACCGCTGTTAAATTATATAACATGCACGATTGTTTTTTATTGTTACTTGTTACCAATAGAGTCACTAATTTTCTAACTAATATTTTATCACTGTCATATTTTGTAAATAAAAAAAAACGCTTTCTATAAATTCATGCTTACTTCTTCATATATGACATTTTGATGGTTTTCTGCCACTTCTAATTTTGTTTAAAGAACACACTCACATTAAACCATTGTGGAAGAATACAAGTGAGATATCTTAGGGTTGACAGATAGTTGACAGGGTGTTCAATATGGCGATGACAGTTTGAACAATATGGCAGCCAATATGGCATACAACACCGAATGGCCCGAAGTTGCAAAACTACGACCCGAATGAAACGCTTCGTGAACATCCATTGTTGCGAAGTGGTATTTTGTTGGAAAATATAAAAGCCAGGATTTTGTGCAGCGCCGAATTTAAAAAAAAAGAGGGTTTTGTGTTCTCAAGGGTTGCTGTGCTGTTTCGTTTTAAGCTTATTTTAATATTAAGGTATCTAATTAAATATTAAAAGGAGACAAAAATTAAAGCAAAAATTTAAAATATATGTACATATCTGAAAATTTTAAATAAAATATATAGTTTCACGAGAGACAAATTAAATAAAATGGGTTAACTTTAGGGGAAATATACTTATCAGATTGGGTCAGATAGCGCTTTTACGTTATAAATAAAAATAATTCCTACTTCAATTTTATATAATTTTGGTGACGTATTTCTAAGCTGACCCTGAGATCTGTGAAATAATACATATTTATGTGCATATATTGTGTTGATTATGCTCTAAATCGCTAAATAATTCTTGCAGCAATCAGCACCATTGGAAAGTGAAGTGACAATAGGCTGGTTTTCTTTATACAGCCCGCTTTAAATTCGAATTATTGTTATAGTAAATTACAATTATTGTTTGTTTCCATTTCGGTCAACCGCGCAAATTATTTATTAAAAAAATTTCGTTTAAAAATAGCAGATTTTGTTTACTTTTGAATAAGGCTTTATCGAGTCCGCTATAAAGACAGGGGTATAAATGTTGTAAAGAAATATATGTTGAGTCCAATCGGTTTTTTGCTAATGTGGTTCTTGTGTAGGTATAAACAAGGTATATTAAAAAAATACCCCTCCATGAAAAAATATCGTTATTTTCGTATTTAAAATTAATCGGAATTTTATGGGGGGTTATAAAAACTCGTTTTAATCGAAACTTTGTTTTTTCGGCTATATTTGTTATTATTTATTGGCCCAGATGTAAATATTGAATGAACTAACATATTTTAAATATTTACGGAACTACCATTTGTATGCAACCCTGCCTATCCTATATTCAAGTAGGTGTAATTCAAAAAATTTAAACGGATTTCTTCAAATCAACCTGAGCTGCGGACATATTTCGAATTCATTTTTAAACATTAACCACTACATTATATTAGTATTAAATACTTTCAATTAAGAAACAATTCTTATTAGAAAATAAATATGAATCGTCTTATTTTAAATATTCCAATGTATATTTTTTGTTAATGCAGATAGTGCGGATTTAGCGTATTTTATAACCGTTACATGGGGAACATAAATTTAAGGCAGATTGCTATTAACAATTTTTACACAATTTACGATTACAATCAGTTTCTTTCAAAACTATAATCTAAATGATTGCAAGTTGTATTCTTTACGATCAAAACAGATTCCAATATTAGGTATATTATGCAAATGCAATCCAATTTGATTTGAGTTATTCAGTTTTAGATACATTTATATTTCTGTGTTCGTATGGAATAGTAGTTTATGTCGGGAAGCTGGCTTTAGTATAATCCGGCATTCCCTTTATTATTTACAACACAAGGAATTTTTTGATGACCCTTAACAAGAATATGGACGTGCTAGTATCGGAACTATTTCTTGCACGTTTATTTGCCAAAATTTCTTCAACGGCTCGGCGCCAGTGAGGGTATGCTGCGAATGCCGCATTATACTAAAACCAGCCTTTTGACATAAGCTACTATTCCATACGAGTGGGGCACGTGCGAAATGCGGATTTTCCCAGTTGCAGTACTGCAGTAACTCGACACCTTCCTCACCAACAGCTCTGTCCTCTATGAGTTTCTTAATGTAACTGCAAATAAAAGATGGAAATTTAAGAAAAATTACTATCACAGCGTTTCACTTGCAACGTTTCACTCTTGTAGTATATTGGCTATCAAGCACCAGAAAATTTCCATCACGCATTCCATATGCCACCGATTGTCGTGGATCAATTAAAATACTGTCATCACAGCTTTTTAGTACTCCAGCAACTGGTGTGTCTATGGCGGAGTTATGTGGAGCTGTTGCATGACTAAAATCAATTTGAGAACTGGCTTGTTTGTTGGGAGAGCTATTGGCATCAAATGTATGCAAATTAGATTTCCAAACGAGCAACTGTTGAATACAGGAAAAAATTTATATTATATGGTTCCGCTAAAGTGCACTACTACCGTGTATAAATTGGTCGACCTTCTAATAAATCAAGCAATCTTATTGTATCGTCATCGCCGCCAGTCACCAAGAAATTTCCACTTGGATGAAATGCAACATCATTCTCCGGCGACGAATGCACTGTATTAGCTCGCCTTCAGCTATGTCAAATATCTTAACGCGGTTACAACTTAATGCTAAAGCCACCAGATTACCGTCTGGATGCCATGCCAGCTGTCGTCCCATACCTCTTCCCCCGGTGAACGTTCGCACACATTCGCCTGAAAATGTATCGCAAATTCTTAACTTGTCATCGCCGCACGATGAAATTAACTTACCATTAGGGCTGAATTTTGCTGCGCGCACCCATTTGTGTGTCCAGTGAAAGATGTGTATTTTGAATCAGTATTTTGATGGCTGTTCGCCATTTTTCTAGTCTCCATTTTTCTAGTCTGAATAAGCTGACGAAGATGCATACAAATTCAAGCACATTGTTGCATTCTACCGTCCTTTTTAAAAGCTTTAAAATTTTAAAATATATGTGAAAAACTTTTATAATCTGAATATTTCTAATGCGCAATCAAAACGAAATTTTATAAATAGCATTTTTAAAAAGCAATCATCTAATATTTTTCAAGTTTTTGGGCATATATGTTACCATTTGAACAACAAATACTACCAAGTTTCAAGAGACTATTTAATGCAACTCAGGTCAAAAAAGCGCAGTTTAGACCAAAATAAGCAACTCTAAAAAACAGATGATCGCAGCTGTGGCCCAGGATGACGTCTATTGCTAAGATATCTCACTTGTATTTGTACACAATGCATTAAACTCGATAGAAAGCAAGGATCTGACGGAAGCGTTAGCGTTTCGAAAGATACACCTTTTAGGAATTAGTTAACGTACATATAAGCATTTTGAAGTAAGCGGTTTTTGGTTTACACCCTCTCAAACGTGATGTATTTTGCGTTGCCATGGCAACACGGAGTCACTTTGGTTTAAAGCTTAAACAGAAGGCAGCGTTGACCGGGATTAACTCGGACTTAATCCGGATAAACTGCAGTTAATTCCCGAGTTGACCCGGATCAACGTTGCCGTCTGTTTATGCTTTTATGTTACAAAATCTCTTTTTACAACATTCGTTAGTCCAATATTAGAGTCCCCACTATCAAGTTCATTCAGAATTGATTGAATTAATTCAAATACAGTTCTTACTTTTTTCTGTGCGATATTTTAACTGGGATTCAGAGTACAATCTCCCCCCTTACACTATTCGTCGAAAGCTCATTAATTTTCCAACACTTGTAAGTCGTAGAGAAACGGTGTAATATTTATTGTAAAATTAATGACAGGCTTGATTAATAGCCCGTCCCTTCTGTTTGGAGTAAACTTCAACATTCCCTCTCGAGTATCAAGACATTTTCGACCTCCGGTTTTGCAGCCATGGAAAACTAATTTTGAATTAAGCGAATCATTCCGTTGTTATGTCAAGATTTTTAAGTCCCTATTACGGTTTACAACTCCACTCAGTTGAATTGAAATTGAAACAACTCAACTTTAAAACAACTTAACACTTTTTTGGCATTACGAATTACAACTCAATTCAGCTGAAGTTGTATTGATGTTGCCAACCTAAAAAAGTGACGATTTGACAGATAATTAAACAGCTGATGATTTTGTGGCGAAAAATTAAAACAATATACTTTACTTAATGTTTACGAGAAGTGTTTTTTTTTTCAAATAAAAAGTAAAATGGACATAAGCGTTGATTTATTTTACAACGATGAAAATGTTGGTCCCAAAACTGATGTGCTGCGCATACGGAAAAGGCTTCGTGATCACTCGAATCCTTTGGAATAAGGAAGCATTTGTCTTTTTGCTAAACGAGATGGAGGAACATTTCCAGAAACGTGTGCGAGGAACGGCTGTACCTCCCATATTGAAATTATGTGCAACTCTCAGGTTCCTTGCTGACGGCAGTTATCAAAAGTGCAGTGGAAATGATTTTCATGTTGGACTGGCGCAACCTACAATATCTGTAGTTATTAAGGAGGTTTTAAATATAATTGAGCAGCATATTTGTGGAAAATGGATTACAACCCAAATGACTGAAGAGGAGCAAAACGCGTCAATAATTGCATTCTATTCAAAAAGCGGATTCCCCGGAGTAGTGGGTTGTATCGATGGGACTCACGTTCGCATCATTTCACCAAAAAAAGAAATGCAACATCTTTATCTAAACAGGAAAGGCTACTACAGTTTAAACGTCATGATTGTAAGTGAAAATGTAAAAAGCAAATAATACTTTAAAAGAAAATGGTCATGACATCTATTTCGATTTCAAGCTTTGCGATTACAAAATGGCTATCCGGTATGTGGATGCTAGGCACGCGGGCGCAAATCACGATTCCTTTGTTTTTAACGTAAGCGATTTGAAAGAGCATCTGCAGAGAAACATACAGAGTAATTCCTGAATTTTAGGTAAGACTGGTCATTAGTATTTAATACAAAAATAGATTGTTTAAAATATTCCTTAAAGGCGACGCTGGTTACCCTCTACAAACTTTTTTAATGACTCCTTTCCGCATGGCAGAAGCTGGTTCACCACAAGCTCGCTACAATACAATACACTCTAAGGCTCGAAATATTGTAGAACGGACGATTGGAATATTGAAAAGCCGATTTCGTTGTCTTTTATCTGTGCGTGGCTTAAATTATTCACCAGCAAAATCTACACAAATTGTGAACGCTTGCTGCGCTTTGCATAATATTTGTCAACACTTTCGCGTGGAACTTTCTGAAGAAATTGCAACCGCTTTAAGTACGGAACTAAGCAATGAAAACCTAAACATTGAAACAGAAGACGAGGATGCCGCCAGAAGAATTCGCAATAATATTTTGTTATCCATTTAATAGAAATAAAAAACTCTAACTCACATTTAATTATTTGCACTTCATTCAGTCTTCTTTTATTTTCAATGGTTTAAGAACTTATATTTAATTTTCATTAAATATCACTTCATGTGCTCTTAAAATTAGGTTTTTCAAAATAGTTAATTTAAAAAAATATCACTTCATGTGCTCTTAAAATAAGGTTTTTCAAAATAGTTAATTTAAAAAAATATCACTTCATGTGCTCTTAACATTAGGGTTTTCAAAACAGTTAATTTAAAAAAATATCACTTCATGTGGTCTTAAAATTAGGGATTGCAAAACTTATAATTAATAAAAAAAAATATTACTTCATGTTGTAAAATTAAATTAAAAAAACATTTCAAATTATTAAATGAAAACCCTTTCAATGTTTGTCAAATAAGCATCAGTTCTCCATTCACGAGCTGTTCTCGTCTTGCAAATAGCCTCTTAATTTAGCTATTTTTAATTAACAAATATAGTTCATGGGCTTCCCTAGCCTGCCTTTCAAACAATTTATATTTTTGGTGCTTTATGTGCAGCAATTTTTTATTAATGTCGTAATTTTTGTACGCCGTCTTTTCCATTCTATCAATTTTTTTTAGTACCCCTTTTTGCGTTTCTGCCTGCATTTTTAGGAGCTCTAGACGCTCAGTTTCTAAATTGCAGCTTCTGCGGCGATTTTGTACACGCGATGCTGACGAAGAGGGCCGATCTTCAATGTTTGCTACCTGGGGCTCATCAACCATGGACGAAGCTGCAACTAAGCCGTCTTCTATTTATTCGCCATCCATCACCGGTGGTATATTCTCTACCCCGAACGCCCGGCCACTGGGTGCAACTTGTTCCCTTATCTTAATAAGTTCCGCAACACTTTCTTCTAGTGGATTTAAAGAAACTTCTTGCGACGGACCACCACCAGTTGCAATAATATTGCTGCGATTGTTGGCAAGCTTCCTTTTTAAATTTGCCTTATAGTGTATCCAAACCTACAGGAGAAATAAATTATTGCGCTTTCATTGTATTGGTCTAATTCCATGATTACTACTTACTCGTCCCCACTCGTGCGCAGTTCTTAGTGGTCCTAAACTGTTTAGCTCTATGGCAAATTGCTCCCACAATCCCTTGCTTTTACTTTTGCTGCTTCCAAATTGCGGCTTGCCTCGTCCAGTTTCGGGATGCTTCTCCATCAGCTCAACTAGTTTTTCAAACTGTTCTAACTTTATTTTTTCTACAAATTTGTAAGAAATTCCTGATTAAGATATTGGTTTGAGACAAATTAAAGAAATTTAATTACCCGCTTTCCATTTTCGCTTAAAAATTTGTTCAAAACAACTGCTAGTAATGAGTTGTCGATTTTCGATACTTTTGTCAACCGAACTAGCACAGGGTGGTAAACGGTAATACCACAAAAAAGTTGTAAGACGATATAAATACAACGAAAAATTTTTTGACAGGTTGAGTTGTTATCGATAATACCAAATTGTAAGTTTTCAACTGAAATGGAGTTGAGTTGTAAACCGTAATAGGGGCATTAAACTCTCATTCCAGCACGTTTGATATATCGGACTCGATTATGAGCCGTTCAGTGCACACATCGATTAACTCCACTTTTTGAAAAATCTTAAATTTAAGTGTCAAAGCCCTTGGTATAGTCATAAGTTATTACGTTTATAATAACTTTATATAACATACAATAGTACATAATATTTATAACAACATTTTTTATTTAATTTTATGATATAAATGGAATTTAAAAAAATAATGTATGTACATTATTTGATCGCATCTCCCAACTTTTTGTTGATGGAGTTAATCAATTTGTGCACTGAACGGCTCATATATGAATGTTAATGTAATTATGTTTTTCAGTCCAGAGAATGATTTCAGATTAAGTTCAAAATGTAGTACAAATTGTGTTTGACTTACTTATATTTAACAAATTTTAATACTGTTAATATTTTATGCAGTGCGAATATTGATTCACATGAGAGCTGTGATATCGAATATGTGCCACAGAGCTCTGATTTGGATATGGAAATAAATATATGAGAAGATGAGGAGCATATCTCAAAATCCGATGAGTACAAGAAAAACAGAATGCCGAGAAATCTCTACGGCTTCACATCAGATATCGGCGACTGCATAATTGTGTATACTTACAAGTAAAAAATGTTCTTCTTCTCCTGTCAAAATATACAAATACAAACATTTTGACAGGGTGTCCTTGAACCGCGATACAAAGGAAGCAGAGATGTTGAATGTGACTATAGTTGTTAAAACAAACTTAAAAATTTGCAAAATATAGACTTATTTCAATTAATTCCGATTGTCTAACTATCATTCTAATATTTTTAAGCGTTTTGGCCTATAACTCTATATTTACACTTAATATATGCGCAACTTCATAGGCTTGGCAGACGATCTTTGCCGTATGTAATTGGCGGCAGGCTATTATTTTTCTCTTTGTTACTATAAAAATAAGCATTTTAATTAATTTCATCTTTGCGGAAATAAATATTTTTTTGCGATATTTTTGTGGGTGGCAGACGACTTTTGCCTTGGAATTAAGATTGCAGACGATATTTTTTAAGCTTCTTATATGTCAAATGATACGTACAATAAGTTTCGCGTATGCGGCTATGTTTTTGTTTGCTTATTTTTTGCTATAATTGTAACCCCCCTTGTAATCCCCTGCCGCACAATGGGCCATATGATGACATTAGCCGGAAAAAAATCGAAGTGGAATTCTGATGTCTTGATAATTCCAACTTGTTAAGAAATGTCCAATTACATAAAAAAAATTATCCTTTGGTGTTTTAAAGCCCACTTTAGTAGTTTTTTTTGTAGGTCAAATTTGATCTTTTGAAATTTTGTTTTCTAAAAATTACACAAATCAAATAGACATCTTTGAAAAGTGGTGTGTTGTTTATCACAGTGGTGTGCCAGAACGCTGAAAATAATACATATGACATAGAAAACGATGCTCTTTTTTATGAAATAAAAACAATTATTATGTGATGAGGGATGTAGCTACAGTAATGTGTCAAAATTAGGCGTTTTTTCGTCCAAAAATACGAACAAATTCGAACTTTTTTGGACAATCTAAACAATGTACTG
>NW_023458562.1:6511688-6515835 GCF_013731165.1 Rhagoletis pomonella | reverse complement strand
GTTCCAGAGATAAGCGATATTTGAAATTCGGTTTGTATGCGAGATGCCACGCCCCCTTTTCCGAAACCTACCACTTTTCGCCATAAGTACGATATTGTTAACATATGTAGCTGTTTCAATTTTCAGGAGGTTAGCAAAAGCGGTTCCAGAGATAAGCGATTGAGAATTTCAGTTTGTATTGGAAGTGCCACGCCCCGTTTTCCAATACCTATAATTTTTCGCCGTAAGTAGGGTATTTACAATTTATGCATCCGTGCCAAGTTTCAGTTCCCCAGCGTAATTGGTTTTAGAGCAGTGGTCGGAGCTTCATACCACAATTGTGTTGTAATAAATAGTCTCACTTGTGCAATTTATACTTTGAGAAAGAAAATTATATACCTTTGTGTTAGAAGTATGTATAAAAATATTTGATATTGAAAATAAATTTATTCTCTGAATATTTTCCTAAACTATAGGTTATGGGCCATCCATAAGTCATGGAAAATAATTTAATTAGTATGAATCATCAACCAGACGGAATTGGTAAGATGGCTGGTGGTACTAACGGCTTTATCATTGAAAAGCTAATACGATCAGAGAACTGGTCATCTTGGAGTTTTGCTATCAAGACGCAGCTTGAGTTGGATGAACTTTGGTCCTGCGTTGAGGGATCTGAAGCAACCCCTGCGAAGGAGCGCCAGGCGAAGTGTAGATTGATTCTTG
Organism: Rhagoletis pomonella; assembly: GCF_013731165.1. NCBI lineage: Eukaryota > Metazoa > Arthropoda > Insecta > Diptera > Tephritidae > Rhagoletis > Rhagoletis pomonella. The sequence continues at coordinate 6,515,133 of NW_023458562.1, read as the reverse complement.
CTGTACACAAGGATTTGTATGTTTACGTGCAGGAAGCACAAACAGCAAAAGAGGTCTTTGAAAACTTGCGGTCTTTGTTTCAAGACTCTGGACTGGATAGACGCATAGGTCTATTAAGATAGTTATGTTCCGTGCAACTGACTGATTGCAATTCTGTCGAGCATTATGTATCCGAAATTGTTTCAGCAGCGCAGAAACTAAATGGCGTTGGGTTTTCAGTTTCTGATGAATGGGTTGCATCAATTTTACTCAAGGGCTTACCGTCGGAATACAATCCGATGATTATGAGTTTAGAAAGCACCGGACGCAAAATTACTGCAGATTCAATCAAGATGAAAATTTTACGCGCCACTGGGAAGGGAGATGTCGAACTCTCAGTGCTAACTTCGAAAGGTAAAAGAACAATAATGGTAAGGCATGCGCTTTACGTACCAGATTTGGGCGCAAATCTCTTGTCTATCAGTGAGATGATCAAAAAGGAAAAGAAGATTAATTTTCATAAAAATGGGTGTACAATTCTTGACAAAGATGGTTCAGTTTTAGCTGAAGCAAATCTTATCAATGGGATGTACAAGCTTATTTTGTTGCGTGGTCAGAACGTGTTTTTATCGAAGAAATGCTTTGATTTTGAGCTATGGCATCGTCGCTTAGGCCTCCTTAATCCGCAATCAATGGACTTGATGAGAAAGGGGTGTGTTACCAGAGTTTCATATCAGCAGTCATTGCAAGCTGATTGTATTGCGTGTGCTAAAGGTAAGCATCAAAAACTAAGTTTCCCAAAGAAGGTTCGAGAGCTAAAGATATGCTCGAGGTAATATTCCGACGTATGTGGTCCAATGGAGAAGGGATCGAACGGTGGCAGTTTATATCTACTCACATTCACTGATGACTACAGCAGAAAAGTGTTTACGTATTTTATGAAGCACAAGAGTGAAGTGTTTGACAAATTTATTCAGTTCAAGTCCCTAGTGGAAAACCAAACTGGCAAAACCATAAAGTGTATCCGAACAGATAACGGCACGGAGTTTTTTAACAAGAAGATGAGTGATTTTCTGCAAACACACGGTATAGCACATCAGCTAAGTGTGCCATAAAATTCTCAACAGAACGGGTTATCGGAACGAATGAACAGGACTTTAATGGAGAAAGCAAGATGCATGATGTTCCAAGCTCAATTGCCGAAAACATATTGGGCTGAAGCCGTATCAACCGCTGCTTATTTGGTAAATAGAATTCCACACAGAATTCTAAAAAAGACACCTGAAGAAGTTTGGTCTGGAAAGAAGCCCAATTTGTCTCATGTTAGAGTATTTGGATGTGTAGCGTTAGAATATGTTCCAAATCAAAAGCGATCGAAATTGGACGAAAAAATCTGTGCAGCGCATATTCGTGGGTTACTGTGAACAGTCAAAAGGATATAGGCTATGTAATCCAAAAGTCAAAAAGATAACTATAGCGAGAGACGTAATATTTTTTGAGAGTAAGTTTTTGTCACGGGTGAAATCTGAAGTTTTACCCGAAGAAATCTGGTTTCCAATGAGGGTGCCATTGGACGATGCAACTTTGTATGGTGAAGTTGTTCCTGAGCCAGTGTTAAAGAACAGTGATGATGAGGATTCATTATTATATTCATCAATCTATGAAGATAACAATGAAGCGGGGGAAAGCACTAGCACTGAAGAAGAAGTACAGATTGAGGAAGATAGAGCCGATATGGAAGATCATCCTGCGCTACGAAGAAGCAACAGAATTGCCAAGCAAAATCTGCAGCAACAACAACAGAAAGGTTTCTCAGCTGATATCTCAAGTCAAGAAGACCCAATTTCAGTTGCAGAAGCTATGGAACGTCCTGATAATCTGCAGTGGCAAGAAGCGATGGAAAGTGAAATAAACTCTTTAAGAGCAAATGAAACCTGGTTAGAAGTAAAAAAACCAAAAGATAAAAACATTATTAAAACGAAATGGGTATTCAAAATAAAAAAGGAACCTGACAACAGCAAAAGGTATAAAGCTCGATTGGTCGTGAAGGGCTATACTCAGAAGAAAGGTATTGATTACGATGAGACATATTCTCCGGTAGTCAGGTATACTTCACTTCGATATCTAATATCACTAGCAGTTCGGTTTGACTTGGAAATTGAACAAATGGATGCAGTAACAGAATTTCTCCAGGGTGATTTATATGAAGATATTTATATTGAACACCCTGAAGGTATACGTAGTCAAAAACCAAATACTGTGCAAAAATTACGAAAAGCATTGTATGGACTAAAGCAGTCAAGTTTAGTTTGGAACTTGAAACTTGACAAAGCTTTAAAGAAAAATGGTTTAAAACAATCTACTGTTGATCCGTGTGTTTATTTCTACATAGACAAAGAAAATATAAGTTATTTAGCTATATATGTTGATGACATACTTATATTCAGCAATGATACGCAATTTCGAAAAGTATTGAAAGAAAAGTTGATGAAAGAATTCAGCATGAAGTTTCTCGGTAAAGCTAAACAATGTCTAGGTATTCGTATTACAAGAGAGGAAGATCTGATTTATTTAGATCAGGAAGATTACATTCGTAAAATTCTTGCTAAATTTAACATGCAAGATTGTAATGCAGCCAAGACACCTCTAGATCCTAATCAAAAAACTGGCTAAAGGATCAACTACACTATCTGGAATAGAATTGGAAGAATTAAAAACCATACCTTATCAGCAAGCAATTGGAAGTTTATTATTTGCAGCACAATGCACGCGGCCTGATATTAGCATGGCAGTTAATATGTTAAGTCGATTTAATAAGGATCCGCGTAGAGAACATTGGAGCGCTGTTAAAAGGGTTTTCCGATACCTAAAAGGAACTTTATCCACTAGATTGTGTTATAAAAAGGAAACAAACATTGACTTACTAACATATTCAGATGCTGATTGGGCGAACGACGTTGATGAACGAAAATCAACCACTGGCTATGTCACACTGTTGCAAGGAGGTGCAATCTCATGGAGCAGCAAAAGGCAACCTACAGTAGCACTATCCTCAACTGAAGCAGAATATATGGCTTTATCTGCGGCTACTCAAGAAGTTATTTGGCTACGTTCGTTATCTAATGAACTTAATCCAAGCAACAACAAGGACGCTACTGTCATATATTGTGATAATCGCAGCGCCATATGCTTGACATCAACGTCATCTTTCCAGCCAAGATCGAAACATATAGATAGACGCCATCATTTTATTCGTGATAAAATAAGGCTGAATGAAATTAAAATTTCTTTAGTTAGTACAAATGATATGATAGCTGATTCTTTAACTAAAGCCGTGTATCTTAAAAAGCATTTATATTGTTCAAAGTCTTTTGGTTTGGATTTCAAAGTATAACTTGAGTGGGGGTGTTGAAATAAATAGTCTCACTTGTGCAATTTATACTTTGAGAAAGAAAATTATATACCT
>NW_023458562.1:6445334-6486688 GCF_013731165.1 Rhagoletis pomonella | reverse complement strand
ATTCACAAAAAAATTTCAGTCCGCAAAATGGAATGTGAAGAATAGTAAAACAAATACTGTGTGGGTACCCGGGTACCCCGAGTGCTAGACAACGTAAGAAAATTTTGGTATTGAAACAAGGGTTAGGTACTAAATAAAAAAATATATAAAAAATTACTAAATTTTCCATTTTTTATTTACCTAAATCACCTAATGTACTCACCAAAAAATATTTCTTAAAACCCAGTGAAAGCTGACGGACGCTCCTATAAGCGGACACATTCTTGGGAATGAACAATTTTTGGTTTCTTTTTTCATACAAAATGCTCTCCCATACACAGACTTTCCGATAAACGGACGCAGACACTCAAAAATGTCCAGTTATTAAAAAAAAAACTCCCATACGCGGACGCGAAGCTCTAACAAGCGGTAAATTTCGTTTTGTTTTTCAGTCAAATGTTGACTCTTGTGCATACATATGTATATGTACACAAGAGCATAGTCCATATTCAAAAATATTTTCTTTTCTAGAAAGAGTTGCCTTTTCGTTTCCAATGGACAATGAGATTTATCGGTAGGAAAGAAAACGCCATAAATTTGAATTTATTTTTAATTCACCCTGTTTCTGTCTATTGAAGAATAAATATTATTTTAATTTAGAAATCCGCAATTTAAATTTTTTAAGTATGAATTTTAATTTTATTCTTTACGAAATTCCTTATAAGCGGACATCTCTCATAGGCGGCCAAAAAAGGTGACCATCGGTGTCCGCATATGGGAGGTTTCATTGTATTTGACATCCGCATTCGCATTCGCATCCGCGGATGTTAGCTTTTAAACATCCGCATCCGCGGATGTCAAAAATTCCACATTCGCAACATCCCTAGTCAAGATTACACAACATACAAATTATTGTAATTCCCAATACTTTGATAAATTGAATCTCAGCATGTTCAAGAAAAGTATTGAAATGTATAATTAAACATTGGGATATGCAAAAAAATTAATGGACCTATTAAAAAGCTAGTAGAGTTAAGTCTTTTTTTATGCGGTATACGCGTTCCTCAGAAAGCCGCATAAAAAAAAATCGGCATGAAAAGTTCTTTACTTTCATACAAAAACACGGGCTGCCTTCCAGCATTCCAAAACAGCATAAATTCAGATGCTTCCATGTGAAAATTTAAAAAAAAAAACCGTATAAAAAATCCTCTGAGGCAATACTAAACAAAAAAAGAAGCAATTTATCTATTCACTTCAACACTTATTATTCTTTGTAAAACTGAACATTAATGAAATAAATAAAATTTTGTTTGTATTTTTACCAAAAACAAAAAAAATATACCACAATAAATACATCAATTATGTAAGAATACAAAGACAAATTAATTATTAGAAGCATTGTCCCTTACACACTGAAAAAAAGTAATAACCACTCTCAAAAAAGCAAAATCGCTACAGAGAAAAAATGGTTTGAAAACCGCATAAATTAAAATCCGCATAAAAAGAGACTTAAGTGTATTTAATAATATTGTTGCCTATAAACTAATAAACTATAACACAGTTTAAGGAAGAAAAAAAATAAGCCCTCTTGTAAATTTCATTTTATCGCTTGCTCACATGCATATAAGTATGTATGTATGTACATATTTAGTTTTGTGATTTAATTTAACATTTTATTTTATAGCAAGGCAACCGTATATGTTCATTAGGGATTTTAATCCCGCGATCCCGGGATCCCTATTTTAAGTACCGAAAATCCCGGGCTTATTTGCCGAGAATCCTGGGAATTTCGGGATTTGTTAATTGCAATGATGGCAATAATAGAAACGACTTATGTTGAGCAGTTTTTGCTATATTTCCTTTGTTTTATAAATGTCAAGCTAATTATATGTACATACACATAACACCATCCGACAGGCAATTTTACGCACACACAAAACTCAATATATTCGCGAAGCAATGGACCAAATATATGCAGTAAAATTGCGTTTTTAGTTTTTTTCCTGACGTCAGGATTTTTTAAAAGCACTATTCGTCCTTGTGAACCCAAAAAATTAAAATTTTTTTAAATCCTACACAATTATCTCTATCAATTGGTACCCATTTTTATTCCACAATGCACTGAATTTTTTAAATAATTTTTAGAATTTATCATATCTTTGAAATTATAAAGTTCTAATAAAAAAGTTCTAACACTAAAAACGCAGTTTTACTATATTTGGCCCATATGGCTGGTTTCTCCAACTCAACTTAACTTAGTTAAGCCAATTTTCTTGACTAAGTCAAGAATAAGCTGTGTAAAACGTAGGCTAACTTTTGACTTAAGTCCAAAAAGTGGCTAAACTAAGTTAAGTTGAGTTGGAGAAACCAGCCCATAGTGTCGTGAGTATATTGATTGCTTGGTGTGTTTTGAAATTTTTTTTGTATCAACCTGTTTCAGTCTTTTTACTCAGAATTTTTAGAAAAACTCTAGGTGCGCAATTAAATTCCAGTAGGACAAAGTGCAAGCGGTGTCAAGCATTTTCTTCCATACAATGTATGTTCGACAATTTGTTTATATGGGAGAAAAATTCCCAAAAATCAACAATATTTTGTAACTGCATGAAACTTGCATTTAAGCCTACTTTAATTTAATGGGCTATAAAACTGCGTATTTTTTATAAAAATGGTGAGTAAAAAGTTTGAAATTTTGGCATTTTTTTGCATTAAAATTTTTGTACAAATTTTGAAAAACGCATTTAGATACAGTTAATTATATGTAAAATGGGTAAACTTTTATATAAAAATTAAATATTAAATAAACAAAAGAAATATAGACTAAACTGGTTGAAGTAAGGCGTTTCTTTTATTTCTGCCACTAGTATTATGAACTTCTTTCAGCCACACAATACATATGTTGACTTAAGTTTTTTTTTCATCGAGCTTTTTTCGGCATGCCTTAAGCTACTTTATCAGTAGGGAAGACAAAAATATGCAAATGCATATTATGAAACAAAATGCATATTTTGCCGAAAAGGCATAAAGATGCATAAAAACGATTTTTTTTGGTAAAAAGTTAATTAATTTTCGCGTAATTTCATCTGGCACTACCTTTGCGGAGATAGCCAGGGTTGCTTAGGAGGTTTGTTTAATAGACAAAAGTAAAAAGCTAAGTAAACAATTTTAATCTACTCGTAAAAATATTTCGACTGTTTTCCAATAGTGAAGTTTCGCGCTAAACCGGTTTTGGTGGTTGAAATTCAATCAAAATTTTTCATTTTTAGCAAAAGCTGTTTAACAGTTTCCAGGGGCTGGATTCTGTAACTGTCAGTTTTCAAGTGTACTTTTTAAATTGTGTGCACTCTCCATTTTGCGATTCAGGAAGTTTAAGAATGAGTTTTAGCTGCCAAAATGTGTACATTTCTTCATTTTGCGATCCAGCAAGTGTGAGACTGAGTTTTAACTTTCAAAATTGTGTACGCTTCTTTTCCGAACAACTCGCTGAATTTTATTCGGTGAGTTTTTGGTTGTGAGTTTTGCGCTCGGTGTTCACTACATTTTCTCAAAGTTACAGAATCCGGCCACAGGTGTGTTGCGAACTGAGGAGGAAGTTTTATTATGCATCTATTGTAACTGCTCAATATCAGCGACAAAAATATTTTGTGTAAAGCAACACTTCAATAAAATGTTGCAATATTTTCACCTGGAGAATGGTCATTTTTTAAATTCTGTCCAACAAAGTCTTGTGTTGTAGAGCGTTAATTTTCATTACATATATGTATGTACAAAAGTTTTTTATGCGATAATCTAAAAAAATTTCGTTGTACATACATATACACTGCCGGCAAGTATTGGCAATTTTTTTTCTAATATTTGTCTGCCAATTTCTTATAAAAAATGGTTAATTTTACAACCAAAAACATAAAAATATAATTCCTAACTTTGTGCAAGCTCGAAAATTCACAAATTTTCATGCAAATTTTCAACTTTTCAATCAGATTTTTTCGAGTATGCAGATTTGTAGCCAAATCAATTTTATTAATATTTTATTAATAAAATACAAGTTTTAAGTAGCCAGGAATTGATTTTTGGCATTTTGTTTTCATGTAGTCTCTTCCATAAAATTTTTTTTTTCGAAAATACTTTATATAGAAAAAATGCAAAACACCTTTAACAAAAAAATTCCCAAAAATCAATGCGATTTTTGATTAACTTGATTTTTACTAGAATTTAATGGGCTGCAAACCGCATACTCAAAAAAAAATTAAAAGATCTGATTAAAAATTGAAAATTTGCATGAAAATTTGCTAAATTTTCGCGAGTTTTGCACAAAGTTTAGGAACTATATTTTTATGTTTTTTGTTATAGAGTGAACCATGTTTTTATAAAAAATTAGCGGAAAAATATTGGAAAAAATTGTTACATATGTATATTGTGAGAAATTTGCTGTGCCAATACCTTTTGCCGGCAGTGTACATTTTTGGGGCATTATCAAGCATATTTTTAATATTTTGGAGCCATTTTAATGATCATATAATTAAGTTTTTTGTGCATATTTTTGTCTTCCCTATTTATCAAATATGTACACGCTAAAGTATTGCTAATGCGTATAAATTTAATTACTGTCTTTTGTTTTGATACTAATGAAATGTCTTTCAACTTAAGTAATGAAGTAGGTTTTAAATCCTTTTTTTAGTATTTATTATATGGTAGGACAGCTTCTCAAACTATATTGATGCAATTTGTTCATGTCACACAAAGGACAATCTTATATTGTCTAAGTGAGCTGCGGTTACAAGGGGCTGCCACCTTACCTAACCTAGCCGATTGCCAGAAAATAAAGCGAGAAAGCTGTTTTATTACTTCACATGTTTATTGCGCCGTGGTTTCATGCAAACATTTTAACGTTTTGCAGCAATGTTTTCAACTTATTAAAAGGCATGCAGATAAAATGCATACAAAAGCACTATGTCCAATTTGCCGAGCAGTTATTAAAGACGACGCTTTCTCTGTATTTTGTTAGACTTTTCATAAGTAAAAATATTTTGTGAATATTACTTTCTTCATATAGGAATTATATCACATTTTTTGTTTAATTGTATTTTTGGAATAAACAAAGTTCTTTTTCCTTCTGTCAGTAAACTGTTTTTGTTACAAATAGTACAAATAAGCAATGGGAAATAAGGCAAACTTTGTTTAATTTCCAACCTTTGTTGGAAATAAAGAAAAACTAAGATTTTGGTATTATTTCCCATTTAAAATAAAACAAAATTAAAAATTAAATAAAACAAATTTTGCGTTATTGCCGTTTTTTTTTATATCACCCCCCTTACATACATATGTATATGTAGCTGATATCATAGAAAACGCGTCACTCTGACTAAAAACTCAAATGGTTCATATACGTGTTCTGCGCATTGCAGAGGTGCTGATTCTGTTTTGTTTCTTAATAAAGACAACCAACAACGTTCATTACTTCAAACATAGTTGAAAGTCTTACTGCCGGATTCACGAAAGCAATTTAAATGAAAAATGATTTTTTTTTTTTTAAATTCCATGTTAAATTTAAATAAAAAATCATTTTCCACTTAAACAGCTTTCGTGAAAATGGCTGTTAACCTATTTATTCAACAAATAAATTTTTAAGTAAATTCGTACCTATTGGGCAGCAAAACCAGATATTCCACTATATTAGGCTTTAATTTTCTCCAAAGATTTCCGTGGAGTTCATATCATTACTTTTTCCCGGCCACTAGTGTTGGAATACCATAGTGAAGTAAAAATTAATTAACCTAGCAAGATAGAAATACGCAAAATTGAAAAACAGTTCTTAGTAATAATAAAATAATAGGAAAAACATCCCCAAACGATTATAGAAGGAATATGCTTCACTGTCTTCATGGTGAAGTTATTGCCATATCTTTCACCTCTTCGGCGCTTTACATATTTTTAACTTTGGTGTTGAAAAAGCATTATTTTCCTCTCGTCAGAAAGTAGGGCATTTCTCCAATCTCCAGGGTCAGTTTCGGTGCAGTTATGTCCACTCCAACCGTGTTCGTCTCATTTGAGGCTTTGAAAGCAGCTTTTTTACAGGTTTACGGAATGCTATTCCTCATTCCCACACCCGACGTCTAATTGTTGGAGCATTTACTTTTGGCAACCCATTTTGAGCTAACTCTGCGCTCTATTCTTATGCAGTTTTTAATCGATCCTGTAGAGCAATCCTTTCCAGTCACCTGTCCTCTCTCCGCTAACCATGCCTAGTCCGTTTGTTTGCATGTATATGTTGTTAAATTTTAAGTAATTTTGATGCAACGTCGTTATGAGTGTATTAGTTATTTCCACGGCGATTTCTCTGTTTCCTCTTTTTTCTCTCACTATTTTTAATAGGATATCTATTGTTCCTGTTATTGGTATCGATGGTTACAGATCTTGTATGTCGAATGATACCAGTTTATTATACCTTGTGATCGCTGAGTCTTTTATTTTTTCAACAAAACACATTCGAATGTGTATGTGGTGTGAGAAATTCAGCTTGTATGGGAGGTGCCACGCCCCCTTTTTCAACAACTCCCATTTTTTCCATGAGTTTGGCGTTGGTATTATATATCTCTGTACTAAGTTGCAGCACCCTACGATGAATATGTTGTGTGAAAACTTCAGTTTGTATGGGAGGTGCCACTCTCCCTTGATATATCGAAATTATTTTTCTTATATTATCATCCTTTGAGGGTCTAGAGTCGATGTCCAAAATTTCAATAATATCGGTACAGCTGTTCTCGAGTTTTTCGATTAGAAAAAAGCGAAAAAAACGGCTTTCAAAATATATATTAGTATAGATAATAAATGAAACACATTTTTTAATTAAATGTATCCTATGGAAAAATGTTTATGAATATTTTTATAAAGAATGGCAGACATTTGAAATTAATTTCAAGTATTTTCCAAAAAAGCGAAAGCATTCAAACGTGGAATTTTTCTTTAATTTTTCAACATAAATAAATAATAAAACCCAGAGCCTTTTTAAAAAATCGCCACGGATAGATCGACGCGAAATCTAATTATCTTTTAATTGAAGAAAAGAATCGGTTCATATTTGGGCTCTCAAAATTCATTTGTCCACAGCAACCTTTTTTGCCCCACTGTGCGTCGTTGGTATGTGGTCAATATTATTATTTTAATTTTTTCATTCACTGTTAATTTTTTTCTATTTTTCATTTTGAATCACTTTTTACCACTTCGGAACTTAATCTGTAATGCGCGATGTCAAAAGTCAATCGGCCTTATAGGAACTCCATGTGAACAATTTTTCCCAAAACTTATAAAGTAAACAAAAACAATGTTTCCCTATTTGTTTTTGTTTTTCTTGTAAAATCATGTGAACAATTTATTCACATGGAATTGGTTATAGGGCTGAATAAATTTTATATAAAATTAAGGCAGCGGTATGGCACAGTGGATTGATATTCAGGTGAAGAACAAACTCAAATAGGGAAACAACTTATAATAGAAGATGAAGGGAACTTGCAAAACTTTTCGATGATGCATTTTTTATTATCGTAGCTGTAGATCTGCAGTACCATGCATTTACCATTAGTTTGTGATAATTCGCCGAATCGAAAATCTGGAATTAAAAATTTTAGCAAAAATATTCTTCATTCGAATTTATGTATGAATATCCAATGGCTATTTTATAGCTAGAATGACGAATCTCTTTATAATCAGCCTTATCGCCAGCTTCATATGAATAAATCGTTCCCATAGTTTAACAGGCGAAACAAAAACAAATTGGGGAAACATTTTTTCTGTTTTGCTTTATAATTTTTGGGAATATTTGTTCACATATAGTTGGAGATAAGGCCGAATGGTTTCACTCAAATACATGCTACACCCAAAGTCATAAAAAATAAATAAGACTTTAAATTTATATAAAGCTTTAAAACCTATTTTATTTTTTATGAATAAAGGCGGATTCATCGTTTCAAGTCAGAACTTTTTTCTTGGAGAGGAACGCAACAATAACCACATGGAAGGAAAGTTCAGAACTAGTACAACGATGAATCCGCCTTAAGGCAATTAGTTTATAGTTTCGTTTCTATAAAAAAAAAATAATAAAATTATAAATACATATACATATAATAAAGTGAATGGTTCATTAGAACACCATTGGCTAATTTTTAATACAGTATATTTTGCTTTGCTGTATTTATGCTTAAGTGCACATTTAAGATACCACCTACCCCAAAATGCGCATCAACTGCATTATTTTTAATCAATTATCAAAGAAAGTGTTACGTTTACCTGCACTGGCTCTGCACTTACCCTAATTTTACAAGCATTCATTTATTTTGCTCATCTCGCAGAATAACGAAAACGAATCATTTTATGAAGTTATATAGACAGTTAAATACTATTAGGGCAAAAATTTCGTTTGCAGTAATTACGTGGTAAGTGCTCCTCCATTATTTGATTTCATAGGGATTCGGATACCCTCCTCATTGAAGCAGTAAAGAATATTCGCTTAAGTGCTTTTTTCGGTTAGGCGCACAAGTTTTTTCGTGCAAAGAAGGAAGGGCAGCTAAGCAAAATATACTGTAACCAACTATTATTGTTGTAATTTGTTATAAGGAGCAAATCTAATACATAGCCTTAAGTTTTATTCACCCATGACCGCGATTGTGTGTTTGTATGCGCAAGTTAATTTTTCATATATGTACATTAGACTGCATCACCAAAAAAAGTTGCGGTTTTTCCGCTGGGATTACTAAATTTATTATATTTTAAGACGTCCACCAAAATATTTCGTAAAAATATTAAGATCTAAGTGAGCTGGACCGATTTGAAAATACCTCCAAAAATGAAGTTTTTTATGAATACAAATAGTTTCTTAAAGAACATTTTTTAAAAAGTCGCCTCAGAAGACAAATTGGTATAAGCTTAAAAAATCTGCATAAAAATATTTAAAAATCTTTTCAATGGAATCGTAAGAATGAGATTTTTGATGCTGTTTTTTTACTTTTTCCAAAGATTGATTTACGAAAAACTTGAATAACTGGACCAAAAATGTTCTGATTTAGACTTATGGGATCTCAGTAGAAAGGTATTTTCACACCGTTTTTATTTCTGGCCAAAAAAAGCGTCATTCGTGTCCCATCTTTTTTTTCGAATACCAAAGATCTTAATTCAACTTTGAATGAGGTTCGTTTCTCCTACCTTTCTCTTCCATCCTTTGAATAAGTTTATTAGCAAATAAATTAAAAGGGTGAGAAAATACCTTTCCAATGACACCTCTTAAGTCTAAATCGGAAGAGTTTAGGTTCAGTTATTCAAATTTTTCTTATACCAATCTTTGAAAAATGCTAAAAACAGCATCATCATTACGATTCCGTTAAAATTTTTTTTTTAATATTTTTATGCAAATATTTTAAGCTTAAGCCGTTTTGTCATTTGAGGGGATTTTTTCAAAAGAAATCTTTAAGAAATTATTTTTATTCATAAAAAAACCATTTTTGGAGGTATTTTCAAATCGGTCCAGCTCACTTAAGTCTTAATATTTTTCCGAAATATTTTGGTGGACGTCTTAAAATATAGTAGATTTAATAATTCCAATGGAAAAATAGTACCGATTTTTTTTTGTATGGGGAGTGATGCAGTCTAATGTACATACATACCTAAGTGCATATAGCCAAATGTTCAAAGCATGTGAAAACAAGTTGTGTCCAAATTTTCAAATGGAGAATCTCAAAACTAAAAAAATTCGGTGCCAAATTCTTCGATTACTCTAGGGTCCATTTGGAGAGTCATACATATGTATGTGTATGTATTTAATAAGAATTAAAATGACTGCTCAACGAATACTACTATATAAACACGTGTCTATTTGAACGAACGTAAATCAACACAAATTAATAGTATGTTCCAGTGCCCGTCAGATTTACATGATTTAGTCAGAATTTATAATACGGGAGGTTTTGTAGTATTCTATCCGTAAAATATGCGCAAAGTTGCTATAAATCGTGAAATCCCTTAATATTTTTAGTAATATCTTCTGGACTAAATCTTGACTATTTCTGACTAAATCCTATGAATCTGACGGGCACTGGAACAGACTAATATATAAGATAAATATTTAGATTGAACTGTAAATCGGTGTTCTCGTTCAAGGATAGATTATAAGTGATACGCTCAAAATATTAAAGCCCTTACTGTAAACTAAACATTAATTATGTAAAACTGTAATAGTATATGTAAGGAAGTTCTACGTTTTTTAGAATATCCTTTAAAGGAATAAAGAAGAAGAATGTTAAGCATAACTTTTATAACTAAAGATCATTGCATTTAAAATACTGACTTTATTGGGTTGAATAAGTATGTTTACTGGGCAAAATTTTTTGCAACTAATCTCTAACGAGACAAGTCAAGGATAACTTGACTGATAAAATTCGCGATTCAATGATATATCATACATACATACATACATATCAGGCTGGTTCTGGAATCCGATTGAAACTGAGTATGAAAACACATAGGGGTATTTGGCCGATTTATGCGGCCAAAATTATTTTTATGAATATCTCAACTCGAAATGTTTAGAAAAGACGTGTTTTTACATACAAAATTGTAAATGTTTAAAATGAAGTAAATGAAATAAGTAAGTAAAGGGGAAGACGTCCAACAAAGAAAATAAAGTTGCCTAACGTTTGACATCGATAGACTCCATGTTGCCGCGGCCCGATTATAGGCACACGCATATTTACGTGGTCGCCTCAGCGAGTAGAAGGTTTATATCTAGGTTAAAACATTAACGGAGTTTCCACCTGTTTAAAAAATTTGTTCAATTAGTTAAATGAATTGCTGCAATATGGGTATCAGTGGAAATGGATTTGAAAAGGCTTTATCTCTAAGCAACCTACCAGGGTTGCCACCGGTTGAAAAAATCAAATTCAACTTTAATTTAGGGAATTAGATAACTTTAATTTAGGGAATTAGATAACTCAAAGTATCGGTAATAAAATTTAATAAAATTACATTTTTGTAATAATAACAGTAATATAACAGCCTCATATATTGTTAACACTAGAGTGCACGCGTTGTTTTTTTTTTCACACCAATGCACGCTTGGCCTACTATAGTAGAACATTTTAAAATGTCAATAAAGGCTTTTTAGTTAACATTTAAATGATACTTATAGTTATATCTATTATGTTTACGATCACAAACTTAAATTTTTTCATATCAAGTAGGAATTTGAAAAAAAATATAATTTAGTTATGTAGCAGAAAAAATAATTATAACTTTACTTCTTAGATCAATGTCTTACATTTTCTTCTTAAACAAATATTACTTAAAAAATTTCAGTTTTCGTAAAATTGAGAGCCCACCGCAGGCTGGTGATCAGGACAAATCCATTTGTTACAAGTCTTGCACCACTTTTTTGTGGATGGACTTAGAGCTCTGGTACAATAGGTGAACCGGCCAACTAAAATTTTGTATTATATCGGGCTGCACTTCTTGAGATGCTCCTAAGAGCTTCCCTATTCCAAATTTTAGTTGTTAGAGAAGTGTTTCAATGGATGTATAGAGATTCAAAGCGGGTTTAAAAAAAGTTAGCAGTGAAATTTTTTTTTAGTATTGACATTCATTTGGTTGATATGAGAGCAATGTTCATCAAATTGAAAAATATTTTAAGTGGCCATCGGCGGCAGTTTCTAAGAACACTGATGCACCGTATATACAAAGTAACCAGATTATAAATTCAGTAAATCAATACTCGCACGGACTACTATAGTAGGCATACGCGTGGAAGTCAAGCGCTGTACTCACTAGTGATGAGCGATATTTCACTATCGGTGATTTTTTCACTGTGAATTAAAAATCATTTATAGCAACAGCTACTGCTAGTCAACGGAAATAGTGATTGGCGATTTTTGCTTTTATGCATTCTGGCTGTGAATTCTTTGTTGGTGAATTTTTTGCTAGTGGTGAATTTTCTACCTTTAAGGTTTGTTTTGTGAATATTGTGATTTTTCATCTTATTTGAATGTGGCTGTGAATTTTTCGGTTGTCAGGTTTATGACGTTTTAAAGCTTTAAAATTTTTGAAATGAAACGTACGCATGGAAAATGGCATCCAATATTAGTAAAAAAACGAAGCGAAATGTGGCAGTTCTTGGAGCCAGAGAATGATATACATGCAAAATGCAATATTTGAAAAAGAGCATCTCTTATAAAACATCGCTTACAAATTTAAAAAATCATATGCAAAATCGGCACCCCACTGTGGAACTTCCGAGGATAGAGATATGTTATTATTTTCAAATCATATACATATGTATGTATGTATAAACTTAATTTAATTTAATTTTATTATAGAAGCAAACAGTTTGTCCCGTATTGCAATCAGAGATTCCAGAATTAACTCCAAGACGTAATCAAAAACAAGGTAGCGTTCTTAAACTTTCACACAGCTAATGGTAACGGATCTTGAAAATATGTGAACCATCTCAGAACCTATTTTGCATCAAACGAAACTGAACAGTGGTTTTAGCAACTTAAAGTTGTCTGCTTAATCGAAAAAGGAGATTGATACAGCAATGCCATTGCTGTTTATAAATGATTTGCAGCCATTTAGCTTGATTGAATCCTGCATATGAATTGCCAAGTCGGCATGCAATTTCAAAAACAATCATTCCGGCTTTGTAAGACGAATGTTATGCAGAAGTGAAGTGAAAGTCGCGGGCGTTGCTAAGTTCTGTATTACAACGGATTGTTGGACATCTCGCAACAAAATAAGTTATATGGCTATCACTGCGCATTTCGTTAACGAGAATTTTGAACTTTGCAACGTCTTGCTTGATTGTTCCTCAATGAGTGAGGCAAATACATCTAAAAATTTAGCTGCACAACTACAAAAAGTTATGGATGAATGGGGTGTGTCTGAAAATATATTGCTTGCAGTATCCGACAATGCCAGCAATATTAAAAATTCAATACAGAACGAACTTAAATGGCGGCATCTAAGTAGTTTTGCGCACACGCTAAACTTAATAGTAAAAAATAGTTTAAATGGTCAGATTGTCAGTTCAACATTGCAAAAAGTGAAACAAATTGTCGCTTACTTCCGCAAAAGCACTGGTACTAATGAAAAATTCATTGCATTTCAACGTAATGCTGGCACCGAACCACTTAAACTTATTCAGAGTGTAGAGACTCGATGGAATTCAACTCTATACATGGTTGAGCGGTTTATTAAAGACGAAGATGCTGTCAAAAGCACTCTGGCCTTCATTGATAAAGAATTGCCGAAAATTACCTTTTGACTACGCAACTATTGAAATTAGCGGTCAGAAGTATTGTACAGGATAAATGGTTATTCCAATAGTGAATGGTCTTAAAAGTGTATTCACTCGGTTCATGAAAATTTACACGTTCACAGAACCAGTAAAAGGAGTCGCTTTATTGAAAGGTATATTGGAACGGTTGGGAAATACAGAGAGGAGCAACATCCTCGCTATGGCATCATTTTTGGACCCCCGCTTCAAAACTTTTGTATTTTCTGACTCCTCAATAGCTGACGTAATCAAAAAATCGAATAACTGCCGAAGTCAGCAAAGCAGTGCAGCAAGTACAAGCCCATAAGTTCGAAGTTCCACAGCCTGAAACAACAGAGTTTTCAATATCTAGCTGCTGGGACTCCAATATTGGCTTAAATAAACCTAGGGGAAACTAATTCGCGTGCAATTATAGAAATCCAAAGATATATGGAAGAGAATGTTATTACTCGGATCGCTGATCCATTCAAGTGGTGGAGGGAGAATAACTATAAGTACCCGTATATTTCTCCTATAGCTCGAGAAAAGTTAGGATGTTTAGGGTCTTCAGTACCTTGTGAAAGGCTCTTTTTTCAAGCTGGCCTTATTTTGAGTGAACGAAGAATGCGCTTAGATGAGGAGAAAGCCAGAATGCTCATATTTCTGAACGCAAATTATAAAGTGTAATGCTTGTTGTATATATTTTCCATTTAGGTATACATACATATGTAAAGGATAGATTTTAATATTTAATTTATTTTTCAGATGTACAAAAACTTCTCAAAGCACAAAGTAAACTTACTTTATTAATTTTGTATAATATTTTTATAAAAGTAAAGCTCATTCTATAACATAATAACAGATTGGCGCTTACACATATGTTAGTGTTTGGCCGAGATTCTCCTCCTATTTATGGCGTTTGCCTTGTTGTTGTCACGCAAAGCGGATGGACCTACAGTTTTACACCGACTCCGAATGGCGATTATATTTTTATAAGAAGCTGTTTTTCATGGCAGAAATGCACTCGAAGGTTTGGCATTGCCTGCTGAGGGACGACCGCTGTTAAGAAAAAAAACCCTTTTCCTACATTTTTTTACGATGTTGACCAGGGCGTGGGGAGTGGAAGCGCGCACTGCTTACCACTACACCACAGCTGCCGACATAACATAAACGATATAAATAACAGTCTCAAATTTTGAGCGAAATCCTCAAAAACATTCAGATTTTAAAAAATGTCCACAAAGATTTCAAACTTTTTAATCAGATTTTTTTAGATAAATTTCGAATATTCAGTTTTGTAGCCCATTCCAGTATGACAAAGAGGAAGTTTCAGCCGACTAAAAATTCGGGTAGATTTTAAATAATTTTTTCTTTTCCTGACTGTTGCGCATTTCCTTCCATATAAAAATAAATTCGAGCTCTTTATTATTAAAACAGAATGGGTTACAAAACTGAAAACCCGAAAATTAAAAAAAAAAAATCTGACAAAAAAGTTGGAAGTTTTGGTGGATATTTTTTGAAATTTGAAAGTTTGAGTTTATATCATGATAAAAGCATAGTAAGGTAAAACCGTTCTCTCAATGCGTCGGCCATGACTTTTTTTTTGAAGTTTGCCAACATTTTATAATCGTTTAAAATTGAGAGTAAAAAAAAGGAATTGTTCAAAGTCGTTGTTGTTTGAGATTGAAAATGAGAATGTGTGAGTGAGTTTTTTAATTATTTTGTAGTTTTTTTTTTGTTTTGTACAACTTTTATAAAAAATTAGTAGACATATAATCTCTTTAACTTACAAAGTAATTTATAAACATTATAAATTTATTAATTATTTAATTTTTAAGCAATTTAGCATTTCAATTCAATACCTCTCACGACGATAGTACTATCGATACTATCGATGTTTAAGCTATCGTTTCGAAAACCATCGAGTGGCGGTACTATCGATAGTATCCCAGCTCTGCTTCATGCAACAGTTTCGCGTTTTCATTTTTTTCTATTTAATTGATGAATATTTCGACCCATGTTGAATATCGTCATCGTCAGTAAAAGTGACGATACGGCCATCGCGAGCCATGTTACTGATGCGCTGACGATCGCCGACGATGACGATGACGATATTCAGCATATGGCCGATTGGCAACACCTGCTAAAAGTGTGAACTCGCCTTGTCACTGATCTTCAAATATGGCATGGCTAATCATCTCTGTGTCGTCGACCGCTGTGGTTTAGTGGTAAGAAGTGCGCGCTTCCACTCCGCAACGCCTGGGTTCAAACTCTGGTCAAAGCAACATCGCATAAATATAGAAAAAAGGTTTTTTTCTTAACAGCGGTCGTCCCTCGGCAGGCAATGGCAAACCTCCGAGTGTATTTCTGCCATGAAAAACAGCTTCTCATCAAAATACAATCGCCGTTCGGAGTCGGCGTAAAACTGTTGGTCCCTCCGCTTTGTGTGATAACATCAAGGCGCACGGCACAAATCGGAGGAGAAGCTCGGCCAAACACTAACATGTGTAAGCGCCAATCTATTATTATTATTAATCATCTGCGAAAACACGTTTCAAAAAATAACGCGGTTTCTTGCTAATTTCAATTACTCCATGACGAATATTAAAGTGGCTGGCATAAATACGGAAAGATAGCAAAACTTAAATCATAGCATTTAGCACATGAAAATTATATTCGATTTCAATCGTAAAGATATTAAACATCTTGAAATTATTACACCACACAAAGGTTTTTCGGATACTGATGTATCAATTTTGCCGCTACTCGACCAATTTCCTGCATTGGTAAATGATGCAGACATAATTGAATTTCAATTTCGCAAATTAAGGCTGACTGAAGGTAACTTCAAAAAATGTACCGATATAGAACATTTTTGGTATTAAGTAAGTTTGATTAAAAATGGAGTAGGTGAAGCGGCCTTTGGAGAATTGTGTGATTTAGTTCATAACATTTTTAGTCTACCTTACAGTTCCGCAGCAGCTGAGCGCAAATTTCTTGATTTATCATTAATAAAAACGAAATTATGAAACAAATTATAATTTAAAACTTCAAACAATATAATGTTAATAATATACAATTTTAATGCACTTTGGATGTTATATAAAAAAAAGTCGCTCCAAAAACTGAATTGGCATATTTTTTTGATAAAGAGGAATACTCCACTCAATTTCCCGATGTAATAAAAATTGGTCAAGTTTTTACCATTTGGTCCATTTTTTGGTCCGAAAAATAAATTGGAAATGGCAACCGTGCTCTACTCCAAAGTATAATGCTTATCTCTCTCCTAGTGATGGAAAAGTAAGCACAATATTGCCATTTTTGGCACTTTCATTCTCAGAGGCACTTTTGGCACAATCATAAAATATAGAAATTTGGCAAAAAATGCTAATATACAACAAAAAATCACATTCCCATTATAGACAACCAAAATACAACTAAAAAATTTAAATAAGAGTCGTGAGAAATATTTTCAACAGCTGAATCCTATTGTGAACACGTAGTACGAAAAGTGAGTTTTCGCAACAACAAGCTTTTAATTCAGTATTTTTAGAAATATTCTAAGTTTGCAGCTTTATAGTCCATTAAATAAAAGCGCAAGTTTCTGCAATATCCCGAAGAATTTTGATTTTTTTTTTTTCTGACGGTGTTATGCATTTTCATTCATTTAAAAAAATTATATAAAATCAATCAATGAAAAGAATAGGCGAAACTGGTCAAAACGTCTCACTGCCATTATTCCACATATAGTTTTTTTTTTTACAAGGAAGAAACATCGAAAGCCTATACTTACGGTGACCATATTTATGGGAGCCGAATACGGGACAAAAAATAATTTTGCATATTTTTTGCAAAAAAACCTACAGAGCTTAAAGCCTTATTCAATGATCCAAGATGTATTATGCCTGAAACAGCATCCTTATAGTAACATCACAAATTTGTAGGATATTCTTCTCGAGATTTTTACCGCGCAAAATTTGTTTAAAAATAATCGTCGTTTTAGACGGTGTTACAAATTTTTTGTCATGCAAAGTATGTTCGACAACTTTTTAAAAGATAAGAAAATGAGCAGCACTTTCCACTTGCACCTTATTATACTAAATCCTAATGGGTTACAAAACTGCAAACCAATTTTTTTTTAAGATTCTAACTAAAAAGTTTAAAATTTTGGTGAAACATTGCAGAAATAGTTTTAGAGTTTTTTGCACAAAGTCTGAAATTTGGATTTATATGACTTTTGTTAAGAAAAGAGCTTTACTTTCATAAAAAAATAGTAAACATTAAATACACTAAAGACAAATAGCCAAACCTTGCTAAAATGTCGAGTCCTAATTTATATTTTGGACACTGCATGTATCCCTCGATTACAATCTCGGGTTAGAAAATAATAACTGTTTATGGAGAAAAATACGATCATACATATACCAACATCTCTTAAAACTGGTTCATGGCATGCCATTTTAATGAGCTGTTAAGGCGTCGAAATACCGAACACCGAATACGGGACAAATGCAGGACATCAAAAGAAATACAGAACATTTGGCGTCCCGTACAAAATTAATAAATTACCAGGACAATTGGTCAAAAAAGAGGACTGTCCCGTATAATACAGGACGGATGTTCACCGTACCTATACTCGTCAGTGTGGACTTCACCCCGAACTAAACCTCCTACTGTCCAAGTGCCGAACCCCCGGTACCACCGTCAAGTATTTCGTCGGGAGGCGGTTGAGCACTAGGCTCGCACGTTTATAGAGAAAGGCATTTTTTTTAACTATATTCGCATATAGGTATGTACATACATATGTATGTAAAAATGTGAAAATAGCTTTATTTCGGTGTATATGTCTAAGGAATGCTTCATAAAAGTGATTTACTGTAATAATATAGTAAATTAATAATTATTATATTACTTCAGAGTATTTTAAAAATATTATTTCTAAAAACACCCCTTTAAAGAAATTTAATTTTGTGGCTCTATCGTCTTCTTTTCGGCACTTTTTGAAGACCATTAGGCACATTTTGAAATTTTGAAATTCCATCCCTGCCATGCACTCATGTAAAGAGTCAAGGTTTATATAAAAGAGGTTGCGCAATGCGCAGGTCCGTTATTCTTCTCGCAAAGTTTGGCGACATAAAATTGAAGTGAAGGGAAACGATTTCAAACGAATTGTAATCGACAGCTTATTCAAAAATACATTTAGGGCCGAATTCACAGTGCTTAGTTAAACCATTGTTAACTTAACCACCAACAAGAGTTTAAGTATGAATTTATATTCAGAGTCACATAGTTAACTATGGAAATTCGTATCACCTGAAAATATACAAATTCTTAAAATCAATACTTTTCTATTCAAATTTGAAATTCGTTGCACAAAAAAAAAATTTATTTCACAATGCATGCTGGTTTAAACTTTTGTTAACTGAGCGTTGTGAATATGAAAATCAATAGTTAAACTCTTATCAGTGGTTAACTACGCACTGTGAATTTGGCCCTTAAAGTTAATTTTAATCAAGTACTTACTCATGCCTTTACGCCGTAAAAGCCACAAAACCTGATTTTTCACAGCGACCAATGTTTGCGTATCTTAGGCGTCTGTGTATCAATTGATTTCAAATTTGTACACAATAACCTAGATTCTATTCTAAAGAGGATATGTTTAACTACACCTCTTAATACTTATTAAAAACGAAATGGCGGACATTTTAACTTTTTTATAAAAATTAAGTAGGTGGTTTTTACAAATGCAAAAGTTGTGTTATGAAATTTAAAATTTTTGTTTTGTTTTAATGCAGCATTATAGACAAATATATAATTTTTGGGAAAGTTTCATGTTTAGAGAACAAGTAGTTCTAAAGTTATAACAATATTATGGTGGCACCCACGAGCGGGTGCTCGCCTCTAGATGACAAATATTTTTACATAGCACTTGTACAAGTAATTTGGAAGTAATATTAAGTGAAATGGTGAAATTCATAAATTTATCAGTGTAATATAACTGATTAAAGCTCTTTGTTATTAATTTAATAGACATACTTACATACCTACATATGTATGTATGCATATAACTACACACATAGTGAAAATAGTTATTAGTACAGTGATTGTTTTACAATATTCGCAATGATTTAAATAATAAATTTTTCGTTAATATTTCACGAAAATACTTTTCATATTTTAACAAAAACCATATGCATAAAATTTTCATACTTTTTGTAAAACTTAAAAAAATGATACAAATTTTCATCAAAATAACAACAAAATAACAGTTTTTAGAAAAAATTTAGTATCCAGTGTTGTAGCTCATTCGATTTCAGTGAATAAAATGCAAGCTTCAAGTCGCTTCAAATTACCTTTGGTTTTTTAGAATTTGTTTCTGAAGGGTGTTACATACAGGGTACGGAGAATATTTAAAATATTATTTGCATTCACAAATAATTCTTTACAGCAAACATTTGGCTCGAACTGAACGTTTTTTAAAATTCTCGATTAGAAAAAAATCTTTTTATCATTCGAGCTAGAGAGCACAAGCGCAACCACTTTGAGCAAATAAAAATATGAACAAATTAAAAATGTCTGTCATATAACTACGAGATATTCAACACAAAAAAAACAAAAATTCGTTCGCAAATGATTCAAATTCATTCTTTCTTCTATTCATTCGCAATATGCGAGTAAATATCAAAAGGAACATTTGTTGATCTATGCTCAGCTATTTTCAAAATAATATTTTGCTTTCATACGGAGAAGTGAATTTTCGTAGACGTTATTTTGAAAGTTGTATATAATTTAAAATTACCGAAAATTGGCTATATCTCGAAAACTGCTCTACTATCTTAATATCACTTCATACCTGGGTTCAGCGGAAATTTTTAAATATGAAATGATGGTCAAATGCCAGAGCTCGGAACTTTTTTGAAAATTTGTTATCTAGTGTACATAATTATGGGTGAGTTCCTAGTTGCATGTTGTTTTGTATTGCTGCGAAATGTACCCTGCAGGAAATGAATCTAACTATAAGGTAGCTTTAAGTTGATTCGGAAGGAGCTAAAATTTACTTATTATCTGTATATTTTCTTTGACGAAAGCTAACTATATTTATATGGCGATGGCCGCGAAATAGTCAAGGGTGGTTACCTCTGCATTAGATGTAGTCAAGGGTGGTTACCTCTGCATTTGATGTAACTAGCTTGGAATTAACTACTTTTGGACATAAAATATCAATAGGAAAAACAAAATATTTTTTTTTATTTTTTAATTTTTTTTTAATTTTTTTTATTTACTTTATTTATTTTATTAAATTTCATATTTGTTTTCATATTCTGCTGCAGGTCCACTCCGTCAGACATAACTTCAAAATGATAATATGAAACTTCGATCTTCCTATTATTTGTCCTCAATTCGAAAAAGTATTTGCGAAGTGCAGGTTATTTAAATAGAAACGCGTATAAAGAAAACAATCTCCTTCATCACTCCTGCATTACTTGTCCACTTGTTTCAAGTTAGCTTTTTGTAGCCAACTACAAGTTACATATTTTATAGAAATCCCGCAAAAATGCTAACTACAAGTGGGTTATTTTTTTATCAATTGATAATTTTTTTCTGCAGGGTATACACAATATTTTACAAATACAAAGTAGCATGCAACTTGGAACTCGCCCTATACATATGTAAATACATGATACAAAAAAGAAGGTAGTTTCAATAAACAACTTTTGACGGATAATAAAATTTTTTGAAGTTTCATAAATTGTGAGTATTATCATCGGCCTTGCCACTTTGATAATATTAAAACAATAAATCGGAGTATTTTCCTTCCCATATTTATACCAATGTAATAATATTTCAAATCAAAAACCATTATCAGTGCTTGGTACTTTTTTTACTTACGTAGCTCGCACTATTTTTTATTTAAAGTATATAAAATATAGACTACTAAAGAAGACTTATAATAAAAACCACGCGCGCATTATGCTTTTATTTTTTCGTTTTCTTATTTTGAATGCAATCATGCGATCTAAAAATCTAATTCTTAAGAATGTTCTTCCCAAATAAAACCTTTTTATATTTTGGTTTAAATTTACTTTTAATTTTCTCATCAGATTTTGCAACAAATTAGCTTTCACAAATTTTGAACTTAAAGTTTCTAATGTATGCAAAAAACCTGAACCTGAAATCCGCGTATCAACAAAATGCAAAACTGCGTATGTGAAGTTGCATAAATTATTTCCTAGAGAGTAAAAACACTCATATTGCAAAATTATTCTCTTTTTAACCGACTTCCAAAAAAGGAGGAGGTTATCAGTTCGTCGGAATATTTTTTTTTGTATCCACGTCGACCGATTTCAATAATTCTTTTTGCAACGGAAAGGTAGTGTCTCAGAGGTGGTCCCATACTAATTTGGTTTAGATCCGATCATTGGATCATGAAATATATAGATATATATATATTTTTTTTAAGTCGGTTTTTTTTTTGCTAAAAATTACTTGTTTATAAATCAATCGCATTTCTTGCTAGCATATTTCTGGACGGATGGATAAGGCTTGAGCCAAGAGCTTGTGTGAGAAAATCCAATTTTTGCCAAAAAATGTCAGTTACGCGGTTTTGCAGAACGACGATACGCGGTTTTGTACTTTAATACTACGTTCAAATTGACGAGCTAAACATGTTAAATGGGCTTGAACCAGTTAAATGAACAAAACATGTTCATAAACAATTTAAATCGCATGCAATTGTTGTTGGAAAATTTAACCGGTTAAATCTTTAACTCGTTTGAAAACCAGTTCAGCGCAGAGTTGTATCTGAAAGCTTTCTGCTCCGGCCAATCAGAAAGACCCAAAAGCTTTCATTTGACACGCCAACGTTCAAAAAAATTTATATTCAGAAAATTATTAAAAATTATCAAAAAATATCAAAATTGTATGCATGCGTTAATATCATGAAGCAGACATTCGCACAAAACAAATTGAAACACAAAGACTTGATTTTGAATATTTTTTTCAAATTTTTACTGGTAATAAACAACCGTCAAAGTTAACTCCAAATGTTCAATGTGGACGATTGTGTTTTCCAAAAAGCTCTTTATCATTTAACAAGTTAAACGGGGCCACTTTCCTCATGCGTTCTGAACCCTAGTCATCAACCCCATTTTCGAAATTATGTAGGCGGTATAATTTTAAAGTCCATCATATTCCACATCTTTGAATGTACTGATAAAATCTTCTGCTTTCAAAAAAAATATTTTTTCTAGTGATCAGGTAGCATGAATTTGATGAAATGTCATAATTTTATTAAAAGTCAAATGGTTAACAACAACAACGAATGTCATTAAATGGAACTACCTTCTTTTTTTGTATCATGTGTAAATATGTATTTATAATAACTGTGCTTTGAAAACAAGGGAATAAAAATAAACAAATTCTCTTCAACTTATATTTACATACATACATCGCTAAATAGTGATAAATTCGGGCAAATGTTTGCGGCAGAGAGCAAATAAGTCAGTTCATATTCATTCGTATGTATATAACGAATGAAAACAATATAATTACCTTTGAAGTTAATGAGAACGCAAACAAAATTAAAAAATACATTCTTCCGAATCATGGTGTAATAATAACAAGGTGTTGTCAGTAACTTAACCTCACTTTTTCGGCAGGTCTATTCCGGTCACGCATTTTAAAGTACTAGAAAAGGTACTAATTATTTACTACTTTTAATCCGTTGGTGCATACTATTTCAAATTAAATGTAGAAAAATGTATAATTACAGGCTTATAAGCCTGAATATATGTTTGTATCGGCAGCTCCACACAGCTTGGACATATATTGTAACTTTAAAAAAGTAAAAAGCCGTAAAATAAGGCAATTTTCTATAAGACTGTAAATGATTTTCTAAATAGATTATAACAAATAAATATCGATAATATAAGCGAATTCCTAATTTAACCATGCAGCCACTCTATTCTAGTGTATCAGTAGTTCATTTGGCTCAATATTATGACAATGCAGCAAAAGTTATTTAATATAAAAAATCGCCTTTCGATACGATTTTTGTGTACGTTTTCTTTTAGTTTTTACTTTTTGCGGACAAAAATTATACAAATCCAGCAATTTTAAATATTAATATTGTTCAGAAAACACCAAGTTCTTTAAAAATCGCGATAAAACGAATTACTAAAATGGATTATTTTGGATACTATTTCCCAACGAATAGTAGTATAAAAATTAAGATCGGCAGCACTGAAAATAAGCGTGCCCACCTTGTCAAAATCACAACAAACACGTCGCTACTGACAACACCTTGTTATTATCCCACCACGCTTCCGAATGAAAACAAAAAAAGAAAACAATCGTCGCCAGGCAACGAAAACAAATGGTTGTTATAAAATTCGTTCACAGATCGCAAATACAAATGAAATGAATTAATTTGAATCATTTGAAAACGAATTTTTCTGAACCCTGGTTTTCTTCCATGAACAAAATTTGGTTTTGCATGGAAGAAAAACCTCAACACCATTGAGAAAAAAATATCAAAAATCTACGCAATTTTTAGCGACTTGTAACACTGATAAATTTATGAATTTCAACATTTCACTTAATACTACTTCCAAAATTACTTGTGTAAGTGCTATGTAAAAATATTTGTCATCTAGAGGCGACCACCCGATCGTGGGTGTCTCGATAATATTGTTATAATTTTAGAACTACTTGTTCGCTAAACATGAAACTTTCCCAAAAATTTCCGTATATATGTATTTGTCTATAATGCTGCATTAAAACAAAATAAAAATTTTAAACTTCATTACACAACTTTTGCATTTGCAAAAACCACCTCCTTAATTTTTATAAAAAAAGTTAAAATATCCGCCATTTTGTTTTTAATGAGTATTAAGAAGTGTAGCTAGACTAATCTTCTTTAGAATAGTATCTAGTTTATTGTGTACACATTTCAAATCAATCGATACATAAACGTCTGAAATATAGCGAGTTTAAGTGAAAATTTCGCAAAAGTTGGCCGCTGTGAAAAATCAGGTTTTGTGGCTTTTTCGAAATGAAGGCATGAAAGCAAAAAATCGCCCTGGGGCCGTATGCGCAGAGAGAGGCAATTCTATGTATAGATCTTGGTAATGAGTATCCCTAAAGTTCAAGCGGTACCCAAAATTAACCAATATGCATATCATCACTTGAAATGCAAAAAGACGTAACATCATCGTAAATGAAATGGAAAAAGTCGTGACCATGGTGGAATAATACCAGGTGAAGTAATAAGAGCGAGAAGGAAGATTTGGACTACCTTATTGGAATTGTTCGCCACTTAGATTTTTTTAAAGGGTAAATGCCAGAAATATTAAAAAGAATTACCCTTTTAGACTACAAAAGGGGTAATAATTTGAAGTTTTATATTTAATACATATACATATATTAAAAATTACTTTTGAAATATCCCTATTTGAAAAATAAAAGAGCCATTTGAATTAACTAAGCATAATTTATTGTTTTTTATTCAAATTAGATATGTAGAAGCTAAACTATTTTGTGGATTACGATTGTATTTAGTATTGAAAGACAAACATTAACAATAACAAAGAGCTTTAAGGATTTATAGCCAATGTAAAAAATAAAAATTAGAAACTTAAATAAAGATTTTGACGCTAATAAGAGTAGTGTAATGAACTAATTCCGCGGAATAGTTCACACAAAGAGAAGCAATCAAGAACGTAGATACTGAAGGCCACCTAGATTGAGAAGTGTATATATCATTCTAGAGGAAAGGTCCAACTACGGTTTCAAAACATCATGTTAATGCCGCACAAACTGATATTTTTAGGCAGAAAAATATATTAAAGTGGGGAAATTAGAAAAAAAAGATTTTTCACAAATAATACTTCAAGGACTCACCGACAAATGCATTTAAAAATCTTAATAAAAGTAGCCAATGCAATAACCAATTAAAAGTGACAGTTAATGCCGTACAACTCGATGTCTTGAGGCAAAAACACTTTTCAAAATGGTGAAATTAGTAAAAAAGATTTTGCACAAAGAATACTTCCAAGGACTCACCGGCGGATGCATAGACAAATCTTGATAATTTTATGAAGAGATGAAATTAGATTCATGAAATCAGCAACGTGAATACAAAAACGCAACGCGTGATATTAATGGTTATAAGATTTAAATAAATAAATTTAAATAGGCATATATGGGAGGTTTATAAAGATTAATCGATTATACCATTATCCTTTCAAGCGCTTATTAAAATAATTTATACGGAAATGCATCCTGCACTTAAAAAATAGCCTTTTCACATTTATTGGAAGGTCTATTTCATGGCTGTGGGATAATAATTTTTCGGAGAAGTTGGTGGTGCAAGACATTAATTCACCATTAAGTATTTGAAATACCCAACTTATTCAGCCTAACTCGTTCCGTTGATGAATGGAACAAACGGACGCCTTCGTAAGACCACGTTTTTCTGCAAATTACACAGCTTGGCTAGGCATTATTAATTTTTTAATCACAAATTTAGTATTTTTCCACAAAAATTCAAACGGAAAGTTTTAGAAAAAACAAATTTTCCACAAACAATCAAACGGAAAATTTTAGAAAAAAAACAATGTTGCAAGCAAATAATAAATGGCCAAATTGCCCCCAAAATATATGTAAATACCTCCACGTACGTCGCATTATCATGAGTAACCTCGATTCAAGGGCTACATCTCGTTTCAAAAATAAAATAAATAAATAAAAGTATAGAAAATTTTATCATGGTCGGAGAGCAACAGTATCCACCACTGAGTTGCAAGCTGAATTTAAAGCCTGCATCTGAATCGAATTGAAATAATTGAAAAATTTGTATATGATGTTATAATGCAAGCAAAGGGTTGGCACTGTTTATCTTCAATTGATTAAATTTACGCGTTCACGTACAGGATCTTCAATTAGACAGAATAGCATAATCGTCGAATTTTCTAACTCTTTTAGAGACGTGGGTGGATAATAAGAAAGTTTTAGACATTCCTAATATTGATATAGTAATTCAATTTAAAAGCTCAATGACGAGAGCAGGCGGAGCTGTAATAAACGATAATACACATGATGGAGCTCATATAGTTCTCCACAAATAGAACTCAATGCACAAAAACTGGCTTGTGAAAGCTTTGCACCATAAGTGAACAGTTATATTTGTGACAATTTATATTTCTCCCAATCTACCAGTAAATAAAATTATTGAATTAATCCACGAGATTTTAATAAAACACACACCAGAAGACTACAATAAAATTCCGATGATTTTATGAAGTTTTTACTTCTACCGAGTGTGCACAGCACACATACGTTTTTTTATTTTTGTTTTTGGTTTTTATTAATTTCGAAAAAGCATAGAACAAAAGCGTGTACAAACGAAAAAATATATCAACAATGCCATTGTTGAACGCAGAATCACTCTTGCCAACAAGTGCAACTTTGGACTGAGTAGGCAATTCCGATGTGGCGGCTCTTGGAGTGTTCCAGAGAAAGATTTTGCGGAAGATTTACGGGCCCTTGCGCGTTGTTGACGGCGAGTACCGCATACGATGGAACGATGAGCTCTATGAGCTTTAGAACGACATGGACATAGCAGCGAATTAAAATACAGCGGGTCCGCTGGGTTGGTCATGTCGTTCGAATGGACACCAAAGCTCGAGCTCTGAAAGTATTCAACTCGGAACCCGCTGGTGGTAGCAGGGGAAGAGGGAGGCCCCCATTGCGTTGGAAAGATCAGGTGGATAAACACTTGGCTTCACTTGGCGTTTCCAATTGGCGTCAGTTGGCACAGAAGAGAAACGACTGGCGTGCTTTGCTGAACTCGGCCAAAATCGCTTAAGCGGCTACAGCGCCAAATACGAAGAGAGAAGAATACCATTGTTAATATGTTGGAGTAGTTTTGTGCGACTCTGATCTAATGCAGAGATGGAGTATATGGTCCTGCCCTAGGACATCGCAATGTTAATTGGACCTTATTTTTATATGAATTGTGGATAATTTTGGAGTACTCCTCGGCCCTAAGGGAGTACTCTTTACATGCACGCATGGAGTAGTCGCGATTTTGTCCGGTTAAAAATCGTTATCGACGTTACTGACACCCTGTTATATGCATGGAGTCAAAGACGTCGATAATTTGAACAAATGGCCCTTAGGGTTCTGTTACACTGGTCCAGCACAGTGGTCGTCAATGAACTACAATTTTTATACCCGAGTGCACTTGTGCATAAGGGTATATTAATTTTGTTCACATAACGGTTGTTTGTAACAGTCAAAACTGTTGAAATAAATAGTCTCACTTGTGCAATTTATACTTTGAGAAAGAAAATTGACGGAATTGGTAAGATGGCTGGTGGTACTAACGGCTTTATCATTGAAAAGCTAATAGGATCAGAGAACTGGTCAAGTTGGAGTTTTGCTATCAAGACGCAGCTTGAGTTGGATGAACTTTGGTCCTGCGTTGAGGGATCTGAAGCAAACCCTGCGAAGGAGCGCCAGGCGAAGTGTAGATTGATTCTTGCTGTATACAAGGATTTGTATGTTTACGTGCAGGAAGCACAAACAGCAAAAGAGGTCTTTGAAAACTTGCGGTCTTTGTTTCAAGACTCTGGACTGGATAGACGCATAGGTCTATTAAGAAAGTTATGTTCCGTGCAACTGACTGATTGCAATTCTGTCGAGCATTATGTATCCGAAATTGTTTCAACAGCGCAGAAACTAAATGGCGTTGGGTTCTCAGTTTCTGATGAATGGGTTGCATCAATTTTACTCAAGGGCTTACCGTCGGAATACAATCCGATGATTATGAGTTTAGAAAGCACCGGACGTAAAATTACTGCAGATTCAATTAAGATGACACTTTTACAGGACGTAAAATTTGAAGTCCCAACATGCAGTTCAGCTTTAATGGGTGGACATAAAAAACAATTTTCAAAAAATAAAGATATCAAAAAAGTAAAATGCTTTGTATGTAATAGATTTGGTCATTATGCTTCTAAGTGTCCAAATCGAGCTACGAAAAAAGATATACATCTATCTTCCCTCTACGCATCGTATTGTGTTAAAAATGTCAAGGACGATTCATGGTTCATCGACAGTGGAGCTTCGATTCACTTGGTTCGTGATAAAGATTTGTTTGTCAACCTGGAGAAATACGATGAAGAAATTCGCATAGCTGATGGAAATGTTTTACGCGCCACTGAGAAGGGAGATGTCGAACTTGCAGTGCTAACTTCGAAAGGTAAAAGAACAATAATGGTAAGGCATGCGCTTTATGTACCAGATTTGGGCGCAAATCGCTTGTCTATCAGTGAGATGATCAAAAAGGAAAAGAAGATTAATTTTCATAAAAATAGGTGTACAATTCTTGACAAAGAAGGTTCAGTTTTAACTGAAGCAAATCTTATCAATGGGATGTACAAGCTTATTTTGTCGCGTGGTCAGAACGTGTTTTTATCGAAGAAATGCTTTGATTTTGAGCTATGGCATCGTCGCTTAGGCCACCTTAATCCGCAATCAATGGACTTGATGAGAAAGGGGTGTGTTACCGGAGTTTCATATCAGCAGTCATTGCAAGCTGATTGTATTTGTGTGCTAAAGGTAAGCATCAAAAAACTAAGTTTCCCAAAGAAGGTCCGAGAGCTAAAGATATGCTCGAGGTAATTCATTCCGACGTATGTGGTCCAATGGAGAAGGGATCGAACGGTGGCAGTTATATCTACTCACATTCACTGATGACTACAGCAGAAAAGTTTTTACGTATTTTATGAAGCACAAGAGTAAAGTGTTTGACAAATTTATTCAGTTCAAGTCCCTAGTGGAAAACCAAACTGGCAAAACCATAAAGTGTATCCGAACAGATAACGGCACGGAGTTTGTTAACAAGAAGATGAGTGATTTTCTGCAAACACACGGTATAGTACATCAGCTAAGTGTGCCATACAATCCTCAACAGAACGGGTTATCGGAACGAATGAACAGGACTTTAATGGAGAAGGCAAGATGCATGATGTTCCAAGCTCAATTGCCGAAAACATATTGGGCTGAAGCTGTATCAACCGCTGCTTATTTGGTAAATAGAATTTCACACAGAATTCTAAAAAAGACACCTGAAGAAGTTTGGTCTGGAAAGAAGCCCAATTTGTCTCATGTTAGAGTATTTGGATGTGTAGCGTTAGAATATGTTCCAAATCAAAAGCGATCGAAATTGGACGAAAAATCTGTGCAGCGCATATTCGTGGGTTACTGTGAACAGTCAAAAGGATATAGGCTATGTAATCCAAAAGTCAAAAAGATAACTATAGCGAGAGACGTAATATTTTTTGAAAGTAAGTTTTTGTCACGGGTGATATCTGAAGTTTTACCCGAAGAAATCTGGTTTCCAATGAGGGTGCCATTGGACGAGGCATCTTTGTATGGTGAAGTTGTTCCTGAGCCAGTGTTAAAGAACAGTGATGATGAGGATTCATTATTATATTCATCAATCTATGAAGATAACAATGAAGCGGGGGAAAGCACTAGCACTGAAGAAGTACAGATTGAGGAAGATAGAGCCGATATGGAGCAGCAACAGAATTGCCAAGCAAAATCTGCAGCAACAACAACAGAAAGGTTTCTCAGCTGATATCCCAAGTCAAGAAGACCCAATCTCAGTTGCAGAAGCTATGGAACGTCCTGATAACCTGCAGTGGCAAGAATCGATGGAAAGTGAAATAAACTCTTTAAGAGCAAATGAAACCTGGTTAGAAGTAGAAAAACCAAAAGATAAAAACATTATTAAAACGAAATGGGTATTCAAAATAAAAAAGGAACCTGACAACAGCAAAAGGTATAAAGCTCGATTGGTCGTGAAGGGCTATAATCAGAAGAAAGGTATTGAATACGATGAGACATATTCTCCGGTAGTCAGGTATACTTCACTGCGATATCTAATATCACTTGCAGTTCGGTTTGACTTGGAAATTGATCAAATGGATGCGGTAACACCATTTCTCCAGGGTGATTTATATGAAGATATATTGAACACCCTGAAGGTATACGTAGTCAAAAACCGAATACTGTGCTAAAATTACGAAAAGCATTGTATGGACTAAAGCAGTCAAGTTTAGTTTGGAACTTGAAACTTGACAAAGCTTAAAAGAAAAATGGTTTAAAACAATCTACTGTTGATCCGTGTGTTTATTTCTACATAGACAAAGAAAATATAAGTTATTTAGCTATATATGTTGATGACATACTTATATTCAGCAATGATACGCAATTTCGAAAAGTATTGAAAGAAAAGTGGATGAAAGAATTCAACATGAAGTTTATCGGTAAAGCTAAACCATGTCTAGGTATTCGTATTACAAGAGAGGAAGATCTGATTTATTTAGATCAGGAAGATTACATTCGTAAAATTCTTGCTAAATTTAACATGCAAGATTGTAATGCAGCCAAGACACCTCTAGATCCTAATCAAAAACTGGCTAAAGGATCAACTACACTATCTGGAATAGAATTGGAAGAATTAAAAACCATACCTTATCAGCAAGCAATTGGAAGTTTATTATTTGCAGCACAATGCACGTAGCCTGATATTAGCATGGCAGTTAATATGTTAAGTCGATTTAATAAGGATCCGCGTAGAGAACATTGGAGCGCTGTTAAAAGAGTTTTCCGATACCTAAAAGGAACTTTATCCACTAGATTGTGTTATAAAAAGGAAACAAACATTGACTTACTATCATATTCAGATGCTGATTGGGCGAACGACGTTGATGAACGAAAATCAACCACTGGCTATGTCACACTGTTGCAAGGAGGTGCAATCTCATGGAGCAGCAAAAGGCAACCTACAGTAGCACTATCCTCGACTGAAGCAGAATATATGGCTTTATCTGCGGCTACTCAAGAAGTGATTTGGCTACGTTCGTTATCTAATGAACTTAATCCAAGCAACAACAAGGACGCTACTGTCATATATTGTGATAATCGCAGCGCCATATTCTTGGCATCAACGTCATCTTTCCAGCCAAGATCGAAACATATAGATATACGCCATCATTTTATTCGTGATAAAATAAGGCTGAATGAAATTAAAATTTCTTCAGTTAGTACAAATGATATGATAGCTGATTCTTTAACTAAAGCCGTGTATCTTAAAAAGCATTTATATTGTTCAAAGTCTTTTGGTTTGGATTTCAAAGTATAACTTGAGTGGGGGTGTTGAAATAAATAGTCTCACTTGTGCAATTTATACTTTGAGAAAGAAAATTATATACCCTTGTGTTAGAAGTATGTATGAAAATATTTGATATTGAAAATAAATTTATTCTCTGAATATTTTCCTAAACTATAAATTGTGGAAGATCAACACCAGTGTTGTCATATTGCTGCTTTTGGAGCTAGAATTACCTCTTTATTTTTCTATTTAGCTCCGAAAATCGGGTTTTAGCTCCTAGCACTTTTTAGCACCAGAAAGTTTTAGTTGTATTTGGTATATATAAGCCAAAACCAAAGCGTTGATAAAATGGAAAATTTCGAGATGCAGTGTATCCACCATAAACTCTTGGATCTAGGTTAGAGAACTCAAAAATTTATTAAAAGAAATTCCGTTTTCTGATAGCGCGGATTTTGTTTTACTTTGCTAATTTTACCTTTCAGGAGAGCTGGAAGTAAAACTTTCCAGAAAAATTTTTCTCTGGTAACACTGATCAACACACACGTATTCTTACGAACTATCATTTAGTCGTTGGCTAGAGAGCAACGTACACAACAGATACATAAAAATGGCACTCAAGTACACAATAAATTGACAAAAACGGTACTAGACTGTCTCGCTTTGATTTCGGAATGCTTACACATTGAGAAGTTAGCTTACTGCCAATATAGAAGTATTACATATATGGTGAATCCAAATGAATTTTGAAATGTTTTATTTGAGTTTTACTTCAATATTTTCATAAACTCGAGAAAACCAGTTTTAAAGTTTTGAATTTACATATACTCCCAAGGGAAAAATTAATACATATTCAGCTTTATCATTTGTTTCCGTGAGTTTACTATGCGCGGATGAACATTTTTCGGGTGAATTTTTTTCGGGCGAAACTCAGGATGAGGCTGATTTTGTTCTAGTGAGCTACTGGTAATCGTTACAGCTATGAAATTTTTACACATCATAAGAAAGAGCTAATGTTCATTCTTGCATACTTAACCCGATTTTTGCTTTTTTGGGATTATGATACTTTTATAGTAAATGAACGATGCACATACATATATGTACATATGTATGTGTTAAATATATGTATTTATATGTTTTTATTGAAGACCGATATGTTAAAAATTTTTTCACTTCTCCCAATTTCCCACTGGGTTGCTCATGCGGAGCAGTTCTCTTGTTCTCACCAACACAGTCACAGTAAATTTTTGCCGACCACTGTTTTACTTCGCATAACTTCGCACAACCATTTGTACCAGTCCAATAAAAATTTAACTTAAGAAAATGTGAAGTAAAATCTAAGCTCAAGTTGCATTTCTGTCAAATTTCAGAAGTTGAGCAAAATTTGAGCATAAATGCAGAATAGCTTCGATTCTCAAACATATGGGGATCGATAGAGATCATTGAGGTGAGTATAACGGTATATTTCTTTTCTTGCGGAAACAAAAACTACAAAAGTTATTGAGGGTCAAAGTTCAAATGAAACAATTTTTTAAATCAAAATTTCTTAAAAACGAATGTATGGATTTTAAAAGTTTTGGTCTCAATCGATAGGAAATTTAGTTCCCTTTTATTTGATATACATACTTTATATATGCCTTGTTTGGTTTTTACAAAAATCTAATTAATGTACGCAGAAAGGAATTCCGCTTCTCTTCTGCGGCAACACAGAAAGGAAAATTCTACTTAGGGAGGGTTATATTTATGTCAAATTAAAGGGAATAAAATTTCTTATCAAATGAGATCAAAATTTTTAAAATCCATGCATTTGTTTTCAAAAAGGTTTGACTTAAAGAATTGTTTAATTTGAACTTTGACCCTTAATAACTTCTGTAGTTGTTGTTTCCGCAAAAAATAAATATACCGTTATGTTCAGCTCAATCATCTCTATCGACCCCAATATTTATTTTTTTATTTGAGAATCGGATCTATTCTGCATTTGTTCCAAAATTTTAATTCATAGTCGCGCCAAAATGTCAAACGAGCACAAACGTCAATGTCACGCAACACAAATCTTGGAATTTGAGTTAGCTTTTTACGCACGCCGGTCAATTTCGGTTGGTCCCATACAAGTTGTATGTGCATGAAAATTTTTTACAGTAAACTGCCGGCGTGCGTGAATATTAGGCTGGCCTGTTACAGCCAGTTTCACCAAATTATTTAAGTGAAAATTACTTTAATTTCGGTTTCACCAATCAATTTTAATTTTGATTTAAGTGACCTATGCTCTGCACTTAAATAAAAGTTAAATCAGAATAACCACACTCAGAGGTGTTACACGTTTAATCACCTGATCATTGTGCATCTGCTGCTTCCTTGTATACCAGCCCTGCTTTTACAACACAGCGTGCCAAAGCTTTCAAAAGCTCTCAGTACAAATGAAAGCGAAAGCTAGTCCTAGTCTGTTTTACAACCACTTTTTTACTCACTTAAATAAATAGTTTATTGAAACTGAAAATAATTAAAATGAGATTTAAATAAAAAATTAAATTAAAGTTAATTTCCACTTACATAGTTTGGTGAAACTGGTTGTTATTAGTCTGTGTCAGAGAAAAGCAAAGAGCTAATTTGTAGTTCGTTTATACTGAACAAATGTATGTATGATTTGATAGATGAACAACGTTAAGCGTACGAGCTGCAACTTTCTTGTTAAATTTTATACCGAGTCAACGCAGTAAACAGTTTTGCTTGTTTGACAGCCAGTTTCACCAGATTCATTTAAGTGGAAATTAACTTTAATTTAATTTTTTATTTAATTCTCATTTAAATTATTTTCAGTTTCAATAAGTTTATTTAAGGGAGTAAAAAGTGGTTGTAAAACAGACTAGGCCAGCGAAATCTTTCATTTGTACTGAGAGCTTTTGAAAGCTTTGGCACGCTGTGTTGTAAAAGCAGGCCTGGTATACAAGTAAGCAGCAGATAAACAATGATCAAGTGATTAAACGTGTAACACCTCTGAGTGTGGTTATTCTGATTTACAGCCCGATTCTGTGCACTTGATAAATTGAAAATCTTTATAATTTGTCAATTTTTTATTATTTATTAAGAATTGGTATTCTAGCACAGTAATCAAAAGCTCTTTTCTTGATAAATTATCAAGATTGAAAATGCTATTGACAAATTGAAATTTCATGCGAAATGTAAAAATTTTGTATATTAATAAATTTGTTTCTAACAATGAAATACTCCATGTGCCAGCATTGGAACCTGCGATACACGGAATTATAGTCGACATCTTTACCTACTCGGCTACGGCAGTCAAAAGCATTTTTTCCTTTAAATTCTTATTTTTCATATGTGACAATGAAATCAGTTCCACTCATGTGGAAATCAGTTCCACTCATGTGGAAATCAGTTCCACTCATGTGGAAATCGTAGAGCTTTTTGTTTTATAAATATTGACACAGAATGCCAAGGGAGCTTTTACTTGATAAAAATCTTGATAAAATTTCTTTATAAAAAATGTATCAAGAAAACATAGAATTGGGCGGTTAATTTTTAATTAAGTGAAGAGCATAGGTCACTTAAATCTAAATTAAAAACAAATTAAAATGGATTGGTGAAACCAAAAATTCACTTAAATGAATCTGGTGAAACTGGCTGTGAATCATACACTTGTACAATTTCAAACGAATCGAATCGTTGCATGTACATTGAGACACTCGTTCTGTATAAACGACGTGTTGGATTCATTCGAGAGTTACATGATACAAAAATTTGAAGGTAAAACCGCTTACAGGCTAACCTAATATTCGCGGCTTGCGTTTTGATACGCACGCCGTAGAATTTTTTTTCTTGCGTCACCCTAAATTGGCTTGCGTGCGTTTGTATTTGATTTCATTGAGTGAAATTTCAAATCAAAATGTCACGCAGAACAAAAATTGGAAATTGAGTTAGCTTCGTACGCACGCCGTTCAATTTCGGCTGGTCCCATACAAGTTGTATGCGCATGAGAAATTTTTGACAGTAAATTGGCGGCGTGCGTGAATATTAGGTTAGCCTGTTAGAGGCAGCCTGAAAATTTTTGAAGTTTGCTAACAACAAAAAAGTTTTCAAATTTTCTATCTCACAAATACATTTTCACTTTCAATCTCAAATAAAAGAAAGTTTTAATATTATGATCTATTTGGTTTTTGTTTTACTTTTATTTGACATTTCAGTTGCTCTGAAAATTTCCATTATATAAAGTGGACAAACTTCAAAAAATAAATGATGGCCGACTAATCGAAGGTAAAACCGCTGAGAGGCAGCGTGAACATTTTTGAAGTTTGCCAACATAACAAAAATGTTTTCAAATTTTCAATCTCACAAACAGGGATGCCGTTTGGATCTAAATAGATTCAATTGGATACATTTTTAGACGAATTTTTGCGGGATACTTATTTTTTCCGGTCAGTATAAATATGGATACTTTTTTAAATAGGCCAAAATTTTATATTTCCTATAAAGTAGAAAGCATTACGTTTTCTAAACGTATAAAGAATCGCTACTGAAGCGTGAAATTAAAGCATTTTATTTTTTGTGAACGAAGCAATGAACATATGAAGAGATCTCACCAAAATAGGTATAAGCGCAATTGCTTTAATTAGCTTAAAAGGATGCTTTACGCAAGATCTAAATATACATATCGTCGTTTAAAGTACAAAACCGCGTATCAACAAAATGCAAAACCGCGTATCAAGATAATGCAAAACCGCGTATGTGACGTTGCATAAATTATTTTCTAGAGAGTAAAAACACTTATATTTCAAAATGGTTCTCTTTTTTATAAAGCAATCGCATTTCTGGCTAGTATATTTCAGGACGAATGGATAAGGATTGAGCCAAGAGCTTGTGTGAGCAAATCCAATTTTCGGCAGCAAATGTCAGTTACGCGGTTATGCAGATTGACGATACGCGGTTTTGTACTTTAAACGACGATATATATAAAGCAAATTATACTCTTTCTGTAGTAATCTCTTTCATATCATATATTTTCATTTGTTAATTTAAAAAGAAATAAGATTTCAATGTAGTTTAAATTTGATTTATTTAAAGAAACTTTTATGAATTTTACTGAAAAGACTTTAAATACATTCTAAAAAAATTTTGTTTGTTTGCGCATATTGAGAGAGGTAACCAGTTTCCTCTTTTAATGTGTGCAAATTTGCCCCCCGTGTAATAAAATTAATCATTGCCTGTTTACTTTTACATAACGAATTTGTCGGAAGAGCAAAATTACACATAAAATGTTTAAAATAAAGTAATGTTTATTATTAGTAGGAAATGTATTTGTAGT
The DNA here is from genome assembly GCF_013731165.1 of Rhagoletis pomonella. Classification (NCBI taxonomy): domain Eukaryota; kingdom Metazoa; phylum Arthropoda; class Insecta; order Diptera; family Tephritidae; genus Rhagoletis; species Rhagoletis pomonella. The sequence continues at coordinate 6,449,920 of NW_023458562.1, read as the reverse complement.
TTGAAAATTTTTGCAATTTTAAACATTCTGTATATGTGTATTTATGTGTATATCTTAAAGATCTCAAGTTCAAAATCAAATACTGAACAACCTATACGTATATTTATACAGATTCTTGTTGAAAAATAGATACTTTTCAGTAGAAGTTTTACATGCTCTTTTTAGAGTGTACTTGCTATTTATTATATTTACTTTGCAAAATACTTATGCACAAATAATGTATGTACTTTATAAATTGAAATTACAAATGTTTGATTTTATGCACATGTATTCCAAGTCCTTAGGATGGGTTAAATTATGTCTTTTTCATGAAAATGTTTGATTTTCTTACAAATTATGAGATGTATATGTAAAAAAAGAAAATTGGATACATTTGGATACATTTTTGGCTTGGTCAGGGATACATTTTCTTGAGACGGCGCGGCAACACTGCTCACAAATACAGTTTCACTTTCAATCTCAAATAAAAGAAAATTTTAATATTTTGATCTATTTGTTTTTTGTTTTACTTTTATTTGGCATTTCAGTTGCTCTGAAAATTTCAATTTTATAAAGTGGACAAACTTCAAAAAATAAATGATGGCCGACTAATTGAGAGAGCGGTTTTACCATTTAATATTTGTATCATGCGAGAGTTATATGTTCTTTCGTTTTTATTGTGCGAAAATTATGTCGAATACTATTGAAAATATTATTATATTAAGCAAAAAATGCATTTATCTATACATAGTATAAAGGAAAGTCGAGATTCTTTGAACGCGGTAATCTCGAAAACTACTGAACGGATTTTGACGAGATTTTCTCTAGTATACTCTGTATCGACAGGAGAGGAATCTTTTTTTACTTAGAATTTTAATAGGGTTGCCACCTGTCTAAAAAAACTATCAGATCCGCACCGTTCGTTGGATTACAAAAGATGAGAAGTCAAAGGAAATGGATTGGCCTCTAGAAAAGCACCATTATATTTTTTTTTAATAGGGTTGCCACCTGTAAATAAAATTACTATATTCAATCATAATAAGCGTAGGCATCAGTTCTGTACCGTCAGTGTCAAACGAAAAGACTTAGCCTCTACATGCGAAATAATTTATTATTTTTCTGAGTAGGGTTGCCACCTATTTAAACTTACTATTTTCTATACTTAGTATAAAGGAAAGTTGAGATATTTTTACCACGCCACTGAACGGATTTAGACGAAATTTTGTAAGTGTAATCTATATCGATAAGAATTTTATCTTTAGTACTTTGAGTTCCTATACGGTTACCATCTGTTTAAAAAATTATAAGACCCGCACTTTTCATAGGATTGCCAGAAATGAGGTGTCAAATAAAATGGCTCGGCCCTTAGATGCTCAATAACGTATTACTTTTTGAGTAGGGTTGCCACCTATTTAAAAATTACTATTTCATTCGAACATGGTATGAATACCAAAAGTGAGATGTGAAGTGAAAAGGCTTGGCCTCCAGATGTTCAATAATCTATTATTTTTTGAGTAGGGTTGCCACCTTTCTAAAAAATAAGATTTTCAAAGTTCACTGGACTAAAAAATTAGGTATCAAGTGAAAGAATATGGTCTCCGGATAAGCTTTTATTTTTTTAATGGGGCTGCCATTTATTTAAAAATTACTACCTAACATATATTACGTGCAGGCGCTCAAAATGGTTTTTTTTTTGTTAGGTGCTGTATTCAAAAAAGCATAAGGAGCTGATGCTTTTTTTGTTTGCATATGTGAGCATATACATATGTACGTAGGCTACATTTGTTGGGATTTCAGTGAAAGACAGAATTTATAAATCAGCTGTGCCTACTTTGATGTTTTTATTTCATTAGGTTCACGTACATATGTACAAGTACTTTAGTATCTACATATGTATGTATGTACATACACCCACTATAATTGTTCTTAAGCGTTCAGTCAAAAATATTTGAAACACAAAATTAAAATAAAACTCGCCCACTTCGATGTTTTTGTTTAGTTTCTTTGCGCATTTCTTTCCTCTTCTCTCCCTCGCTATTTTGAATATATGTATGTACATCTATACCTAGTATAAAGGAAAGTCGAGATTCTTTGTACGCGGTAATCTCGAAAACTACTGAACGGATTTTGACGAGATTTTCTCTAATATATTCTGTATCGATAGGAGAGTGACACTTTTAATTTAGAATTTTAATAGGGGTGCCACCTGTTAAGAAAATTACTATATTCAATTCTAATAAGCGTAGGCGTCAGTTCTGCACCGTCACTAACAAATGAACAGACTTAGCCTCTGGATGTGTAATAATGTATTATTTTTCTGAGTAGGGTTGCCACCTGTTTAAAAACTAAAAGATCTTCACCGTTCGTTGGATAAAAAAATGAGATACTAAATGAAAGTGCATGGCCTTCGCATGTACAAAAATTTTAAGTTTTTTGAGTAGGGTCGCCACCTATCTAAAATTACTATCTTCTATACATAGTACAAAGGAAAGGCGAGATATTTTAACTACGCTTAAATATGTATGTAATTTATATACCATAAAATCATTACCACCATAATAGTTATACATAAATATTTGTGCATGTTCTTACTTTCGTTCTAACTATCGGAAAAATTTTTCTACATGCACATATATACATATCGTTACCTTAATATAGAAAGGCCTTAACTCATATAGTCGCTGAAATACAAAAATCCGAAACTAAGTAAAAATTCATAATTCCCTTTTGATTGATTACGATGCATTTCATCGAATTTTAAGTCCCCGCAACATTTTAAGCAATAACATTTTTAGTTAGTTACGGCTTTTTTGCATTTCAGCGACTATATGAGTTAGGTAACGATATGTATATATTTACAAATGCGTTAGCTTAAACGACCTCTTCAGCAAGCTATATTTGCTTCTACAAAGGAATAAGAATTAAATTACATACATACATACGTATATCGACCCTAGCCGCCAAAATAACGTAAGTGCAATTATTTTCTTACATTTCTTACATCTAGGAATATTTCTGCATCAAAAATAACATTTTGAAAAAAATGTCGCTTACGTTATTTTGGCGGTTATGGCTCGATACCCTGCAGGAAATATATCTAACTATAAGCTAACTTTAAGTTGATTAGGAAGGAGCTAAAAGTCACTTATTATCTGTATGTCTTCTTTGACGAAAGCTAACTATATTTCTATGGCGATGGCCGCGAAATAGTAAAGGGTGGTTTACCTCTGCATTAGATGTAGTAGGGTGGTTACCTCTGCATTTGATGTAACTAACTTGTAACTAACTACTTTTAGACATAAAATATCAATAGGAAAAACAAAATATTTTTTTAATTTTTTTAATTTTTTTATTTTTATTTACTTTATTTGTTTTTGTTATTTTTTGGCCTTATAACAATTATGTTCAACAATTTTTATTGAGCTCGAGGCCGTTTTTTATGAAAATTTATTGTGGAAAAGCAACAATAATTTAAAAAAAATGGTGGAAGTGATGGCTATTTCGGAACTCACCAGATTTCCTCATCAGACTTCTTTCAGTAGGCTTCGAACCGACGATCCCACTGACTCAGCCAGTGGCCTATGCACCGTGCTAATTACGCCTTGTAAATTATCGTTTGCTTTTTTCCACTATTTTCATTTTTGTTATGCCAACACAATCAAGCGCAGCTATTCCGCTGCAATTAACTTGATCATGTGGTTGTTGGTATTGTTGGTTTTTGCTAATAATTATATTTTTAGAATGTTTAACTTTTAGGTGTGCTCGTCCTTAAGTTATTTGTTTTTGTTATTTTTTGGCCTTATAACAATTATATTCAACAATTTTTATTGAGCTTGAGGCCGGTTTTTATGAAAATTTATTGTGGAAAAGCAACAATAATTTGAAAAAATGGTAGAAGTGATACCTATTTCGGAAATCACCACATTTCCTCATCAGACTTCTTTCAGTAGGCTTCGAACCGACGACCCCACTGACTCAGCCAGTTGCCTATGCACCGTGCTAAGTACGCCTTCTAAATTATCGTTTGCTTTTTTCCACTATTTTCATTTTTGTTATGCCAACACAATCAAGCGCAGCTATTCCGCTGCAATTCACTTGATCAGAAAGGATTGAATCAATTCAAAAACAATTCTTGCTTTTTGCATTGCGTAATTTTAACTGGGATTCAGATTACAATCTCCCCCCTTACACAAGTCGTCTAAAGCTCATAAATTTGCCTACACTCGCAAGTCGTAGAGAAATGCTGGGTATAATATTTATCGTAAAATTAATGACAGGCTGGATTAATAGCCCGGCCCTCCTGGCTGAGGTAAATTTTAATGTTCCTTCTCGAATGTCAAGACACTTTCGACCTCTATTTTTAAAGCCATGCAAAACTAATTTTGAACTAAACGAATCATTCCGTGGTTTATGTCAAGATTTTAACTGTCATTCCAGCACGTTTGACGTATCGGACTCGATTTTTACTATAAAGAAAACTATTATTTCCACTCTCAATAATTGAAATACTATCTTTAGCATATCCAATCAGCTGATGAATTTGATTCTGTAGCTGAATAGTTTTAGATCTCGACACTTAACAAACTCCTGTTTCCACTACTCGGCAC
>NW_023458562.1:6418980-6445234 GCF_013731165.1 Rhagoletis pomonella | reverse complement strand
AAAAAAAAAAAAAAAAAAAAAAAAAAAAAAGGTTCCGTACGTCATGCGGACTGCGCCCCTCGTGTCGGTTGGGCGGGAATGGAGGGTAAAAAGCCGTTGGGATTAATTAATTAATTAATCATGTGGTTGTTGGTATTGTTGGTTTTTGCTAATAATTCAATTTTTAGAATGTTTAACTTTTAGGTGTGCTCGTCGTTAAGTTATTTGTTTTTGTTATTTTTTGGCCTTATAACAATTATATTCAACAATTTTTATTGAGCTCGAGGCCGTTTTTTATGAAAATTTATTGTGGAAAAGCAACAATAATTTGAAAAAATGGTAGAAGTGATAGCTATTTCGGTAATCACCATATTTCCTCATCAGACTTCTTTCAGTAGGCTTCGAACCGACGATCCCACTGACTCAGCCAGTTGCCTATGCACCGTGCAGAGTACGCCTTGTAAATTATCGTTTGCTTTTCTCCACTATTTTCATTTTTGTTATGCCAACAGAATCAAGCGCAGCTATTCCGTTGCAATTCACTTGATCATGTGGTTGTTGGTATTGTTGGTTTTTGCTAATAATTATATTTTTAGAATGTTTAACTTTTAGGTGTGCTCGTCCTTAAGTTATTTGTTTTTGTTATTTTTTGGCCTTATAACAATTATATTCAACAATTTTTATTGAGCTCGAGGCCGTTTTTTATGAAAAGTTAGCACGGTGCATATGCAACTGGCTGAGTCAGTGGGATCGTCGGTTCGAAGCCTACTGAAAGAAGTCTGATGAGGAAATGTGGTGATTTCCGAAATAGCTATCACTTCTACCATTTTTTCAAATTATTGTTGCTTTTCCACAATAAATTTTCATAAAACACGGCCTCGAGCTCAATAAAAATTGTTGAATATAATTGTTATAAGGCCAAAAAATAACAAAAACAAATAACGTAACGACGAGCACACCTAAAAGTTAAACATTCTAAAAATAGAATTATTAGCAAAAACCACAATAGCAACAACCACATGATCAAGTGAGTTGCAGCGGAATAGCTGCGCTTGATTTTGTTGGCATAACAAAAATGAAAATAGTGGAAAAAAGCAAACGATAATTTACAAGGCGTACTTAGCACAGTGCATAGGCAACTGGCTGAGTCAGTGGGATCGTCGGTTCGAAGCCTACTGAAAGAAGTCTGATGAGGAAATATGGTGATTTACGAAATAGCTATCACTTCTACCAGTTTTTCAAATTATTGTTGCTTTATTTACTTTACTTATTTTACTACATTTCATATTTGTTTCCATATTCTGCTGTAGGTGGTCCCATATTCCAACTCCGTCAGACATATTTTCAAAATGATAATATGAAATTTCGATTTTCCTTTTATTTGTTCTCAATTCGAAAAAGTATTTGCAAAGTGCAGGATATTTAAATAGAAACGCGTTTAAAGAAAACAATCTCCTTCATTACTCCAGCATTACTTGTCAACTAGTTTCATATTAGCTTTTTGTAGCTAACTACAAGTTATATATTTTACAGAAACCCCGCAAAAAAGCTAACTGCAAGTGGGTTATTTTGTATCAATTGTATATGTGCATATACAGTGATTTCCTTGAGCTTAGTTTGTCGGTCCAAACAGGAATCTTTATTTACGGTTGATGGATAGCTCGTTTCCAATGGATGGTGGCAAGAAAGTGGCTGACTTGCGTGTAATGATTTTGTATTACCGCCTTATGGTGACTCAATTGCTGTCAAATGAATAGTCCAGATTTGATGCTCACAACTTCTTTATTCTACGCAACAACATGGCTGGGGATTTGCCGGAAGGAATGTGACGGCACCTTTTGCCTCTATTAACTCGATACAAGAAAAAAGGCTTTTTACAGTCAGCCTTTTTCCTTAAATTTGCTTGGACGCGGTCGATTTCACTTTCCACTGAGGGGTGAGTATCGACTCCCCGAATGTCGCCAGCTTTTAATACAAGCTTTCAATACTCTTTAATTACTTGGTTGTAATTCCGTTCTTGCTAGGGCTGATGAGTGTGGTTCGCTCCGTGTCCAATTCGGAAAAAGAAAGAATATTTTTCTAGCCTCGTGGTATGTGACCACCGATTCTTTTATCGTATGTCAGTGTGGGCGTTTTCATAGTGGCTATGTCAATTCGTGTCTATACCGATATGATGGTTCGTGTCTTGAATAACTATTGGTTATGTACATTCATCTGGCAATCCCCCCCATTTTGAAGTTTAGCTTTGACAGTTTTGTTATGTTTACATTTCTTATAATCGTTCTTATGCCTATTATTTGGGCAATAAAAATAATAGATCATTATCCCCCTGTCATCTTCACCGACACGTTAACAAAAAAATTTGGAGCGTTTAGTAGGGATATGAGAATGGTGGTTCGAATGCGATTCACTGGCTGTGGTTTGATGGACGTTAGACCCTACATTGAAATCGTTCTACATGATCTTCATCAACCTCATCCTGACTCGTTCAGTTCGCCTCTGAGCGCATATGTAGTATGTACACATGTTCCGTCTTTCCTATTTAGTTTCAGTACGCATTACATAAGCTACGGTAGATGAAAGGCATTTTTTAAATGATTTGGTTATGAATCTTTTCTTGTTTGCTTTGATCGAGTTGCCAGCAATTTACTGAGGATATAATACAACAAAACTATGGATATAACAAAAATAAACTTAATTAATTTATTCAGTAATTCATTTCTTTTACAACGTAATTATTATTATTTCAATATATCATTCCTTTTTTTTATTTTTTTTTTCTCCCGAATTCTCTTTCACAAAGCGACGACAGACTGGGTTGGCGCAAAGCATCTCTGCGACGAACCATAGACGGGCTTCCCGGAACCCAAACGGTTTCTGTCGGGGTGGTTTCGGTGGATGTTAAGAGTAGACTGCGCCGTGGCAGATCGATGGTGCGGATGAATCATACCGCGCGTGATGTGGTTGGTTGAACAGTGGTTGGTATTGAGGATGATGACAGCGTAGACAGCCCAATGGTTGGAGTTCGAATGCTCCGGTCCCTATGGTACAATTACTGTTGGTACGTTCTCAACAGGTTCCTCGCATGCATGCCCACTTGGGTTAAGAGGGTCACTAGAGTTGGGTCCCCTGTGGTCCTTGGTGTGATGGGTTCAGTCTCGGATGCCGGAGTTGCATTAACCCCCTGCTTTGCTTCGGTTTGTACGGCCACCGTCTTCATTTTCCCACGGGCTTCCACTTATGGTGGGGTGACCAGGTTATACCGTAGCGCGCGGAGGGATAAACGGTCCTCGCACCGTACCGTGCTACCCGCTTTATGGTAGCATACCAGTCGAAATTCTAGGTCCCGGTTGACACCATTGTACACCCGCAAAGTTGCCTCGTAGTGAAATGGGTAGTATGGCGTACGGAAACCGACAATAAACGCGGTGTTGTCTAACATGTTGCGTGGTACGCCTTTGGTCAGTGACGTCCTGAAGTCGCTGAAGCCGATTTGGTCAGGAGCACTGACACGTAGATAGCCGATTGCGGCACGGTGTGTCGGCTCGTCATGCCACTGGGCAAACAGGACGCGAATTTCCCCGCCAGTCGCTTGTGCCTCGAAGGGCGGTGCATAGACATCGAGTATCGAGGACTTCCCTACCCCACGCAACCGAAAAAAACCGATTCGGCTGCCGACAAGTACGGGCCATCGGAGCCCTTGGGAATCACGGCCAATGGGGGTTTTTGCGCTTTAGGGTCGACCTCGACGCATAACATGCTGCACTTGCTGGCCAACCTTCACATACGGCGGGTTCTGAAATGGCACTTGAGAGTTAGTTTGAGGAGAAATGTGAATCGAAACGGGTGTGGATTTTTATTATGCACCATTACACACAACCAACCCCGTTACTACGTGTACCGCTTACCTCGTCTACTTATAGATATTTAGCGTGCGTAAACGTTTGTGACGGAGAAAATCCCAAGAAAAGTGGCGTCGGTTTTGCGTATTTCCCTGAAGATGGCCCTTTCTGGTCGACTAGTGCCACTACCAAGTTATCGATACGCGATTTATCCGATTGTGGCGGATCGGTACCAGCCTGCTGCACCAACGAACCGTCTTACTTCTTTTGCTGTTTTGGGCCGTGGAAATTCAACAATAGCTCGAATACGAGATGGAATCGCAGATAGACCCTCTTGAGACAAACGTAACCCAGGAATCCCAATCGTTTACAACAAAAATTCGATTTGGATGTTGAGATGGTTAAGCCGGCCCCAGCCAGACGTTTTGCAACAATAGCCAATATCTTAACGTGTTCTTCAAACGTCGGAGTGCAAATTATGAAATCATCGACATATGGGAATGCATGTGGAACCAAATCACGGAAAATTTTATCAATGAGAATGGCTAATGTGGCGGGTGAATTTCTCAACCCCATCGTCATGCGACGAAAAGCATAAAGTCTGTTACCGAATGCAAAAGCCGTTTTCAGTTGACTTGATTTTGCCAAAGGAATTTGAAAGAAAGCTTGTGACAGATCAATACTGGTTAGGTATTTAGATGACTTTAGTCGTGCTAAGATTTGGTTAGTATCCGTAATTGGATAGGCATTTGAAATGGTAATTTTATTCAGCTCTCTCGCGTCCAAGCACACGCGACACGTTCCGTCTTTCTTCTTTACAGCCAGAATTGGTGACCGCCAAGGGCTTTCTTCGATGGTCATAATGATGTCACGACTACGCATTTTATCCAATTCGGCTTGAACTTGTTCAGCCACATATGGCGATACTGGATACTGGCGTTTCATGACGGGTTTTGCATCACCCGTATCAATTACGTGTTCGATCTGATTAGTGACATTTAAAGGACCAGACTCGGGAGTTGGATTAAAAAGTCTGAGAACGGCGTCCAACATTTGTCTTTGATCTGGGGTGAGATTATGTGGAAGGCTGACGCTCGTTATTTTTGGGGTATCTAGTTCACCCTCTAAACCGAGTGTGGAAGCGTCAATTGGCTCCAGATCCTTACTCATAGAATATACCTGAGCTTGTTCTTTCCCACACCCTGGTGGCTGGTTACAAAAATTAATAAATTTATCCGCCGTAACCATTTCGACTTTAGCGGATGCAACTTCTTCAGTATCACCTTTAGCTGTATGATTTAAAAATCGTTGAACTTTCTCTTGGTTCTGCACCAGTTCTAAAAAGAAGGCCTCAAGGAATGTCCGTCCCATAATTGGGTGTTTCAGTGAGATAGGCACTACAAGAGTTGGCACAAGTCGGGTAAGACTACCAACCGTATATAATACATTCACTTTACCAATGGCCTTAAAAGAAATCGAATTATCGGCAAGACCAATTGAGGTTTTGGTAGGTTGCAACTGCCCCCATCTGTACTTCTCATAAAATGTTTGTGAAATGACTGGGACTTCGGCTCCACCATCGAGTAAAACCGTATGAGAATGGTTGTTAACCATAACCGTGAGATAATCGCGACGATCGTTCGGAATGTTATATGTCAAACATTTCTCTGAGATAAAGAAAACATCGCGGAGTCGGCTAACTTGATTGACTGCGTCTTGCTGGTGAGTAGGGACTGGAGCTGAAGTAGGTTTGGTAATTGGTACTGTTCGTTCAGAATATTTAGTTGATGGTTCTTCGCCATCCCTTTGAGTTTGATTATATTCATTAAGAATCAGAGTAGAATTATTACTGGAATTCGGGACTGAAGATTTGTCGATTTGTAGAGGGACTTCGGTCGAATGAGGATTGTTAGAGACAGTGGATTTATAAAAGGTTGTGGAGTACGATGGACCACTATTCCCAATCGACTCCCTTACGCGTTTTTTTGGCATTGATCAGACGTAACCCCCGGTCGTGTACATTTGTAGCAGATCACCCTATTCGGTTGGGTTCGACACTGTTTGAAGTGATGGCCCCACACGAGACATTTTGCACATCGTACATTTTCGTCGCCCTCTACAGCGAGAAATGGGTCGACGATAGTTCCTACTTTCGTATCATTCCCCTTTGGATTTTTGTCATTTTTATAATCCTCGACTGGTTTCGAATACCTAGGTTTCTGAGATGCTTTAATTGGTTTATTTTGCTTGTTCACGTATGCACATTCCCTGTCATCGGAGTCGGATCCAGGAAACGAAGCGGTATATTCCGAATGTGAAGACTCATCCGGTGAATCATGTATGGCCGAAATTTCCCGTGGCGCTGATCACTGTCTATCCGAACGGGTTCTTTCCGGACGGGGTGTGGCAACAATGAACGAATGTGGTGCAATTCGCTGAGCGAACTCACGCAATTGCTCCAACGTGTGGACGAGTTCACGCAGATGATCGGATAAGGTACCAATGATGATATCGAGGTGGTCCCGTTTATCCAGACCACAGGAATTACCCTGCAATTGGAATGTCAAGTCATCGATATGTTTAAGCAGTGTTTGCGAACGTGGATCGAATTTAATCTGTGCATATGACATTATTACTTGGGCCCGAGTATGTTTGTTGAGGAAACGAGCACGAAGTTTCGTGCAAAAATCTTGATAATCTCCGAAGTTTCTCAGTGCGGTGAAGTACCATTGTCGAGTAGCCCCCGTGAGTGTGGGTACCAAACGCGTTACCAATTCATGGTCGGGTACTCCAATCTTATATCGAAATGAGCCAATAATAGCCAAATAATCTTCAACCGATAGAAATTTTTCGTTCACATGAACGCCATCGAATTGAGCACGTCCCATCCATGATGGTAAGCCTCTGAATTTCCTATCCATTGCATCCGCTTGGGCAGATTCGTCGAACATAGTGGCTTGATTTGGTCGTGATTGTGGTGGACCGGATAGCGAACAATTCGGATATAAATGAGATGGTTGATTAATTGGTTCTTGGATATGAGACGTTCTAACACCACGGTAGGTATTGATCGTTTGAGTTTGTAAGGTTGCATGACGACCCAAAGAACCATGCGGAGGATCCACCGAGGCTGGTATCCAGGTATGATTCCAGGTCGTTGGCATGGTTTGGCTCATATCACGAACGTCAGGAATTTGTGTCTGCAACTGAATCCGATCACGGATCATTTGCTGTTGCATCTGTGTTTGGGCTTTCAACAACTCAGACATCATTACAGACAGTTGGTGTAATGAGGGTGTTTGTTCCGTTCCGCCTGCCACTGAATTGAGAACGGCTGGTTGAGCATTTGAATTAACCGTACTGGTGGTCAGGGTATACCGTGGTTTAGTTGCCTGAACCGAAGTCGGTATATTCTAGTTTGGAATCGAATCTGGTATGGTTAAGGGTAAATATTTTGATGGAACAGTATTTTGAGTTGAACTCATCGTTCCCCGTTCATTCTCAAAACCATGGAAGGTCGAGTTCAAACTTAATTGGGGATCGCACGTCGGGATTCCCGTATTCGGTGAAGACATCCGAAGCTCACGAATCTGCGACTGAAATTTTCCGATCAGATCTGCCTGGCGTGAAGCCGACTCGGGTTTTAACTTCAACCGAGCGGTTCGATAACAATAATGTATCATTTGATGAAGACGACCCTGAGGTGTTAACACCTCATTCGCCTTCAGTTCCCGATATGCTCTCTCACATATTTCCAACTCATTAATTTGGTGTATGGCATGGGATTTTATCAACCATGGTTGGCCAACGTAAGCAGATATTTTACCATTGAGGGCGGCTATTTCGGTGTCGGTCCATTGAACCGGCGCTGGATATAGGTTATATATCTCCCCTTCAATCTGTCGCTGTTCGTCTGTCAAATAAGTTGCATCGAGAATGGGAAACAACTCCATGTTCAAAGACTCAAATACCAAGTTGTAAACTCCGATTATTAAAAAATTTCTGCCAATGGTAGACATAAAGTCCGTACTACTAAAGTCTGTGTTGTAAGATGATGGTACTCGATTTAAAATCAGTACAGTATTTACTTCAGTTTATTATTTATTATTATTATTATTTTATTCTATGAGTATGTCGTTTTGAATATCCACTTTCAAAAATAATGCCGCATAAATCGATCACTATTTGAATATAGCTTTAAATCTAATTAGTTTAACAAAAAATTCACGCTCAATTGGTTGTATATCTCATGTGATTTTCGGTCCAAAATTTTGTTTAATATTATACCTAACGTGGGCTGAGAATGGCGTTTAACGCACTAGCTCGAATCCTTTTATGGACCAAGTTGTTTGCTCCCGGGATGCAGCGAAGGCCTTGAATACTTGGGAGTATTACCTGTAGCTCCTTCGGTCCCTTCTGTCGCCAACAAGGTACGCAACAAAGATCAAGACTATCCACCCCCGAATTCACCGGAAGACCACATCAGACTGAGAATATTCAACCAGTTTAAGAATGTTAAACGAGATTACTTTGATACGAGTTTCGAATTTTATTGGGAATGAATACCCAAAGAAATTACAAAAATAAAGAAAAATTAGTAGTTTGGTTCAATTAATATTGACCGTGTTATCGGTTACGTTGCTTGAACTTATACCGAAAGACGAAAAGAAAAATGATCGGTTCAAAAATCTTGACCGTCGATGTCTGGTGTTACTTGATTAAAAAATTCAATTAACTTGCTTTTCAGAATTGGCGAACTGAACTGAACGAGAATGGTTATGACTGCTGATCAATGGTGTTCGCATCGCAGATCGATCACCATTCACCCCCGCGGAATTAAATAATCAAAATATCCACAAAAAGTTTGATTGAAAACGAGCTCCAATAAAAATCAATTAAATCATGCCGTGTGAAGACTGAGGACGATATTGATTTACAGTGATTATGAATTCAAAAGATATTTATTTGATTCAATCTCAATGATGATTTATAATAGCGAAATTTCTAAAAGAAAAAAGTTATCAAAGATCTATTCAACTCGAATATGTATGGTTCACCGACGTACAATTTTGTGACCAACAAAATGAGAAAAACGACTAAAAGATTTTAATTTTTCCTTAAATCTAATTTTATGATGTATTAAATTGATTCGATGATGAAATTGCTATATTGCCTCAGCTGAGCACGCGGTTATTTTATGCCGGGCTTAAGTGTGGTTATGTTCAACAAAAACTTATTATTTTTCACCCGTTTAGTTGGGCGCCAATGATTTGCTTGACCTTAGTTTGTCGGTCCAAACAGGAATCTTTATTTACGGTTGATGGATAGCTCGTTTCCAATGGATGGTGGCAAGAAAGTGGCTGACTTACGTGTAATGATTTTGTATTACCGGCTTATGGTGACTCAATTGCTGTCAAATGAATAGTCCAGATTTGATGCTCACAACTTCTTTATTCTCCGCAACAACATGGCTGGGGATTTGCCGGAAGGAAAGTGACGGAACCTTTTGCCTCTATTAACTCAGCCTTTTTCCTTATATTAGCTTGGACGCGGTCGATTTCACTTTACACTTTCCACTGAGAGGTGAGTATCGACTCCCCGAATGTCGCCAGCTTTTAATACAAGCTTTTAATACACTTTAATTACTTGGTTGTAATTCCGTTCTTGCGAAGGCTGATGAGTGTGGTTCGCTCCGTGTCCAATTCGGAAAAAGAAAGAATATTTTTCTAGCCTCGTGGTATGTGACCACCGATTCTTTTATCGTATGTCAGTGTGGGCGTTTTCATAGTGGCCATGTCAATTCGTGTCTATACCGATATGATGGTTCGTGTCTTGAATAACTATTGGTTATGTACATTCATCTGGCAATCCTCCCCATTTTGAAGTTTAGCTTTGACAGTTTTGTTATGTTTACATTTCTTATAATCGTTCTTATGTCTATTATTTGGGCAATAAAAATAATAGATCAACAGCTTGAAACGAGTTGATAGTACGTACTAGGGTTGTTGCGAATATTCGCATTCGCAACCGCGGAGCTTCCGCATTAATTTTAACATTCGCATTCGCTTTCGCATTCGCAATAATCAATGCGGAGCTTTTGCGAATGCGAATATTTTGCAAGTGGACCAATAAAACGTATATATGGCAAAAAAAAATTACATATTGTAGCCAATATTTTTGCCTGTGGTCGTAGGAGTATTTGTGTAACAAAACTGGTCAAATGTCATATTTATCAACTTTGATAAATATGTCTTTAAAATATTATTTCTTAAGCTATATTAAGCAGAATTGTTCTTATTAAACTTTTATTGTATACAAAGCTATATTAAAATGTCATTTCGACAGAGCACATTTAAAATTCATTAGACCAAGGTCAGAAGTGGCCTGGGACTCTGGCAAAAGAGCATATGAGCTCAAGCAACGACTGTTGGTGAATACCACTATTGTAAACTGATTTGAGATCGTTAGTATAAAAATCATTTTATACATACACTTGTGATCAGCTGATTAAGTCATCAACATTTTGATCGATTTTGGCTGTTTTTCTTTTGTTTATTTAATGTTTATTATTTTTCCATAAATATAACAAACACAATATAAATCCACTTTTCAAACTTTGTGCAAAAATTATAAAAAATCTGCAAAGTTCCAGATAGATTTTCAACTATTTATTCAGATTTTTTAGACTTTTTTTGAGTGTGCAGTTTGATAGCGCATTAAATTCCAGGGCAATAATGTGCAAGTTTTAAGTTGCTAAAGAATCACGTTGATTTTTAAAATTTGTTTTTTCTTGTAGACATTTGGTTAGGTGGTCGGTAGTCGAAAATCTGAATTACGTTCTGCTAAGAAGGAACATAGCAATATTTCAGCCTTTTCGGCGTTCATTACATTTCATGAAGTATTAAAAAAGTCGCCTACTTTTTTCTGACCTTTTATGCTGCTACATCTTTTTTGGTGCTTTTGCGAGAGTGCGTGTTGCAATATATTAGCTCCTGATTTGGCTTTTAATATGCAATTGCAAACATTGCAATAAGCCTCGTAACCTCAAGTGTTTACATAACCAGCCTTTGAACGCGGGATCCTTAGTCCAAGAATCAAAAAAAAATGCGCGTACGCTTGCTTTGCATCATATTTAAGTCTTATGTGTCCAAAGAATTAATATCTTTTGACGCACCTGCTGCAAAAAACAAAGCTTGTAAAGATTTATTAAGATAATAATTCAAAATCATTTCTACTTACAAGATTTAGTAACAAATTTGCCGTAAGTGTGAGCGTAATTATTTACTCTACAAGCTATACATTAAATATATTGTGCATAGAGAAAAATTACTGGGAAGTTAAAAGACGTAATTTTTTACACAAAAAACGTCCAAACGTCAACAGGATACAAAAAACGTCGACATTAAAAATGTAAACCTGGTAATGCTGCCAACTGTAGCTGAATATTTGTAGATCTCGAAACTCAACAAACTCCTGTTTTCCACAACTTCCGTACATCATGCGCCCCTCGAGACGGTAGGGTGGGAAGGGGGTAAAACCTTTGGATTTAACTAATTAATTAATTAAACAAACCCAACAAACACCAAAAAAAATATTGATTCAACCTTGATAAAACTAACAGTTCTCAAGTTGATATCCAACATTATTCTCCAATTCATCTCTAACCAACGCGCGGATACGTAAAAAGTGATGGAGAAACGTATTTTTAATTATCAAGTGAAAAACTTAAAGCTATATAAAAAAAGAGGAAAATTGCCAACAAAAAGTAAATAATCTTCAAGTAATTTTGCGAAAGTCTTCAAAGAAAATAAAACGCGAAGTGAATCAAGTACCAGAATTTCTGTCGGCCTGTATATTGTAAAGTGAATTATTGTAATACGATATTGATTAACTACATATTACAAAAGGGGAAATAAAATAAAAAAGTAATGTTTAAATTCATGTATGTATATCGTTTCAATCAAAAAGATATACATAAGTTATTTTACCATTTCAATGTCAGTACTTCAATGATATGTGTGAGACCAATCGGAGAATCACATTGGAGTTCAAATTGAGAACTAGCATTTTCTCAACTTGAGAAACAGTCCTATTTTCATACAAAGAAAAATGCCCTTTTTGTTGAGAACGCTATGATCCTCCACTTGAGGTACTGTTAAGAAACAACGTTGGAGATTTGAGAAATACCTCAGTTCTCAACTTAATCTCAAGTTGAGCTCAAGCATAAATGTTTGTAGGGAACGAAAACGTCTCCTTTTTCGAAATTGTAGCAGTCAACAGTGAGGACTAGTAATATCATATTATCTCCCTGTAGCAATCAAAACATCAAATGCGTTTCCTGGAAAATAATATTTTTTGAGTTACGAGAAGAAAGCCTTTCCTTTAGTCTTAATATCAACTTGAAGCTTAAAGTAGTTTTGTTATTTTTATACCAGAGCGCACTTGTGCACAAAGGTATTATAACTTTGTTCACATAACGGTTGTTTGTAACAGTCAAAACAAATCAAGATAGATGTAGACAAATGTATACATAAATGATCAGAATGAAAAGAGAAATCGATTGAGCCATTTCTGTCGGTCCGTCCGTCCATCCGTCCGTGTACACGATAACTCGCGACAAAATTGAGATATCTAAACTTTACCATTACCCAAGGTAGGTTGGTATTGAAAATGGGCGAAATCGGACCGTAACCACGCCCACTTCGCATATAACGGTAGTTCTCAGAAATACAAAAACTGCGATATTTTAGTAACTATTAAGCCTATTCACTCAAAATTGATAATTACAATGATTTTTAGACGGAAAATAAGAATATTATAAATTTTTGAAATCGGACTATTATTATTATTATGAGCCATATGCACCGCGACCTCTAAAGTGGTATATTGTGCGTGGGCCCCCGCCCTATATGGGAAGGCTCTTAAAGTAGCCTAGCACCTCCAAGGGCGTTTTGTTCCAAATTTCAAATGGATTAAGGGTAGCGCCACCAAAGTGGGCTAGTCTGCGCCTAGCGAGAGCATCACATTCACAGAGAATGTGTTCTGGCGTTTATTCGTCCAGCTCACAGAAGCGACAGACGTTTGTTTCTGAAAGATTGATTTTACTGAGGTGGTAACGAAGAGAACAGTGTCCCGTGTAGTACCCAGTGAGATTTTTGAGGTCCTCTCTGCTTAAATTGATTAGTTTCTTTGAAACTTCGTTTGAAGGACAGATAAATCGTTTGGCTTGTCTTTGCCCTGGACATTCCATCCAATGCCTGTTGAACATTTTGTCTACCCAGTTATTTATGGTCCCCTTTATATGTGCTTTGGTGAGCCCACAAAAGGGTTCCGGACCATAAAATAATGCGGCAGCTCCCTGTTTCGTTAGGCAGTCAGCCTCCTCATTGCCATAATGTCCCTCATACCCTGATACCCATCCTAATAAAACTGTATTCTTGTCACCAAGAGCATTTAGGACATTGCGGCAATCATATACTAGCTGAGAACTTATTTTGTGGGACTTCAGGGCCAGCAGGGCTGCCTGACTGTCCGACATAATGCAGATATATTTCGATGACGTTCCCCTTCTAAGACATTATCTGCCACAAATTTCTATTGAATGAATCTCCGCCTGAAAGATGGTGGGGTAGCTACCCATTGGTATCGATTTTTTAACGTTCGGCCCAAAAATGCCAGCCCCAGTCTTACCATTTTCAAGCTTAGATCCATCAGTGTACCAAACCTCTCCATTAGGTTTGATGTATGGGGTCCCTGTATCCCAGGGAGCTCGATCTGCAATGTGTACCTCAAATTTCTTAGAGATTTCTTGTTTTGGAACCATTGCATCGCGCATTTGTAGTATGGCGTCATTAGCGAATTTCATTAGGACCTTCATGTGACCCGCAATATTTCCGATTTTCAGGTCGGGGGTGTTCAGGATTCTCAGTGCCGCTGTGGTAGCCAAGGAGGCTATTAAAACAGGAAAGGGAGGTATTCCAATCAGGGCGCTGAGTACATCGGCCGGGAGGGTCTTCATAGCTCCTGTTATGCCAATGCAAACTATTCGCTGCAATTTACTTAGCTTAGTGCTTGCACCTCTTTGTGTAGCCTTAGTCCACCATGCTAAGCAAGCATAGGTTACTATTGGCTTAACGCTTAACACTTGGTCCCTTCGCACTCACCTCTTTATGCACTTTTTTTCCAATTAAAGAAATGCTTTAGGTTCGGTTTTAAATTGTACAAAAGTTTAGTTTATTCACAAGCTTTAAAAGTTACAAGGATTCGCTCAATATATTTATTCGGCATCATTATTTCTTGGTTCAAAAATGGTGGGTAGGCACTGTGGCCAATGGCAAAGTTCGTTTGCCACCTCTGCATGGTTGTAAGTCATGCAGAGTCCGCAAAATGCTCCGGAAGCAGTGTCCGGAGGATGCATCCGACTAGGCAGAGCACACTTTGAAGTACCATCTAATTAAAACTTAAGAAAGTTCAATTACATGACAGTTGAGAAGTGCATGTGCAAACATTTCCTTTATGCAATTTAGCAGTACATAGCATGCATTTGGGCGCCTGGTGTTAGCAGACGCGCCTAAACATACCGGCCCCCCTAGACGACTTGGTCGTCTAGTGGATATAAAAAAAGCCGCAAATATCCGGCTAGAAGGACCATGAATACTTCCGGTCGCTTGGTCCCTTCGCACTCACCTCTTTACGCACTTTATTTCCAATTAAAGAAATGCTTTAGGTTCGGTTTTAAATTGTACAAAAGTTTAGTTTATTCACAAGCTTTAAAAGTTACAAGCATTCGCTCAATATATTTATTCGGCTTCCACACAATAACAAAGTTCAGTTTAGTGGTATATGTACACATATAAATATATCCGAGCGTTCACTTATTAAAAAATTATTTAAACAGATTGTCAAAATATGAATTTAAAAATTATACTTTGAATGGGGCGCGTGCGCGTAGACCGACGTTTATTGCTGGACTGACGTGTCGCTGATTTGGCACGATGATGGGAAGCGGCCGTGCGCGCTCGTTAATCATTATTTCGGAGTTCACACCGCTGCGGCCAAAGGATGCGCGCACGGCCGCTGAATGACCAGTAGGTAATTTTGGGGGTAAGGCCCCATCAAGAGTTACTCCCAGATATTTAGCTTCACTAGAAAATTCTATTTATGTGCCGCTCAAAGTGAGTTTAGTAGTAGATAATTTCCTCCTTCGAGTGAATGGAACAATAATAGTCTTCGTAGGATTGATAGTTAGGCCTTTCTCCTCACACCATTTGTGTGTGATGCGTAGGGCTTGTTGCATGCGGTTGGTGATAGTATCGTCATGAAGCCCTGTTAAGCGATTACCAGATCATCTGCGTAACCTTGCGTATTAAAGCCTTAGCTGTTCAGTGTGAAAAGAAGTTCGTCTACAACCATATTCCACAAAAGGGGAGAGAGTACACCCCCCTGAGGGCATCCCCTTGTGGCTGTTATCGATTCTATCGTGCCTCCTAATTCCAAACTGATGTTTCGTGTTCTTAACATTGATAACACCCATTGATTTATGATAGGGCTTACACACTTTCTTAACAAGGCATCTTTTATTGCCTTATATGATGTGTTATCAAAAGCCCCTGAAATATCAATGAAGGTGCAAAGGGCTATAATTTTAGACTCCAGAGCCCTCTCAATTTTTGAAGTAAGGCTATGAATGGCAGTCTCAGTGGATTTGCCTGGTTGATAGGCAAACTGGTTCTTATTCAGAGGCCGTTCCCTTAGGTTGACTTCTCTGATGTACTGATCCAGTATTTTCTCCATGCCTTTTAGAAGAAAGGAACTGAGGCTAATTGGTCGGTAAGATGACGGTAATTGTTCCGGCTTACCCATTTTGGGTAGAAACACGACCTTAACCTGGGAATATGACCCAACAAGAGCGAAGCTCTATAGAGTTTAGAGAGGACCGGCGCTATGTGTCCAATTCCATGCTCCAGGAGACATGGATAGATTCCATCCGGTCCTGGTGATTTGTATAGGCTGAATGTTGATAAAGCCTATTGCACCCGCTCTACAGTGGTCAGCTTCGTAGCAAGGCTTTGTTCTCTTCCAGAGGTGGATGTTGGAGCACCCAATTCTGGTCGACAGTAGCCTGCTATACAGCGCGGGAAGTGAGTATCCAGCAAGAGTCTGCTGGTCTCACCCGGATGCTGAGTGTAGCTCCCATCTGGGCTCTTAAGGGTGCCAATTGTATTCCTGTAATCCCTTGTTAGAACTTTTTGGAGGCGTACTTCCTCTGGAAGGCTATTTATTTCCTCACAGTGGTTTCGCCAGCTAGCTCGTTTGGATTTCCTTAGCTCCTTGTTGTGGGAAGTTAGCGCAAGTTTATACGGATTCCAATCACCCGTATTCTTGGCCCTATTGAATAGTCTTCTGGCCTGGCATCTCATTAGCTCAAGCTTCTTACTCCACCAAGGCACATCTCGTTTGGATCTTACCTTTCCTTGGGGGCAACTACTGTTGAAAGCTATTACAATATCTGAGTGAAGCTGTTCAGCTTCATTCTCAAGCTCCTGTTTAGTTATAATGAGGTGTTTGGGGCTGTTTCCGCCCTCTTCTATAGTAAAGCGAAAGAGTTCCCAGTTCGTTTTCCTGGGATTTCTGAAAACTAGTTCGTGTTCAGGAAAGAGACCCCCGAGACACGCCAGTTTGTGACAGATGATGACATATTTTGACTGCTTAGAGTTAGATCCAAGACCTCCCCCATTAAAGCGTTTCTAAAAGTCGGTTCACTGCCACGATTTATAATATTTATATTATGACTACTAATAAACTCGTGGAGGTACTCACCCCTTTTGTTGGTATCGGTGCTGCCCCAAACAGTGTTATGCGAATTGGCGTCACAGCAGAGGATCCAGGGTTTACCACTCTGCTGGCAGTGCTCAACGAAAGCCTTTACTTCTGCTGTCGGGGCCATCTCCTCCTCACCCTGAAAGTACGCTGAGGTAAGTACTGCCTCTTGTACACCCCTTGGAGTGGGAATTTCGGCCCAAACCGCAACCAGATCCGCCGTAATGAACTGTAATAGAGGAAGAAACGTTAGTCTTTTGCTTAATAGCATCGCCGCCCTTGGGTGAGTCCTGGGTGCATATATGATCTTACCATCATTGATGTTCAGACCTTTGACCTCACCACGTAGTATCCAGGGTTCCTGGATGAAGGCTATACTTAGACCCTCGTTAGGAAACCTCCTGCAGAGAATATCTGACGCTGCCTTGGCATGATGAAGATTCACTTGGAGGCATTTCAGATGCCTCGAGTTTGCGTTGGGCTTAGGGAGAGGTGGCATTATTTACGGTCTTTACGGCCGCGAGCAGCCACCTTCTTCCCTCTATTGCTACCCAGCAAGGCCTTCTCCTCGGCTGTCCTTGAGCCCTCTTTGCTTTTGCGGTTCTGAGTAGCCGCTTTGGAACTGCCATGCAGTGGTGGCCTTATTATGTTCCGTGGGAGCTCAATGGGCCTAACATTTTGTTGGGCTCTGTCTATCACCTGCTGCAGGGTCAGGACTGATGTTGCTGTGGGTCGCGGAGGCGATGTCACGCTGGCTTGAGCTACTGACAGCTCAGGCGGCGGCTTTGTCTTTTCCGGCTCCGGTGATTGCTGCTTCTGTACTTGTACGTCTGTTGAGAGCTGCCTCGGGGCGACGGTGACAGACTTCGAACAACAGGGTTGTTCGTCCGTGCCCGTTCCGTCGGTGTCAGCGGCATCCTTTTCTAGCACTGGTACCAACGGCTTGACTTTTTCCCTCAACTTGACCGTACCATAGCCATAGTTGACAACATTTCCTCTCTGTTTGAGGATGTCTGCCGAGATCGGGTCTACCGCAATGGTGATTTCTACCACTGTGGACTTGCGCACCCGATTTAGAACTCGCCAGTCCATTATTTTCAGGCCTTCATTCTGCCCCTGAAGAAGTAGTAGCGCGTCCTCATTCTTGGAGCTATCCAGCTCCGGGAAGAATCCTACCAAAATTATGCGGCGAGGCGTTTCCGTATCCGCTACCACCTTCATCTTTGCCCCTTTCCAGGGGCAAGCTTCGGAACTGTAGCGCTTATCCACTCCGCAGTTACTGTGTCCATGCAGATAATGGATAACCATCCCGGACGAAAAGTGCAGCCATCAAAAATAGGCTTTACAGCGCTATCTTTGTTGCTTCTTGTCACCCTAAGGATAGCATTCTGAATAGCCCTCAGTTCGTCCGTCGACCAGATCGTAGCCGGATAGTCCTCGGGGACTATATCCAGCTTCACCTCACACAGTGCGTCCCTAAAGGATGCTGGCTTCACAGCCTTTCCAGCGTCTTCGCGAGGCAGGCTTGCCTCGGCTGTGGGCATTGTTACTGCCCCAGCCGGCTTAGCTCTCGCTGCGCCGTGCATAAATTTGGAGACCTTATTTGGGGCTTGCTCCTGTGGAGTGGAGCTCTTTGATCGGCCTCTTTTAGCCGATCTCTCCTTTTGAGGGGGCCCAATGGGCTCTTTAGCTAATTCCCTAGCCTCCTCATAGCTCATACCCATATAGCGCTTGAGGCGTTTCCGACCGGCTCCACTAAGCCGATCTCGCTCCCGAGTTTGGACGAGAGTATCACTTCCTGTCGGAGAGGCAAGCAGCTTCTGCTCATCCTCCGGCGAAAAGCGTTTTGACGGGACTCGCATCCCGTCTTGCGCTGGTGTCAACCATCTCAACTTCATACTGGAGACTATGCGCCCCCGATAGTTCTGTCGGGACAGTCCCCGTTTCGTCGGCTGCCCAAAGGCCATGCCCGGCCTCGTCTGCGAGCTGTTCAGCTCCATCTGGTTTTTTAAATATCATTTTTTGTTTGTTTCACGTTTTCCCTCAGTGTTCCCACGAGTATGGGTGATAGTAGTACCGCTGGGACATAGCCCCCACTATCCCGAACGGGGCTTCTTACAACTAGAGGTCGCCAGGTATCTGGAGGCCACCGTTATAAGACACACTAACGTAGTGCCATAAGTACGGTACGGATAACACTCGGAATTACGGGTTTTATCGAGTTGTCCTCTCTAGATCCGCCATATTCAGTAAAAGCAGGGCCACCTCTCGCAAGCACTTTTTCCCACCCTCTGAAGGTATCAGTCCTAGGAAACGCAAACGTAGGAGTGCTACCCCGATTACAAATTATTAGGTTAGTGCTAAGAATGTAATCGAAAAGAAACTTACCGCGAGTATTTATTTGCGACCTGCCCCAGATCGAATGCCTGGAGTTGCAATCGCACCCGATAAGTAGATTATCCGATTGAAAATTCTCCACTAGAGATGGAGATGGCCATCCTGCTCTGCCATGACCTGGTCAATGGCCATTTGAGACAGCCGCGCCTCAATCTCCCCCCACTTGTCAAGCTGTTTGAGACCGCATCTGCAGGTGCCACCTGCAGGCTATCCCTTGCCACCTCGCCACTTTACTATGTACATCGTCACTAGACACGAATGAAGGAGCGCTAGTGTTTTAACGGCAAAACAACGCGTGAAAAAATTTTACGAAAAAAGGCGCTTAAGAAAAACTTCGGCGAAGAAAGACGCGTAACCTAGTTGATGGCGAAGAAAGACGCGTAATCATAGATTTATACTGGGCCAAGGACTGTCACTTCGGCAGCATTCCCCAAATCTTGTTGGGGAATTTACATACTGTTACACCCGCAAAAATGTTTTACCTAGGAAATAAGTTTACGCGTCCTTCTTCGCCATCAAATATTTTACCGCGTCTTCCTTCGCCGTCGTTTTTTATGCGCCTTTTTTCGCGGTCAACTTTTGAGCTCGCGCTTTTATTCGTGTCTAGTGACGACATATACCTATGTATATGTATACATATATACTTACGTACTTAATTACTTATTTATTTAACAATGAGCTCTAAAACCTGATTATAATAATTATTTTTTTGTTTAATATATGGTATGTAACGTTTTGTACAAATTCAGAATATTTTTCATGGTATTTTTTTTTTGTTAATTTAAAAAAATATATATGTACGTGCAATTTTGAAGTTGCGAAAACATCCCGTTGACATTTTATATTTTTTTTTTTATTACAAAAAAAAATCGTTATAAGTAAGAAAATGCCCAACATCGTCAGTAAAAAAAATTCAAAAATCAAGGGAGTTTTTAGCAACTTTAAAAGTGCACTTTATTATATTAAATTGAATGGGCTACAAAACTGCATAATAGAATTTTTTTTCAAAATTATGATTAAAAAGTTTGATATTTTTATGATAATTTGGTGAACTTAAACCAACTTTCTATAAAGTGTGAAATTTTGATTTACATGATTTTTGTTGTAAAATGAGCTTTAATTTTTTTAATTAACAAAAAATACCATGAAAAATATTTTGAATATTGCAAAAAAATTGATGCAAAATATTTTTGTAAGTGACTGTATTTGGTACAGCAGTAACTGCCTATGTGTCCTTCTTATTTGGCGCTGTAACCGCCTAAGCGATTTTGGCCGAGTCCAAAACAGCACGCCAGTCATTTCTCTTCTGTGCTAACTGACGCCAATTGAAAATGCCAAGTGAAGCCAAGTCCTTCTCCACCTGGTCTTTCCAACGCAGAGGAGGCCTTCCTCTTCCTCTGTTACCAGCATCGCGGCCCGCGTTGAATATTTTCAGAGCAGGAGCGTTTCTGTCCATCCGAACAACATGGCCAAGCCAGCGGAGCCGCTGAATTTTAATTCGCTGCACTATGTCTATATCGTTGTAAAGCTCATACAACTCATCGTTAAATCGTCTGCGATATTCGCCATTACCAACGCGTAAAGGTCCGTAAATCTTTCGCAGAATCTTTCTCTCGAAAACTCCAAGAGCCGCCTCATCAGATGCTTTCATTGTCCATGCTTCCGCGCCATACACCAGCACAGGCATGATGAGTGACTTATAGAGTGTGATCTTTGTACGACGAGAGAGGACTTTACTTCTCAATTGCCTACTTAGCCCAAAGTAGCACTTGTTGGCAAGAGTGATTCTCCGTTGGATTTCAAGGCTGACATTATTATTGGTGTTAATGCTGGTTCCCAAATAAACGAAGTCGTCTACTTTTTCAAACTTGTAACTGTCAACAGTGACGTGGGTGCCAAGACGCGTATGCTCTGACTGTTTGTGTGCTGACAGGAGATACTTCGTTTTGTCCTCGTTCACCACCAGACCCATTCGCTTTGCTTCTCTATCCAATCCCGAGAAGGCAGAACAGACGTAGCCCTTGTTTTTACCGATAATATCGATGTCGTCGGCATACGCCAGCAATTGTACGCTCTTATAAAGTATTGTGCCTGAGCGGTTCAGTTCTGCGGCTCTTATTATCTTCTCCAACATAAGATTAAAGAAATCACACGAAAGGGAGTCCCCTTGTCTGAAACCTCGTTTGGTATCAAACGGCTCGGAGAGGTCCTTCCCTATTCTGACGGAGCTGGTGGTATTGCTCAACGTCATTTTACACAGCCGTATTAGTTTCGCGGGGATACCAAATTCAGACATCGCGGCATAAAGGCAACTTCTCTTCGTGCTGTCGAAAGCGGCTTTTAAATCGACAAATAGATGGTGTGTGTCGATCCTATTCTCGCGGGTCTTTTCCAAGATTTGGCGTATTGTGAATACCTGATCTATGGTGGATTTTCCAGGCCTAAAGCCACACTGATAAGGTCCAATCAGCTCGTTGACGGTGGGCTTCAGTCTTTCGCACAATACGCTCGATAAGACCTTGTAACCTATGCTTAGAAGGCTAATTACGCGTTAGTTGGCGCGTATGGCGGGGTCGCCTTTCTTGTGGATTGGGCAGAGCACACTTAAATTCCAGTCGTCGGGCATGCGTGCATCTGACCATATTCTGCATACGAGCTGATGCATGCACCTCATCAGCTCCTCGCCGCCGTATTTGAATAGCTCGGCTGGCAGGCCGTCAGCTCCAGCAGCTTTGTTGTTTTTCAGCCGCGTAATCGCTATTCGTACCTCGTCATAGTCAGGCGGTGGGACAGCTACTCCACCATCATCGACTGGGGACTCGGGTTCGTCTTCCTCACTACTTTCAGCGCTGCTACCATTCAGTAGGTTATAAAAGTGTTCCCTCCACAATTTAAGTATATTCTGGACATCGGTCACTAGGTCGCCATTGTTGTTCTTACAGGAGTTCGCCCCGGTCTTGAAACCTTCCGTAAGTCGCCTAACCCTCTGGTAGAATTTTCGGGCATTCTTCCTGTCGGCCAGCATCTCAAGCTCTTCGCACTCACGTATTTCGGCCTCTCTCTTCTTATTGCGGCAAATACGTCTCGCTTCCTTCTTCAGTTCCCTATAACGGTCCCACATGGCTCGCGTTGCGCCCGATCGCAGCGTGGCCCTGTAGGCGGCATCTTTTTTCTCTGCGGCTTCTTGACATTCCTCATCGTACCAGTTGTTCTTTCGGGCTCGCTGAAATCCAACTACTTCTTCGGCGGCGGTACTTAATGATCGGGAAATGTGGTTCCACTGCTCGCGTACGTCGGATTGTTGAAGAGTGCTCTCAGAGAGCAGGTGTGTGAGTCGAGTGGCGAATAAATTGGCCGTCTGTTGTGATTGCAGCTTTTCGACGTTAAGCTTTCCTTGCATTGTTGGGCGCACATTTTTTGCTGCACAGAGGCGGGTGCGTATCTTGGCTACAACAAGATAGTGGTCCGAGTCGATGTTTGGCCCTCGGAGTGTACGTACGTCCAAAACGCTTGAAGCATGCCTTCCGTCTATCACAACATGATCGATTTGGTTTCTCGTTTTTCGATCTGGAGACAGCCATGTAGCTTGGTGGATGTTCTTATGCTGGAACCTAGTACTACATATTACCATATTTCGGGCCCCGGCGAAGTCGATCAGCCTCAGTCCGTTATCGGACGTTTCGTCGTGGAGGCTGAATTTTCCGACAGTGGCGCCAAAGATCCCTTCCTTGCCCACCTTGGCATTAAAATCGCCAAGCACGATTTTGACATCGTGTCGGGGGCAGCGCTCATATGTACGTTCCAAGCGCTCATAGAAGAGATCCTTGGACGCCTCATCCTTCTCTTCCGTCGGGGCATGGGCGCAGATGAGCGAGATGTTGAAGAATCTAGCTTTGATGCGGATTGTGGCTAGACGTTCGTCCACCGGGGTGAACGCCAGTACTCGGCGACGGAGTCTCTCTCCTATCACGAATCCAACACCGAATTTGCGCTCCTTTACGTGGCAACTGTAGTAGACGTCGCAAGGCTTCACGCTTACTTTACCTTGCCCCGTCCATCGCCTTTCTTGGATGGCGGTGATGTCAGCCTTTGTCTTCCCGAGGACATCAACCAGCCGGGCAGAGGCACCTTCCCCATTAAGGGTCCGGATATTCCAGGTGCATACCCTTAAATCATAGTCCTTTATACGTTTGCCGTGGTCGTCATCAGAAAAAGGGGGTCTCATCCGAGGCTGTTTGCTTCTTTTCATTGGGCGGGGGTTTAACGTGCCGGGACCCAAACCCAGCGCACGCGAAGTTTTACGCCTTCTCACTTTAGCTCGCTCCCAAACGGGTGTTTGGTTGCTACCCAGAGGATACGTGGATATAAATATCCGGCCGTTGTGAGCTGCGATTTGAACCGTACGCACAAGAATCGCTTCTGGCCACTCCCAGGTGAATGGCAGTCAAAAGTTTTCCACTTCTGCGCCGGAACCATCCTCCAACTGCCTATGTAACTATATAAAATTTTTTGAGTCACTGTTTGAGATCAATTTAAGATATTATCAGTATATTTAAGTAATAATAAAAAAGTTAACTCATTTAAGTAAACAATAAATATATAAGTGCATCACCTATTCCATTTCGAGCGAAGCAAAATTATTCCTTCTTTTGATGGTAATGCTATCTTAAAGAAATTAAAGCATTAAGAGTTGCAAAAAATGATTAATTTGCCCTTGAGGGGATATTTGTGATAAAAATTTAATTGGCTAACAAAAAAATTGTTTCCAGCAATCCCGGGATTTAAATCGACTAATCCCGGGATATTCGGGACTTAAAAAAGACCGGGATCCTGGGATCCCGAAATCCCGGGATTGACATCCCTACTCGATATACGAGTTTTCGTTTTCTCATCAGCGCATTAATTTCTCGAATCGATAAGTTGTTGCTCACCCGATGCAACCTCTAAAAATTTGTACCCAACTTTATATTTTGGTTCGGTTTTGATTCATGAGACAGATATATTAGATATTTCAACCAAGGTTTTGGTTTTTGCTAACAGTTGCTCTTGCTCTATATTTGCTTATGTTGCATTGATAACCTTTGAAATTATATGACAAATGTAGTGAAGTTTCACTCTCGGAAATGTAGTGAAGTTTCACTCTACGGAATAACCAATTAATTTTTACCGGTAAGATAAAAAAACCAAAACACTTTAAAGTGAGGAACAATTTATCTGCCCTGTTATTAAAGGCAAATTTACTGCTTACATTAGAAAACGGCCCTGAGTAAGTAATAAAACGCTGCACGGATACATTTGAGTTGCCCAACAAGACATTTGTTCAGCGTTGCCGCTTTGGTAATTTTTAACCAAAATTGGTAATTTTTTTCTTTATTTATCAAGTTTGGTAATTTGGTAATTTATTTTTCAATTTGGTAACTTTTTCTCTTCGGTCTTACATGTCAAATAGCTTAATCTTGGTTCTGTTTCCACATTAGTAAGTGAACCGTAAGCGTTTCCTTTTATAGAAAAACCAGGTAATCATGAAAGTTTCGCAAGGCGAAAGTTGTTCCAGCGTTCCTTTGCTAATAGAATGGTGTGTTCTTTAAGAAACCGCTTGAAAGTTTTGGGTGATCCTACCTTTCCCTGTCAGTTCGCCAGCTTTTCAATTACTATCTATTTTCCGGTGTACCCGGCAACCATATATACTATGAGTAGAATTCTACGTAAATACGTATGTTCTCGTTCAAAAAGCTACGGCATTCAGCGGGGGACTTCACTCTGTCTATGTCTGAGGCGAAAGCTTTCCTTCAAGCGTTGAATTTTGGATATATTTTCTTGTCACTTGTTTACATACAGTGGTCGAAAAAATTATAACCGCACCATATTTTGATAAGTTTAAAATGTTATTTCTTTTTTTTGTAATTTAATTTTGGTTATTTTTTATAAAAATATTGTTCTTTATTTAACAGAAATCAAAAAAATGCAAATATCAAACTTTGTTCAATATTTAAAAAATTCAACAAACTTTCGTAAAAATTGTACGTTAATGGAGCGCTGATTGCCTGAAAAGCTTGGTATCTTCGGATATACATATCGTTACCTTTATATAGAAAGGCCCTAACTGATATTGTCGCTGAAATACAAAAAGCCGTAACCAAGTAAAAATCCAAAATTTCCCTTTTGATTGGTTATGATGCATTTCATCCAATTATAAATCCGCACATCATTTTAAGCATAAAAAATTTTAGTCAGTTACGGCTTTTTTTGCGTTTCAGCGACTTTATGAATTAGGGCCTTTCTATATTAAGATAACGATATGTACAAACATATCGAGCCCTAACTGCCAAAATAACGTAAGCGACATTTTTTTCAAAATTTTCTTTTTGATGCAGAAAGGCATCGATATGTATGTTTGTGCAGTTCTGCACATAAAATAAGTTTAGTAATTTTTTGTTGAATTTGGTAACTTTTTCTGGTGATTTTGGTAAAAAATAAAAAATTTTGTGGCAACACTGCATTTGTTAGCAATGCAATTACTTAGGGCCAATTTCACAATGCGTTGTTAACTCAGAATCGGGAGTTAACTACAGAATTTTTTACTGAAAATCTCTAGTTAACTGTCGATTCTGAATTAACTACGCACTGTGAAATTGGCCCTTACTCTCTTTATCTCTCCCTTCTCTTGTTGAGTGCGGGCAAACACAAACCGCTTGGAGTATGCGTAAGCAGAGAACTTAGATAGAAAGAGAAGGTGCAAACTGAAAGTGGAAACTATTCGCGGACGAAAAATCAGAGAACTTAGATAGATAGAGATGGTGCAAATTTTTGGAACGTAAAGTTGTTTGGCTGAAAAATAAATCCATGGAATATCACCACATTGCGATTAACATTTAAACAAGAGTTAACAGCAAAAAACGTAAATATTCTGTTATGATAATGTTATGTTATGTTGCAAGTGCCTGGCTGTGTTGCTAGGTTGCTGGTGAATGCAGAAACATATTCATGTATATGTTTTTATAAAATTAAATAAATTAAAAGTTAAATTATATGAATTGTACTTTTATATCAGTTATCATTTCGGATCTTCATATATGCATGACCATTTGTTAAATATAATTTATTGAGTAGTTAATATTGCTTTAGCGACATAAAAAAATCCAAAAACTCAAAAAGCATGTGTTCAAGTTCGCTTCTTGTACGAGTATATAGTATATGTATATATAAATATATATAAT
>NW_023458562.1:6411706-6418880 GCF_013731165.1 Rhagoletis pomonella | reverse complement strand
AGTCTCACTTGTGCAATTTATACTTTGAGAAAGAAAATTATATACCTCTGTGTTAGAAGTATGTATGAAAATATTTATTCTCTGAATATTTTCCTAAACTATAAAAACAAATGTATACATAAATGCTCAGAATGAATAGAGAAGTCGATTAAGCCATGTCTGTCTGTCCGTCCGTCTGTCAGTCTGTCCGTATGTCGGTCCGTCCGTCTACACGATAACTCGAGCAAAAATTGAGATATCTCAACGAAATTTGGTATGTAGGTTTCCGTTAAGCGGACTTTCCATATAACCGTAATTTCCAGAAATACGAAAAGGGCAATATTTTAGTAACTACTACAGATAATTCACTCAAAATTGACACTTACAATAATTTTCAGACGAAAAATAAGAATATTATAAATTTTTGGAAAATGGGCGTAGCCACGCCCAGTTATGGTTACATGTGTATATCTTGGTAACCGCTGCACCAATTTCTTCCAAACTTGGCACTGTTATTGGCCTTGATACAGCATACTATAACGACGCCCCATCCCATATAACGGTAATTTTCAGAAATACGAAAACTGCGATATTTTAGTAACTACCGAAGATTATTCACCCAAATTTGATATTTACAACAATTTTTAGACGAAAAATAGTCTTAACTTATAGTTACATGTGTATATCTTGGTAACCGCTGCACCAATTTCTTCCAAACTTCGCACAGTTGTTGGCCTTGGTACAGCATACTAAATGGCCGAAAATTTAAAAAATCGGACAATAACCACGCCCACATCCCATATAACGGTAGTTTAGAGAAATACAAAATCTTCGATATATCAGTATATATTCAAAATTTATGCTTGCAACAATTCTTTACCAAGAAATACGTTTATGGTAAAACTTTGGAAAATGGGCGTGGCACCGTCCACTTATGATCACATATATGTATATCAGTAACTGTTGTACCAATTTGTGCCAAACTCGGTATTTTTATTGTGCTTGCCACATAAAAGCAAAACGTTGAAAATTATTGAAATCGGACTAAAATTACGGCCGCTTTTCATATAACGGTAAATTTCAGAAATGTTTGAAACTGCAATATTTCGAAATTTAAGGACGCTAATTTACTCAAAATTTATACACCCCGGCTTACCATCTAGCGTTAGGTTTCGAAAGGTAAAAAAACATATATTTAATACTTGCGCCGGGTATTTAATGTTCGGCTCCACCCGAACTTAGACTTTCTTACTTGTTTACTTTTGAATTAATAACAAAATACTATTTTGTCCTTCTGATTAACAATTTTTTTATTTCAGACGGATGACAAAATATCTTTTAAAGAATATATAAAATTGTCGGTTGGTGGATTATGGATTTGAATATTGAGCCTATACATACTAGTCTTTTCAGACCTTTTGCGAAACACACTAGGCTTTTCAGGTGACAGAATTGGGTTCGAGGTATGTGAACACATTGGTTCTGGTAGCAATAAAATAACAGACCGAAATAATACCGTAATTTTCCCGGTTGAGATTGATGAGCTAAAACTCTACTCCGTTCTCTCTCCCGTCCATAAAAATCCGAATTCAGACGGTCTGAAAATACTAGGTGCAGGCTCATTAATTTAATCAGAGCACACAGTGGTGAAAAAATTTTAACACGTTTTTTATAAAAGTATTGTACATTACCTAATAAAAACAAGCAAATTTCAAACTTTGTACAAAAACTACGAAAATTCAACCAAATTTCACACTTTTTATGGCCTATTAAATTTTAGTATAAGTCATCAGTTCTAGAAGTTGTTTACAGTGCTGTCTGCTCAATGAGGGCAAAAAACTAAAGGAACCTTCCGATATTGAAGGCAATATAGGTTTTTCCCACCTGCAGCCCCTCGATGCCTTCCAGTCATTGCTGAGCAAAGTATTCACCCAGTTTCTGATGGTGGCTTCGATGGCCGAAGTGTGGAGGAATACCTGGTCTGAGCCAACTGTGGCCAAAAAGTCAGATGTCTCATTGCCACGCACTTCTGAGTGACCTGGTACCCAGAGTAAAGAAAGCTCGTGATGAAAGTCGGGATTTGCATTGCCGAACTAATTTGGAAGTACTCAGGTAGAAGGCTGGCCAATACCTCCACCTATTTTCCACGACGTAGTTCATGGCTTTGAGGATTGCAAATACCTCAGCCTGGAAGACCAAAGCATATTCCCTAAGAGAAAAGTGAAGTTTATCCCCATTAACTTTTAAAAAGATGCCAGATCCTGGCCCAGAATCAGTTTTTGAGCCATCAGTGAAGGTTCGGCAGTTTGTGAGTCCGAGCTCAGTGTTGGAATTAAACCAGTATTCAGCCTCAGGGAACTCAAAATTATAGAATCTTTTCAATAAAGGTAATAGTGGCCTACGATCCTGTAGCATTGAAAAGACACAAGTGCTCAAACCTCTGCCTCCAGCAATTTACTCCTAGCCCCACTCAGTGTTATACCAACATCAGTTTCTTTTTAGTATGCAGGTGGCCTTTAAGGCTTCCCCACTTATGAAGGCACAAAGTGACGGTAAGTGCAGCTGCGCGTCAAGAGCACTATTAGTGATGTGCTGAGTCGGTACTTTTAAGTATTGATCGATACTCGGTACCGATTTGGAGAGTATCCAATACTTTCGATACTCGGTACCGAAATATTGGAATTTATATTAAGACCCACCATTCCATATTGGCTGTTAAGTGATCATTGAATTTTTATGAATCTCATTAATCTATGGTTAAAGAAGTCTTTTTCTCCACATTGTTTGGATCTGAACGCTCTCGTCGCTCGTTTAATACCTGTCCCTTTTTTTGGAAGAAAGGGTTCGCTTAGAACGGTCGTCGTAATAATAATATGTAATAATATTTTAGCGTTTACACTTTTGCTAAGTATTTGGCTGACCTTCACTTTCAATTAGTGGTATGTGTCTTGATGTTATATCTCAAATTAGACAGAAATACATTCAACGTTTGCTCGGACCAGGGATCGCACCCGGGTCCTAAGGAGTGGTAGTACCAACATGCAAATCGTAATAAATATTCTTTGAAAAGAGAGTTGCTATAAGTATTACGAATTACCAATGTTGCCACAAGAACTGTTGCAGTTGGTAAGACTGGTGCAAGAAGGCTCAAATACTAGCATACATATTGCTTATATGTAGGTGTTTTTTTTGCTTTGACGATGTCATAAAATAGCAATAACATTTTTTTCTGTAAACTTCAAAAGTATGTATATTATGACGAAGGTTTAATGGTTCGAATCGGTATCGGGTACCGAAAGGAAAGTATTGGGTACCAAAATTTTTTCAAGTATTAGGTACCGACAATTCAGCACATCACTAAGCACTATACACCACTCAAAAAAATTAACGTTATATATAGAGGCTATCAAGCAACCATTTTGTTTATTTACTATCGAAACCAGATCAATTTTCGTGGACCCCACTTACAACTCGTGGACCCCCATAATTTTTTCACGGCATCGCAGACCCCCGTCGAGTCTCCCGTGAACCCCTGGGGGTCCACCTGGACCCCTTTGGGAATCACTAGTTTAAGGTAAGAGAAAATGGATATTTTCAAGCAACTATGTACAAATATTTATGTATTTTTTTAAACAAACTTTTTTGCTGAGGACTTTTTTTTAACCCTGGGACACTGATCATATTTTTAATATGCAAACATTAATTATTAGTCGAATCGACTAACATATATTTAGCACTGACTTTTTTGTGTTTTAACGAATCAATCGTCAAAAACTATTCTAGATGTTATTATTTTAATACTTTCTAAGTAAAATGAAACAAAGTTATGCGGCTGCATTGTAGTTTAAGTAATGAACTTTCAATTTCAAAAAGTGAATTTTCAAGAAACTTCACCAGAAAACATAAACTGTATTAGTCCGATCGACTAACATTTGTGTGCTAGGGTCAAATTCCAAAAACCAAAGGCCAACTTCAAATAAAGGAACCAACACTGAAATGCGTCAAGGTGAAAATAAAAGAGCACAAATTTCTATGTACATCAAACTCTCGGAAGACAATAGGTTTGTTCGTCGAAAATTCAGCTAGAATTATCACTCGCAAAATCAGATAGTAAGAAAAAGTGCTCCCAAATTCTCTCTCAAGTATAGAAACTTGCAAATTTCTGCACGAACGCAAATTTGCAGGAATTTGCAAGTTTCCCTGCCTGTTTATAAAATTCGTTTAGAGGGGGGAAAAACAGGATCTACATGTATATTTCTGTTAGTCCGACTTTCTTCAACATATGTTTCAGTTTGACGTAGTAAATTCTTTGTAGTAGTAACTGTCAGGTTTCCTAAATCGACACTGGTTGAGATTGCATTCCGATTACGAACACAGTTTTTTCATCCGAGTACCTATTATTGGAATTAACTAAATGAGTTAAGTAAAGAAGTATTTGCTTACGTTTTTCATTTCTAAATCGCCCAAGTTCGTAAATTTTTAACAAGTTGTTTATTCAAATTATCGCCGACAAAAAGTCCAACCATATGCCGCAATCATATGTTTTTCCCAATTGCAAATTCTTGCTGGCAAATTTTTTTCAGCTTGAATTGGCAACTCCAAGAACTAGTCTTTCTACTTGTGATTTATTTAAATAAAATTTAGTTGAAACAGTTTAGCCGTTTTTAGCTGATAACTATACGCTTGAAGGCAAATAACATACAAATGCCTATTGTTTTTGCTGTTGTTGTCACGTTTTTCGTCTCATCGAGTTTGAAATCACTCCCGCCGCTAAAGAAGTTTTCACTTCAAAATTACATATTGCCTCTGATGGCATTCAAACCAGTGATGGAAAAGTAGGCACAATAGTGCACTTTCATTCACAGAGGCACTTTTGGCACAATTCATCCTGTTTTGGCACAATCATTATATACAGAAATTTAAAATGAGAGGCCACTATATAACAAACATTCACATACCACATTATAGATTAAAAAAAATACAAAAAGTGAAAATTAAAAGCACTAAAAAATTTAAATAAGGGCCGTGAGAAATATTTACAAACCGCTGAATTCTATTGTGAATACGCGGTACGAAAAGTAAGTTTTCGCAACAACAAGCTTTTAATTCAGAATTTTTAGAAAGGTTCTAAGTTTGCAGTTGTATAGTCCATTAAATAAAAGTGCAAGTTTCTGCAATATCCCGAGGATATTTTATATTTTTTTTTTCTGATGGGGTCATACATTTTCATCCAATAAAAAATTTTCGAACACACTTTATATAGAAAGAATTCATGAAATTGAAAACTTGGAATCTTCTTAAAAATTCTGAATTCAATATCTATTTGTTGTTGGGAAAACCTGCTGAAGTTTTATAATTTTTGCGAAAAGTTTGAAATGCCGATTTTTGAACATATATTGTGTTTATTAAATTATGAATTACACTTTTATATAAAATCATTCAAAAAAAATTTATGAACAGGATAGGCGAAACTGGTCAAAATGTCTCACTACCATTATTTCGCGTATAGGTACATACATGCATATGTGTGTGTGAAAATGTCATTATACCTATATTTCGGCGTATTTCCCCTCCGTAATTGGAATTCTGTGTAATTTTACTATGAATTTATGTATATGTCTAAGGAGTCCTTCATAAAAGTGATTTACTGTAATAATTTAGCTAATTACTAATTATTATATTACTTCAGTGTATTTTAAAAATATTATTTTAAGAATATATTATTCTTAAAACGTCTTAAAAATTTTATTTTGTGGCACTTTCATCTTGTTTTCTTGAGCTGAAGACCATTTGGCACATTTAGAAATATTGAAATTCCATCCCTGATTCGAACCCGAACATGCTGAGAGCTAACAAATACAGTGAAGCCCGCTTAAGTAACCCCAACATTGTATGCATGTATAAATATATATAGTCAATGACTTTCAAGAATTGAATTCTTGTAAAAATGACATAACATTACTTTATCGATTTTTTTATAAAGTTTTTATTCATGTGTTTAAATAATGCTGCGATCTTGGTTTTAAACTAGGTATACTTCATTGAATATTATTGTTTTATTCGAGGATTTATTAATGTAATGAATGCAAACTTTTACTAGAAATATTATACATACTTGAAATTTTAATGCGAAGAACAAATTGTTTTACTGTTAGTAATTATTTTATAAAATAGTAGTTCGATATAATGTCTGATAGGTATGCGCATTTCTGGGGAAGCATCCAATTTCTACGAGAATCTGTTTTTGTATAAGTATAAGCTGAAAACCCTGTTGACAGTCTACGTTGTGACAGAATGAAGCAAAGTTAAGATTGCCTTTTTAGCGACTTCATGATATTTACTCTTAACACTAACCTAGGGCTGCCATAATGTTAAACCCATCGACCAGGACACTTAATCTCTATAAATACAGTTTCTTTGCTTCTGGCATTGCATTCTTTTGAAGTATTTTCTGATATTGTAAGCTATGTACTTTTGTGGCACAATCCGTAGAGTTGAATGATTGATAATGCTGAAACGCTCAACTTCTGAATTTTTTTTTTATCATAAAAGGACAAATTTCTCTTGACGGTGACGTACCTTGGAAAAATTTCCTCTTATCCTACAATGCGCTTTAAGATCATTTTTGCCATTTTGTATGTATATGCATAACCTAGAGATAACTTAGGTAGGCTGTGAAGCCATTCCAAAAGACTTACCCAATAAGGACTGAAAAAGTGCTTCCCTGCATGCTTCCTAAAAGGAGGTTTCCTATTCACAATTTACGCGAATGTACTTAAGTATACATATGTTTATATTATTTAGCATTACAAATAGGATTCCGTAAGCATTTTAAGCTTAAACCTTAAATATTGAAATAGAAGTATGACCTTTATGTACTAAAAACAGCTTTAACAGAACTTCTTCAAGAGGCCTTCAGAAGTACGCCCTACAAAAGCCCTTCTGGAAGTTTTGAGTAGCGAAAGCAGAAGCCCTTCAATTTGTTCCACTCCGTACAAAAAAGGAAGGACAAAAGAAATGACTTTCAGAAAGGCCTTTTTGAAGAGATTTTAACTCCTGACATTATCTACAGCGTAGTATGTGTGACCCCTCTGCCGTGTACCTGTTCAGGAACTTGCACTTTTTTGACATTTGCCTTACAATACAAAATTAGATTTTAAACTAAACAGAAAAAAAGTAAACATGTTAGAAAAAA
>NW_023458562.1:6409838-6411606 GCF_013731165.1 Rhagoletis pomonella | reverse complement strand
AAAAATCCAGGAAACTTTAAGTGTGGACCGGGACACCAGGACAATTTGTTTAAATCAGCACAAATCCTGGAAAACCAGGAAGTCTGGCAGCCCTACACTAACCCAAAACTGTTTCAGATACACAGATTCAAATGTGTGTTTCAATGTCGAAGTACTCTGAAGGTCTATGAATGCTTCGTAAATGGATTTTGTACCAAACCGATATTACTACTTCTTCTTCTTCTTTATTGGCGCTGTAACCGCCTAAGCGATTTTGGCCGAGTCCAAAACAGCACGCCAGTCATTTCTCTTCTGTGCTAACTGACGCCAATTGGAAATGCCAAGTGAAGCCAAGTCCTTCTCCACCTGGTCTTTCCAACGCAGAGGAGGCCTTCCTATTCCTCTGTTACCAGCATCGCGGCCCGCGTTGAATATTTTCAGAGCAGGAGCGTTTCTGACCATTCGAACGACATGGCCAAGCCAGCGGAGCCGCTGAATTTTAATTCGCTGCACTATGTCTATATCGTTGTAAAGCTCATACAGCTCATCGTTAAATCGTCTGCGATATTCGCCATCACCAACGCGTAAAGGTCCGTAAATCTTTCGCAGAATCTTTCTCTCGAAAACTCCAAGGGCCGCCTCATCAGATGCTTTCATTGTCCATGCCTCCGCGCCATACACCAGCACAGGCATGATGAGTGACTTATAGAGTGTAATCTTTGTACGACGAGAGAGGACTTTACTTCTCAATTGCCTACTTAGCCCAAAGTAGCACTTGTTAGCCAGAGTGATTCTCCGTTGGATTTCAAGGCTGACATTATTATTGGTGTTAATGCTGGTTCCCCAATAAACGAAGTCGTCTACTTTTTCAAACTTGTAACTGTCAATAGTGACGTGGGTGCCAAGACGCGTTTTGCTTCCTTATCCAACTTGGAAAAGTCAGAACAGACGTAGCCTTTGTTCTTACCGATAATATCGATGTCGTCGGCATACGCCAGCAATTGTACGCTCTTGTAAAGTATTGTGCCTGAGCTGTTCAATTCTGCGGCTCTTATTATCTTCTCCAACATCAGATTAAAGAAATCACACGAAAGGGAGTCCCCTTGTCTGTAACCTCATTTGGTATCAAACGGCTCGGAGAGGTCCTTCCCTATTCTGACGGAGCTGGTGGTATTGCTCAACGTCATTTTACACAGCCGTATTAGTTTCGCGGGGATACAAAATTCAGATATCGCGGCATAAAGGCAACTTCTCTAGGTGCTGTCGAAAGCGGCTTTGAAATCGACAAATAGATGGTTTGTGTCGATCCTATTCTCGCGGGTCTTTTCCAAGATTTGGGTATTGTGAATACCTGATCTATGGTGTATTTTCCAGGCCTAAAGCCACACTGATAGGGATATTACTACTATCATCCGATAAATAATCTGACAAAGATTTTAGGTGATTTACCAAGTATCCAGTTATGACATTTCACATTTCATTTGGCAATTCATCGCGTTCCTTGTGGAAAGTTGTATATAACCCTTTGGCTACAGCGGCCAACAACACATACCGGTTAGAAAAAACAAGCTTACATACGCCCCGCGCCAAAGACAGCACTTCGACATTTATACCAGTTTTGTCTACTTTTCTTTTGCTTTTGTTAAGGTTCATTATTTTTATATAAAAGTATAGCTCTTTATCTAACATTTAAACATTCTAAATTTCAGACTTTGTAAAAAAAATATAAAAATTCCACAAACTTTTCATCCCAATTCCAAGCATTTTAATTTTAATTTCTGGAATAATT
>NW_023458562.1:6397471-6409738 GCF_013731165.1 Rhagoletis pomonella | reverse complement strand
AACCGGAGACACCAAACTGCGTCAAAACATTTCTTCCTGGAATTTTTTCGTTGAAAAAATTTAAAGTGATCGGGCCGTCGAAAACATTACAGTACAGATATATCAATAAAACCGTACAAAAGAAAAGGAAAACATACGTTTATAAATAAACATATACACAACACATACACAAAAACGGCACCCACGTACACAATACATACCAGGGATGTTGCGAATATTTGCATTCATATTCGTTATGCGAATGATTCGCATCATTTTACACATACGCATTCGACAATCGCATTCGCATCAAATGATACACACTATTGTTGTTGAAATGGCTTTATGGTCTGTCTAACCAGGGTGCGGGCAATAACCGGCTTTTAGCTTCAGGCGTAGTATATCAGTAGTATATCAAGCAACATTGATGGGCCTTTAACTAGTACTGCTAAAAGTCGTATAAATAAATAATTTTAGATTCCTCCAGCGAAAGCAAAGGCTGGGATGTCAAATCTGGAGACATTAAAAAATGTGAAATAAAAGCTCAATTAAAGGCCTATCTTAAAGAAAAGCGTGCTCATCTCGGTGAAAATCCTCTCGATTGGTGGAAAACTAAACAAAAATACGACAAATTGACAGATCTGAGCCGCAAATATTTGAGCGCTCCACCCGCCATTCCAAGTGAGCAATTTTCTAATGCATCCGGCCTTATATACGAGCCTCTAAGAAATCGCCTCATGGGAGAAAAGGCAGCAAAATTACTCTTTTTGAAATATAATATGCTCATATTGAACTCTGACTACAAGATTAAAACACTGTATAGTTTAAGTTACTCGTTATTTATATATCTACACTAGCCAATGCCCGCTTGAATCGCGGCGCCTAATAAGATCTTTTGCGTTGGAAAATAAAAAAAATAGCGTTTGAAAGCAAAAGCGGTCTGTAAAGTAATGACTAAGGAGCAGAATCCTCCTCACACATAGGCCAAGAATAGTAGCGCAGTGTTACCATATGGAATACTAATCCCTTTCGATGTCAGGAGTTTTACCGATGGTCTTATTTCCACCTGTGGAAATCTCTGCCAAGCGCGCATAATATTCTTCTATGATCTTGCAACTTCTGCATCAGATGAGCGTTTTCAGTTATAGGACAGGATGAAAAGTTTTCCCGTACATTGGCTAAAAGAGTCATGTGATCTCTTGAATATCGTTCAAATGAAGCCATGGATATACCTACCGCGTTCCTTCTCGGCAGGATGTGGTCGAATCTTTGCTTGTCAATTTGCCTCTTTTACAATTCATTTTAATATTTATGAGCTGGTTCCTTTGAGACTTACTCCTGTAATAACGGCCACCCGAGCAATTTCGTCAATCGGAGGTTGCGGTTTTTATATGCATACTTAAACTCATCCTTGATTTAGCCATCTGAAAAGTAAATTCGTCTAAAACAAACATAACGGCAGACCAAACCCCGTGTGGATTTCTATATATTTCGGCTACAGCGTCATCCCTGGGTCCCTTGTCTGCAAACCCATTTCTGGTCATGAAATGAATACGCATTATGAATTTGAATCAGATTTTATAAAAAATACGGATTTTCTAATTACATAAACTCCAGCGGATCCATTTTTAGGAAACGTTGCGAATTTGAACGAAATCGGTTAATAAATACGACTTTTATAAGTAACTCTACTCCAGCACCACCAGTGTGTTTTCTAGTAGGCTATAATAGGACAGTATATGCAGTATATGGACAATTTGACTGAGCTCTATCCAGTGGTTTTTGAGTTTAGTCCGAACAACAAAAACGGCTATCATTTTATGTATG
This sequence comes from Rhagoletis pomonella, assembly GCF_013731165.1. NCBI lineage: Eukaryota > Metazoa > Arthropoda > Insecta > Diptera > Tephritidae > Rhagoletis > Rhagoletis pomonella. Next base: position 6,407,932 of record NW_023458562.1, on the reverse strand, counting down.
TATATGTTCCGAATGAAAAAAATCATCATGAAAGTAATAAACGTTTCGAACTTGCATTTACAAAATCGGTTCAGAAATGCGGCTTTTATAAAAAGTTCGACTCCAGCGCCACCTAGCGGGCCGTTTTCGGCAAATGCCTTTTCTATCATGCAGGTAGCTCACATTTTGAATTTGAACGAAATCGGTTCATAAATACGACTTTTATAAATAAGACGAGTCCTGCAGCACCCAGCGGGTCCATTTTTGGTAAACGTATTTTTCATCATGTTGGTAGTATACCTTTTGACTTTGAAAGAAATCGGTCCATAAATACGATTTATATAAATAACTCGATTCCAGCGCCACCTAGCGGGCCTATTTTTCGCATACATACTTCTCATCATAGATACCGCAAGTTATAATATGAACCAAATCGGTTCATAAATACGACCTTTATAAATAATTCGACTCCAGGGCCACCTAGCGAGTTTTCTAGTAGCCTATAATAGGACCATATATGCAAGGTATAATCTCTGAAAATTTGACTGAAATCTATCGAGTTGTTTTTTAGTCCGAACAACGAAAACGGTTATTATTTTATATATATAGATACATACATATATTAACCTTCATATCAATTCTGGTCTATTACATGCGCCCCACGCTTTTCATTTTGAATCTCATAAATTGTTTATAATGAATTTTGCTAAAATTTCAAAATCAAAAGTTATCAAAACAAATCCTATGGGACTGAGAATTATTATTTTCTACTTTTTAGTCCATTTATAAAAAGTTTTTTTAATATTATTTATTAAAATATATACTGGCTATGTGGGTAGAAAATTTTTAGCGTAAAATGGTTGTGCTAGGTGACGCCAATGAGATATTTCGAAAAACTATATTTATGGTCCGATTTGGTTCGAATTTTTTCGTATGTAGTTGAAACATAATTAATAATAGATTTCCAAAAAATTTACCCTGAATTGGCCCTGAAGTTAAAAATTTGAAGTGGATTCGACATAAAATGCATGATTTATTTGCGTTGAAAATTCATTTAAAAGCAATATTAACCATAATATAACGATGGAAACTTGGTGACAGGTAATAAGATCAACGGAAATAAGGTCAATTGACTGTATTTCCCACCCTGGTGCGAAATAAAGTCAATTGACATTATTACCTTTTTAAAAACGAAATGAAATCCATTGAAATTATTTCCCTTTCAAACATTAAATTTGTTTAGCTTCGCGGCGGCCCGCGTCAGCGAGCCATACCGCGCGCGCCGCGCTCGCGCCCCGCGTAACCCGTTCGACCGGCGCGCCCACCACGTCACGCTACGCCGCGGACCCCCCGCCCCCCTTCCCGGTCTCCCGCCGTGCTTTATTTTTGGATGCCAACTTGGCTCAAACCGTGCCATTTGTCCCTATTTTACTTCAAATGGCACTTAATTTTTCAATTTGGCACAAAGTGCCAAAATGGTACTTTTGTAAAAAAAATTACATTTCAATACATTTTTGTGAAATCCTTTGCGTGCACTTCTTTTTCTCAACTAAAATTTTCTAATTTATAAAGGCTATTCAACTGGTTTATCTTATTTTATCATTGCACTTTTGTTTGGGAAATGTAGCTTTATTTGATTGCTAAATGTGAATGATTAAAAGGAATGGCACCTTTTTTGCACTTTTATTTTTCTATTTGTCACATTTTGGCACTTTTTTTATCCTCAATATGGCACCTCATAACTAAGGATAGTTGCCAGCCCTAATTGGAAGCTGTGTTTTGGGGCAACAACTTGTCTGCAGTAAAAAGCATATAATTTGTGTTTCACACGTGTGTGAAAACCAATCAATTAACTTATATGATCTCGGTTCCGATATTAAATAATCAATAATTGTTTATACCCGCATTTTGGCACATTGGCTCGTTGAATGTGCCATCTAATAAATAGTGTCGTCAATCTCCTTAGCTGGTTTTAAATGATGTCGTCACAAATTGCTGGCGGAGACATGAATACAGTGTAAGAAAATTCTTTTTCTATAATTGTTTCCTTATAGAAAAGTTGGTTTCTTTTCCACCTTAGACATTCCGAATTCGTTCAAAATATGCTAATTTAAAACACAGAGTTCTTTCAGTGTTTTTGGACATGGACTGTTTCTTCAATTTAATAGTGTTCGCTTTATTTTTGTGGAAATGAAACATGTTTTGCAAGTTATGGATCATTTCTACACTCTTTCTTCAAATATTTCTCGTAGTCCAGCTGTGCGCAGGTGTTTAGTTTTTCGCATCGTGTTTTTACATATTCGTAATATAAATTTTTTTAATAAAATCAATTGGTGGTAGTTCATGATTGTGTGTGGATTAATATCTCAACACTGAGGATTTGGCAATAATCTTTTTCATCTATTAAAAAACAACACTTACGGGGCAATGTTTATTATAAGAACAACATTTTTTTCTATGAATCGACATACTTTAAGCATTGTTGACGCTATTTCCATTTGAATGGGGAAATAGCGTCAATGATTTTATTTCCAAATTTTTGTTGACTTTATTTCGCTTTTGAAAAGGTAATAATGTCAATTGACTTTACTTCACACCAGGGTGTGAAATAAACTCAATTGACCTTATTTCCATTGACCTTATTACCTGACACCGGAAATTTATGTCACGTGACGTGACGTCAACGTAAAAGAAAATTTAAACAAGTTGCATTCAAAATATCTAAAAACAACTAGAATTACTCCAAATCATATCAAACAAGTTTCATGAAAAGAGCCATCCACAATTCGCAGAGGTTTGCGATTTTGTAAGAAAAGAAAAAATCGACTTCCATTTTTGTCACGTAATGACACTATCTTTAATTGGTTATACTTACGGACCATGCGGTTCGATTGCTTTCGTTTTTCCTTGTTTGTGCCTCATTGAAACGTATGACTGTTACGTATTATGGAAATACCCATATGTATTTTTAGAAATAGTATTTTTAATGTACTTCATTGAATTATTAGAGTAAAAGCATGAACCAATTAGAACAGATCTGACCGGTTGAGCCATTTGTAATAGCAATTGAGAAAAAAGTGTGTGACGTTCGTAATTTTGAAGTTTGCTATTTCTGTTTTGCTTCTTTCTTTATGTGTATTTTGTCGGTGGTTTATTTCAGTAATTTTTAAGTGATTTTTTGTGCAAATGTAATTAAAATGAAGTGCGCGGTGATTGGATGCAAAAACACGTACAAAAATAATAAATTGGTTAGCACAAACATGTGCACAACATTGCTTACAGTTTTTCTTTATGCTTCGTCTTCATATTCTTTGTTTACTTTTCACAGAAAATAACATGGCGCCGAAATTACAAACGTCAGCCAGAAAATTACTTTGTTTTTTTACTTTTGCGCCATCTTGTCAGATCTTGTATAGTTGGATCATGGAGTAAAAGCATAGCAAAATAACACAATACTAGAGTGCCAGTTACTGTCGGAATTCGACAGTTTTTCTAATTTTAGAAGCCTTGGAGAGGTTTTCTAACTTAACACGTAGCAAAACTTATACGGTACAAATTAACTAACCGAAAAATCTTCTGCTAAAACGTAACTATATTTTTTTTTTATCTGAGAAGGTCTTTGGAGAACTTCGGCAGGACTTGGAATTGACCCGATACATTCAAGTTTATCGATAAATTTCAATGATTTGATACATATCGATAGTTCGATGAATTTCAAGAACACTACAATTCGATAACTCAACAAAATTCGTTAACTCGACTAATTTCGATAACTTTGAAATTCGATGGCTCGATAAATTTCGATAACTCAAAAATGTAAAAACTTTGGATACCTTTATAAATTTTTACTTTTGACATCTCCATATTTTTCGAAAACTATCGTAACATTTTGATAACTCGTTACACTCTGTTAGGACGATTAAATTCGATAAGCAGTGATAAATCGATAAGCTTATATAACCTTGAAATTCCGATAAATCGATATATTTTGAAAATTCCATAAACTTCGCTTCGTTGAACCAACCAATTTCAGTAGATTAATAACACAGGTCAACAACGTTTTGTTCTAGGAAAGTGTAGGGTTATTTTCGAAGTAATTTTTTGCGTAGAATCCAAATCCGGGGTTTAAATTGCTCTATCACGTCAGGATTTTGAGATATCCTAACCTAAAAGTGCAAAAACGCTGTTTTTGCCCATTTTTGAGGTTATGTAGCTACGCAGATTTTGCTCTTCATAAAAAAGTAAACGTGGTATTTTAAAGTATAAGTCTTCCTCTTTTAAATGCCGTTGAGTTTGCTTAAATATCTTTCACTGAGATATCGCATTTTGAAGTTTCCATGTTGAAAGAACTCCATGCATTACGACACCTCGATAAATTTCGTTAAGTTTATAAATAATGATAATTCAATAAATATCGATAACTTGATACATTTCTTTAACTTGACAAATTTCGGTAATCCCACACGTTTTTATAGCTCGATAACTATCCGTAAATTTTGAGAACTAAGTTTCTGTGTCTATAAATTTCGGCAACTCAGTAAACATTGATCAGTTGGAATAATTCGACACGTTGCGATAACTTAGTAAGCATGGGTAAATTTCGATAATAATAAACTTCGATGATTAGATAAATTTCGGTAACTTTTATGGCTGATTTTATTTCGATTCCTATCGGAAAATTTCAACTCTGTTAACCTAATTCTTATGTATTTCTCATTGACTCCATTTTTGCCCTTATCTCAATTTTCGTCTTTATCTTCACTTTTGCCTTTTCTTGTCTTCATCGTTATCACTTGTTTCTTCATCTTCATATTCATCTCTATTTCAAAGTTTAATTTCAAATACAAACATACACAAATATGGAAATTTTTAAACGACGATTTTCAACCAATTTCGAAACTATAGAAACTTTCCTCATCTACAGAAAATTACCTTTACAATGGTGTTTTTGGTTTTGAAATCGGTAACCTTACCTTGGTCTTCATCTTTGTTTTTATCTTTCACATCTTTGCTTTTATCCTTTTCTTTTTCTATTCACGTAGATGAGATGAGGTGCGATGACGTGATAAGATGTGACGTGATTTTATGTGATGTGATAGGATGTCATGTCATGTGTTGTCATATCCTCTGATGTCATACCATATGATGTCATATCATGTGATGCCACGTCATGTAATGCCAGGTCATGTCATACGATGCCATATCAAGTGATGTCAAGTCATGTGATGTCAAGTCATGTGATGTCATGCCATATAATGTGATGTCATGTCACGTGATATCGTGTGATGTGTTATCATATTATGTGATGTAATATCAAGTGATGTAACATCATGTGATGTCTCTTCATATCATGTGATAAAATGTGATGTGATGTCATGTAATGTGATCACATTCCATGTTCCGATTAGTATATCGATAACCCTGTTGATAACTGTGTCGATAAAAATACCGATAACAATATCCATAAACATATAGAAAAATACAAAGATTGCAAAATCGGTTAATTCATCGATAAATATAACAGTCATCAGTATCGATTATTGTACATATCTTTAACAATATAAATGACTAAATCGAAAACAAAAATCAATTATTTAATCGATTATAATACCGATAACAAAATCCATTATTGTATCGATAACAATATCGATTATTATATTGATTATTATATCGATTACAAAGCGGTTATTTAATCAATAACAGTATCGATAACAATATCGATTATTTTATCGATAACAATATCGATTATTATATCGTGAAAAATATCGAGTTTTATATCGATCTTCATGTTTATCTTTATTTTTGCGTATTCCTCTTCACCTTTACCTTAAATTGTTTAGATTTACTTTGACCTTCGTTTTGCCTGTACCTCTAGGCATCTTTGTTTTTGTTTTTATTCTCAAACCGCTAAACCGCTGAGAACCATTTCCATGTGCATTATTCCCCTTGAATTTGACAATTTACTCCCAACCAACCAACTGCCGCTAAAGCAGTTTCACTTCATAAATTCAAGAAGTGTTCTTACCCTTTCAGTTACCCTACTTCTTATGTATCTGTCATTGTCTCCATTTTCGTCTTTATCTTCACTTTTGCCTTCTTTTTTTGACTTCATCTTCATTCATTCATTTCTTCATGTTCATATTTATCTTTACTTCAAAGCTTAATTTCAAATGTGTAGTGAAACAACAGGCGAAACATGTCAAATTGAACATGTTGCAGCAACATGTATACACAATTCGAAAATGTTTAAACGACGGTTTTGGCCGTAATTTTCAATCAATTGTAAAATCATCTACTCTGCTCATCTACTGAAAAATGCCTTTCCAACGGTGTTCTTGGTTTTGAAATCGGTTCGATAGAAGCGCCAAACGAACGGAGACAAAATTTATGTTAGCGTATTAATATCGAGCCCTAAGGGCCAGAATAACGTAAGCGACATTTTTTTAAAAAATTTCTTTTTGATGCAGAAATATTGCTCGATTGTATAAATGCATTTCTGCATCAAAAAGAAAAATTAAAAAAAAAATGTCGCTTACGTTATTTTAGCGGTTAGGCCTCGATATATAGATTCCGATTACGAAGGGAAAAAACAATATAGCTACTCGGACCTGTTTACACATATGCATATATACATACCTATGTGCGAAATTATAGCAGTGCGACATTTTGACCAGTTTTGACTATTCTTCTTTATATTGAATAATTTTTATTATTTTTATATAATTACCCTTATTCTAATTTTTAAGTGATTTTAATTTTCACTTTTGTAATCTATGAGTAATAAATGAATGTTTGTTATATACTGGCTAAATATCTATAATTTGTGATTGTGCCAAAACTGAATGAATTGTGCCAAAAGTGCCTTTGTGAATGAAAGTACCAAACATGGCACTATTGTGACCACTGTTGCCAACTTAGTGCTTTTCGCACTAAATTTAGTGCTTTTCTTAATTCAACACGCGAAAATTTTTGAGTTTGGTGCTTGGTGCTTTTTTTTAGATTGAAGACACCAAAACTGTAAATCTGAAACAAAAATGTAAGTTAAATTTAGAGCAATTGGAAGTTTCGTAAAGAACTTTGCAAAAATGGAAATAACATCATGGCAATCATAAGCGAAAGAGCATCTGTTTGGCAAAATAAAAATATGTGGCAGCACTTTCAATCATACCAGAATTACATACGGTAATTTGCCATTGCCTGCAAAAACGTCCATGTTGCTGGGACCAGGAATCGATTTTTAGACCTTTAGTTTGGGCTGAATTTGGTCTATTTTTTACGAATATTAAACAAGCAATAGCATATCCTAACAGTAAAATGAATAATCGAGTAGGCAGCTTTTTTTACACAAAACGATTTTTTCCACTATGCGCTTCACTTTAAAAAGGGGAAACTTCCACACTTCCACATATTTCCTGAAACTTAATTTTTTGTTGTTACTTTCGTTTGATAGGAATTGTAGAAAAAATTAAGCAAAAAGAAGAAAAATTAATTGTTAAACAGCGCAAATCTAAGCGGAACGGCAACGCGGGGCACAGCTGCAATTAGAAAATAAGAACAAAAATGATTACGTCGCGTCGTTTGGACGAATATATTTGAATTTATAGTAAATAGAATAAGTTTGACCGCCGAGCAAGAAACATTAATTTTTATTAATTTGAATCGGCATACAATTTTATATGCATGCAAAGTCCATTAACTCCTCCAATAAAAAAATTTGGTGCTTTTTCGAGAAAAAACGCGATTTTTCTTGGGTTTTAGTGCTTTTTCAAACTCAAAACTTGGCAACACTGATTGTGACTACTTTTCCATCACTGGGCTATACTCTAACATACTACAAATAGACGATTTTTGCAGGGACTGCTTTTAATCATATCGACACGAACAAAACCAAAATTTTTCATGCATAATTACTCTCGTGTGTTTTGGGCGATTGGCAGGAAATGATCAGAAAAGCAACCTGAATGTAAATATTTTTTCCGCAGTAAAAATCAGGGTACGAAAAATAAACTGTACAAAACAATTCCCATTTGATCATCGATCATCATATCATTTGTGGTTTTGTACAGTTTTTTACATAGTCAGAAACAAATCGTGGGATTCACTGTCATTTTCCCCAACGAGAAATGTTTGCTTTTCGTTTGTGACAATTGTACCATTGTATTGTACGTTTTATATGTATGCAAACGTTTCAATTACGTGAAAAATATTTTTTTTCTGTAAATTTTCATATCTAATTCAATTAAAGAACATTTTTATTTCTTTTTTATTCATTGCAGGCATTCGTTTTGTATTTAGTTATTGCATATATGTACATACATACATATATTTTTCTCTGTACGATTCATTTCGTTTGTTGTTTCGTCTGTGACTACTAAACTACTGTAGTGTACTATCGCCAAAGTGAACTCAGCCGTTTGGTTTTCGTATTGGACCGAACTGTTGAAGTAATAAACGAAACGAAATAGTAACGTACAATATAGTTTATTTTCGTACCCTGGTAAAAACAACCGACATGCCATTCAATAGGGGTCTTCATCTAAAATGATAAAGGGATAAATTGCTTAAATTTAACAGTTTATCCGCACTTTCATGAACACACCTTGGTAAAAAATTGCACAAAATTTTTTATTATTTAACTTATCTGGCTAGTTTCGTTTCATTCTTACCTCGTTCGTTGTGTTGATTTGCTTTTTATGTTTTCATAGCAAAAGCTACCACCTGGAAGCCGGTCAGGGTTGAATTTTGCTGAAATTTATACGTTTATCCACCAAAATCGTTTGATAAAGTGCTAAACTTCGGTTAAATAGATTTCCATACAAAGTTTGACAGTTCATTTATCAAAATGATAAATGTATAGTTTTATCAAGTTTATCAACCGTTTATCAGTTTTGATGAAGACCCCTAATGTGTTCTAATTTTGACAGCGGGTGCCCGTTAGACCGTTACCCGCTATCCGCTGCAATTCTGTTTACCACATTATGCGGTAACATATATATTTATACAAAATAATATTCCGAAGAATTGATAAACCCCTCCTTATTTGAAGTAGGTTTAAAAAATACAAAACTTGCTAAAATACCGCGTCCCTATATACTTGCGTTTCTTCAATGTACGTATTTTATGCGTAGGTTTATAATTTGTGAACTCATATGTGATTTAGAAAGAAAACTGTGCTAAAAATTTTGTGATGTCACTAAGGTAATATTGATTTTTAGTTTAAATTGAAATTAAAAAAAAAACCTTTATAACTTGAAATAGTTAATTTTTTCAGTAATGGTAAAGGCTATTTTCAGCCGTAAAGCCAATGTCGAATTGTGTGCTTCTTCGAGCGTATTTTTAAATTAAGATTTTTTGGGATCGAAAAGATTTTTTTTATCTTTAAAATCTTATTTTGACATTTTTTTTTGAAAAAATTAAGATTTTTACAGCACTTTCTCTGGCTCTATGCTGGGTTCGAACCATGATAAAAATATAGTAAGGTAGAACCGCTGAGAGTCACTTTTAAAATTCTCGACGTTTCCAAACAATTTAATTTTTAAATTTACTCACAAATGCACACACACATTTTCATTTTCAATCTCAAGCAACAACAATTTCGAACAATTTCAATTTTTTATTTTCATTTTTGTATGATTTTAAAATGTTGGCAAACTTCAAAAAAAAATCATGGCCGACAAATTGAGAGAACGGTTCTACCTTGCTATGTTTTTATCATGGTTCGAACTACGAAAGGGGAGTGGAAATTAAGTTTTGTTATATAGAAGATTTGTATTTCTTATTAAAAAAAAAAAATATTTCTCCTCGTATCACTGTATTCTGGAACTAAGAGGTTAAAACTGCCTTTACAAGGGTCGATTTCCGTCGACTGTAAAATCGACTAGCCAAAGTATTTACATTTTACGGTTGAGTTGTCATTTACACGGGTCGATTTTGGTTGAACGACAAAAATCTACTAGAAAATCGACCCGTGTAAAGGCAGCTTAGGGGGGGGGAGGGGAAGGTTGGAAATAAAACAAATTTTGCCTTATTTCCCATTGCTTATTTATACCAAGGCGAATTTATACAAGGTGATAGCGGTAGTACAAAAACAAGAACAAGTTACAAATCATTTTCACCTTTGGTACACACATGCCAAAGTCAGCTGTTTATTTCTAAGGCGAATTACTTGAAAGAAAGGTACAAATAAAAATGTTCAAGCGACGTTATGTGAATTGTTTAAATAGTACTAGTGAATATTAAGCGGTGAAAACATGCTTCGTCCACAATGGGCTTATTTCATGATAAAATCAAAGCCTATCTGGGTGTGAATAGTCTACTCATGTACTAGCTGTGGAAAGTTGTGTTGCACCGGTGCAAGGGGACTTGTTTTCAAATGAAGATGAGAATGCTACCTCGTCGGTGGTCTATGCCAAACGTGCATTTATTTTTAGTGTTGACAGCCTTAGCGGTGGCTCAAATGAAATTGAAGATGGTGGCGATCTT
>NW_023458562.1:6391022-6397371 GCF_013731165.1 Rhagoletis pomonella | reverse complement strand
TTCACATAACGGTTGTTTGTAACAGGCAAAACGGATCGAGATAGATATAGACAAATGTATACATAAATGAGAGAAATCGATTAAGCGGTGACTGTCTGTCCGTCCGTCCTTCCGTCTGTGCGCACGATAACTCCTTATTGAGATATCTTAAAGACACTTTGTACGTGGACTTCTTTCGGGCGTAGAACGGATGGTACTGAAAATGGGCAAAATCGGTCAATAACCACGCCTACCTTCCATAGAACGGTAACTTTTAGAAATACGAAAACTGCGATATTTTAGTAACTATTGAAGATTATTCACTCAAAATTGATATTTACAGACATTTTTGGACGAAAAATTAGAATATTATAAATTTTTGGAAAACGGGCGTAGCCACGCCCACTTATGGTTACATGTATATATCTTGGTAACCGCTGCACCAATTTCTTCCAAACTTGGCACAGTTGTTCGCCTTGCTACAGCATACCAAACGGCCGAAAATGTTTAAAATCGGACAATAACCACGCGGAAAATACGAAATCTTCGATAAATCAGTAAATAATAAAGCTAATTTATTCAAAATTAATGCTTGCAACAAGTCTTTACCAGGAAATAAGCCTATGATAAAATTTTGGAAAATGGGTGTGGCACCGCCCATTTATGATCAGATATGTGTATCTCGGTAACCGTTCTACCAATTTGTACCAATTGTATGGATATTGTGCTTGCCGCATAAAAGCAAAACGTTGGAAATTATTGAAATCGGACTAAAATAGAGACCGCTTTTCATATAACGGTAAATTTCAGAAATGCTTGAAAGGTTAATATTTAGAAATTTAAGGACGCTAATTTACTCAATTGATATACCCCGGCTTACCATGTAGCGGTAGCTTTTGGAAAGGTGAAAATCATGGCCCGTAGTTACAGTCAAAATAAAGTCGACTCTAAAGTTAAAACCAGGCTTTTTTGACAGATATCCCATATAAGGTTATGTCAAAAAGCTGCTTTTAACCTAAGAGTCGACTTTATTTTGACTATAACTACGGGCCCTTATATTTAATACTTGCGCCGGGTATTTAATGTTCGGCTCCGCCCGAACTTAAGGCTCTGTCACATACAGCTTTCGCATCGCTTTGGCGTTGTTTCATTTTGACAGCAACGCAAGTAGCGCAAGTGTTTGCTACAATGAATGCTCTGACAGCAAATGTTTTAAGTTTTTGAATTTGAATCTTGCGATTGAAAAACCTTCAAACATTTTTAAAATGGAAGCATTTGGTCGTTGCGGTTCTTTTTCATTTTTTCTTTACACGATTTTGTGTGTTTATTAGTAAAAAGCACTGTTGCCAACTTAGTGCTTTTCACACTAAATTTAGTGCTTTTCTTAATTCAACACGCGAAAATTTTTGAGTTTGGTGGTTGGTGCGTTTTTTGGTGCTTTTTTTTAGTTTGAAGACACCAAAACTGTAAATCTGAAACAAAAATGTAAGTTAAATTTAGAGCAATTGGAAGTTTCGTAAAGAACTTTACAAAAATGGAAATAACATCATGGCACAATGACAATCATAAGCGAAAGAGCATCTGTTTGTCAAAATAAAAATATGTGGCAGCACTTTCAATCATACCAGAATTACATACGGTAATTTTCCATTGCCTGCAAAAACGTCCATGTTGCTGGGACCAGGAATCGATTTTTAGACCTTTAGTTTCGGCTGAATTTGTTATATTTTTTACGGATATTAAACAAAGCAATAAATAGCATCTCCTAACAATAAAATGAATAATGAGTAGGCAGCTTTTTTTACACAAAACGATTTTTTCCACTATGCGCTTCACTTTAAAAAGGGGAAAGTTCCACACTTCCACATAATTCCTGAAACTTCATTTTTTGTTGTTACTTTCGTTTGATAGGAATTGTAGAAAAAATTAAGCAAAAAGAAGAAAAATTAATATTTAAACAGCGCAAATCTAAGCGGAACGTCAACGCGGGGCACAGCTGCAAATTAGAAAATAAGAACAAAAATGATTACGTCGCGTCGTTTGGACGAATATATTTGAATTTATAGTAAACAGAATAAATTCGACCACCGAGCAAGAAACATTAATTTTTATTAATTTGAATCGGCATACAATTTTATAAATCCAATAAAAAATTCGGTGCTTTTTTCGAGAAAAAAAGCGATTTTTCTTGGGTTTTAGTGCTTTTTCAAACCCAAAACTTGGCAACACTGGTAAATGCTCTTAGTAACCGATTTAAGTGAAAAAATGTATTATATGTAAAACGCTAAAGAAAAAATAACTGCATTTTTAATTTTTTTAATTGTTCGATTTTTACCAAGTTATCGAGAAAAGATACAATGAGCACTCACGCGAAGCTTACCTTTGCAATGAAAGTATAAAACTCACTTATTTCAATGAGAAAAACCATTGTTTAGTGTGAATAAATAAACATATTTTTATTGAATCTCTATAATTTTTTTTAAATTAAGTATAAGGAAAAACAATTAATATATAATATTTACATATTTAAAAATGATGGTAGTTATAAAAGCAGTTTTTTTCAGCCGTTAAACAAAGATTTACCTTACATTTGCTGCAATACATCCGTGTCTGTCCGGAGCAATTTGGAAACTTGCATCTTCCTTTTTTATCCATCGTAGTCCAGTGATCAGATCCGTCTAATCTGACATCCCTCGGAGGCACTACACTTGAATTTGTCTTGCACCAATTTTCCTTGATCTGCGTTTCCAAAGTTGGCCGTCCACGATTAGGAGTTTCTTTGAATTTACATGAAAATAGTGCATCAGCTGTTTCCAATTTAAAATCGATTAATCTAATATTTTTAAAATCTGGCCGATCTCTATTAATTCTTTTATAAAGTATCCAGGCATTGACGCATGTCATATCCAGAAGGTGGTAGAACACCCGAGTAGTCCACTTTCGACTTTTCATTGTGATCTTATGGCGACCCATCATGCTATCCACAAGGTCCACCCCACCCATATGACTATTATAATCTTTAATAATCTAAGGGCAGGGAATCATTTTGATGGTTTTATTTTTTTTGTCAAACCTCTTCACTGTCAAAGTCTCTGATGCGGTTTGTATTGAATGCACCAACGGTTTCATTCCAACATAGGTCGACACCAAATTTACTACTCGGTTATCTTTCCAGCTAAGGGATGTCACATCGATGCCACATATATTCGAGACATATTCTTGACTGGTATCACGTTCAAATTTTAGCATGGTCTTTTCTTCAGGGAGCTTACAATTTTTAATTCTGTTACGCCTAATTGTTCCGACGGAAAGGATACCCTGAGTCCATAAATATACTAGCAAGGGGATCGTTGTGTAGTAATTGTCAAAGAAAAGTATATAATTTTTAAAACGAGGGAGTTCGTGAACTAACCTCACTACTATATTTGCGGATGGCTGAAGATCAGGTTCTGCTTGAATAGGTTTCTCCGCTAATCCGCTGTATAATTCGAATTTGTAAGCATATCCAGAAGTATCGCATAAAACATAAAACTTAAACCCCCACTTCTTTGGTTTATTTGGCAAGTATTGTTTCATGTAGCTCCCAATTTTTGTTCATCTACACATAATCCCTCCAATTTAGGAACACTTCCGAAAGTCTTATTGAAAGTATCTACGACGGGTCTAATAAGATAGAGCCTATCGCGACCCGGGTCGTCGAAAGGAGGCTGCTCATCTTTATCATTGAAATTGATCACCTCCCGTATTTTTTCAAATCGTCTCCTATTCATTTGATTTTTTATGACAGATACAGATCGACTGCTTGATTCAGACCAATAATCGCGAGAATTTGAAAGATTGCAATACGCATTGCGTAAATCAAATATATCAAAAGAGAAAGTCTCATTCACTCCAACATACTTTGAAGTTTCTTACACTATATGTTCTTCCAACGATTGTGGGAATAAATAGCACCATATCTGGTATGGAGTTACCAAAGACGCTATATCATTCGGAAGACTACTATCTCCCTGAAATAGTACCTGCTCATGGTGAAGTTGTAAATTGCCTTTCTTGCATATAATTCTTTCAAAATCAGAGGATTTGGGGTTGACGCAAATTCCCTGAAGTTCTGATGGGAATAAATCGCGAGGATTTTTAGTTTTATGTACACTTCTAGAAGTAGACAGATTATAATCAATATCTGAATGCAAATTTTCTGGATCAGTATCATCTGATATCATATCCAGAAATGAATCGTGAATGGACGCGTCTAGGTCAATGTCATTGTCCGTCTGATTCACTGTTTCGTGTTCATCAAGAACTAACTACATTTCTACATCTTTTTTATTACCCTTAATTTTATTTGGAATAGTCTCAAAGATATCGTCAATATCACTCTCATCGTCGGTACTATCGTAAGGAATGCTGTTACAAAGTAATTCGCATATTTCGTCATCAGTCATTTTGGCTTTCCTACGGCAAAAATGGTGTTCCTTCGCGAAATTATTATTAGAAACCCACCAAGTAAACCTCCTCACTCAACAGATGAAGCGCAAGTGGCAAATAAAAGCGAAATATTAAAGAATATCAAGCACGTAAAACAAAATTCAATCGCAACGGAAATAAGGGAGAAGCGCTCACTGTATCTTTAAAGATTAATACAACCAGTAAATTCAATCATGTGATGGAAAATATTAATACTTAAATGAAACGCCAAAGTTTTTTCTTTGTAATGATGTATGTATATTTTGTAGCTTTTGGACAGTTAATGGTGAAATGGCGACATATTTAATGGTTGTATCTTTAAAGATACCGTGAGCATTTAAGGGTTAACCAGCGTTCGTGTTTCTGTGGCGTCAGCGTTTCCTATGAGAACTGCTTCATATAAACGTATGTATTCGTCTTAGCTGTCAAAGCAAAACCAACACCAAAGCAGCAGGAAAGCTATATGTACCAGCATTATAAAAAATGGGAAGGTAGAACCGCTGAGAGGAATTTTTCAAATTCTTGACGTTTGCAAGCAATTTAGTTTTAAAATTTTACACACAAACTCACACACACATTCTCATTTTCAATCTAAAACAACAACAACTTTGAACAATTCTTTTTTTTCCTCTCAATTTTATATGATTTTAAAATGTTGGCAAACTTCAAAAAAACATCATGGCCGACGAATTGAGAGAACGGTTTTACCTTGCTATGTTTTTATCATGATGTGCCAGAGCCTTTAGACTTTCTTACTTGTTTTAAATAAATTTATATGTTGCCAGTTCGCCAATTGGTGACATAAAATATTTTTCGTATTTCTCTCAGATTAGTTTTTCTTGTGGTGGTATATATCGCAGGAAAGTTTCCGTCGTCGGACTCCATGTTAAAGCTTAAAGAAACAAGTAAGAAAGGCTAAACTCGGGCGAAACCGAATTTTACATACCCTCGCGTTATGTTCTTTGTATGCATGTAATGTATTGATGCTTGCTAGTGCTTGACCATCTCCTCTGATTTGTGGCGTTCGCCTTGATGTTGTTACACATAGGGGAGGGACCTACACTTTTACGCCGACTCCGAACGGCGATTGTATGTTTATGGGAAGCTGTTTTTTCATGACAGAAATACAATAAGATGTTTGCAATTACTTGCCGAGGGGCGATCGCTTTTAGAAAAAACGTTTGTTTTTAATGTTAGTCGAAACCTAGGCTCGATCCCCGGCTTTTGCTCGAAATCAGAGGTTTCATCTTGAGCGATTATGAATTTTAACTGCCCACATGCCCACTTTTCAAAAATTTATAATAATCTTATTTTGTACTCCAGTAGTTACGAAAATACCGTAGATTTAAATTTTTGAAAATGCTGTTATCTGGGAGGGAGGCGCGGTTATTGTCCATTTCAATACCAAGCTGTCTATCTCGTTGAGATATCTCAAGTTTTGCTCGAATTATCTTGTAAACGGGCGGACGGACGGACGGATGTTAAATCTGGCATTGCTTTATCGGGTTTTATATGCCTTTTAAGAATTTTGACATATAAGTACGTTCAATCATAAAAATACTAAGTTCGATTAAAACCGAGATTGATTGACTAGGCGTACATGCTAATTTGAAATAAATAAAGTTTGGAATAATTTTTACAAGATTTAATTAAAAATATATTACAATATTTATAGATATAGTCATAAGCATTAGTTATGTGATAAATAGAAAGAATTGCAAAGCAGAAGTTCTTAACAATAAAGATCTTAAAATGGTTTTGAAATAAATTTCGTATATTTTTACAAACCTAAAAAGATTTTATAGTTTACAGACTTATAACAATATAACTATACAAACTACATGATTTGCTTTGCTTAATATTCAAGGTTTACTTATGAGCATGTAATAATAAAATAATTAAT
>NW_023458562.1:6376495-6390922 GCF_013731165.1 Rhagoletis pomonella | reverse complement strand
AGTATCTATCGGTCCGAAATGATCTACATGTACTACTTCAAACGGGCCCTCCACTTTCGGAATATTGTGTAAATAGCCTTCTTCTTTTCCCTGTTGTGGCGAAAACACTATGCATTTCAAGCAATTTTTAATGTGAGAAGCAGTTTTTTCTCTCATTTTCGCAAACCAATAACTTTTTGATATGAGATCAACTGTTTTATCAATGCCAATATGGCCCATCTCATCGTGGTATTTAAATAAGATATAACTCTCCATATCTACAGGGACGTACAGTGACGAGCAAAACTGTAACATGGTTTAACACTTTTTGTTTCAGCCACCGCTATATTTCCAAGTTCTAACTACTTTCATACTATTGCTGTATATTCTTGTTGGTACATCCCTTCTCCCTCTCACATAATGATTTGAAGTCAATACAACAACAGTCAACAAGTCAATAGACAAAAATGTAAATTAAGGCAGATGTTACAGTTTTGCACTCATATATTTTTAAGAACTTTTTAACAATTTTCACAAAAAAAAGAACTACTAACACAATGTTCAGTACTCTTTTTCCTGTTTCAGTTCCTGGATGTGATTTGGCATACCTTATTTGTATCTTTGTAAAAATTCTGGAGGTATATCCTTTGTTTGCTTTCACAGCTCATGTACACGATTTTACGGAC
Organism: Rhagoletis pomonella; assembly: GCF_013731165.1. Lineage (NCBI taxonomy): Eukaryota > Metazoa > Arthropoda > Insecta > Diptera > Tephritidae > Rhagoletis > Rhagoletis pomonella. The sequence continues at coordinate 6,390,257 of NW_023458562.1, read as the reverse complement.
TTTGATACTTATTAAGCTGTGCTTTTAGTTGATTTCGCAAATTCTCGACGAGATTCATATCCGCGGATTGTGGAGGTCATTTCAAAATATAAAATTTTTGCTTTTGTATCCAGTCTTTCCGAACATATGCAGTATGTTTTGGGTGATTTTTCAGCAGAAACTCTCATTTTTCGACTACATCTTGCAAATTTTGTTGAAATATGAACATATACTGTTCCTTACGCATAATGCGTACTAACGGACCAACAATATTTTTGAAATACAGCCCCAAACAATTAAGATCCTACCACTGTGATTCACAGTTTGCCGTACATGATGCGCTTAGGCTTAATTTGGGTCTTTGATCCAATACCATGCCCGGCCATCTGATTGAAAGCGATTAATTTAGTCTTGTCAGACCAAATAACCTTCAATTGAAACTTAAAAATATGTTTTTTATTGCATTCTGAACGCCCTTACATATCCCAATAGGCAACGGTCCGGTTTTCGTGCGATGCAGCAAAATGCTGCCACACTCGCACATGTATTTTGATTGATTTTGCTTTCTTCATGATGCCTTTGCGCTCAATTTGGCAATTCTTCGCCTCGCTGTCTATTGATTTGCATTAAAGTTTAATACCTTAAGCGCTTCTGTAATAGTGGCTGCATCGCTACTTGCTGCTAAGTTCACAAGATATCGTACCGTAATATTTTTTAGCAGACTTCCTTCGTCCTTGGGAACACTTTAAGCTATATTTTTTCTAAGTCTTAACATTTTCAAGTTCAAATTCCAAAATTTTTTGCCACTTTTCATGCGGTTCCGCCTTTCCGCAGTAAATCTATTATTTACATTTATGGTTCCTCATTAACTATGTTATTTACTGGTGATCACTTCTTTAATAAACTACAATCTCGAAAAAAAGTCATCTGACTTCCAACTAAGTAAAAGATAACTGTCAAATGCAACACTGAGAGTGAGTGAAAAGTGGGGTTTTTATTGTTGTTGTATTGACTTCAAAACATTATGAGAGAGGGAGTAGGGATGTACCAACAAGAATATACAACAAAAGGATGAAAGTCGTTAGAACTTGGAAATATAGCGGTGGCTGAAACAAAAAGTGTTAAACCATGTTACAGTTTTGCTCGTCACTGTACAAAAGAACTCTGCCATTGTCTACCTTTCTGTATACTACTCCGTTGCGCATTTCATACAAGCTATGTTCACTATCCTGCAACATATCCCGCAGATCTTTCGATTTTTTATCTTTGGCTTGGCAAATGATTAAATTCTCTTCAAAAGTGTTAGTATCTACAACTAATACATAATTATTGCGACTTAAAGCGTCAACATGCTGCATACGTGTGCCGGATCTATGCTTTAAAGTGTAATCGAAATTTTGAAGTTCTAATGCCCATCTAGCTATTCTGGGATTCAACTCTTTTTTATTCTGTGTCATGGTTAAAGAGTTGCAATCAGTGACTATTTTAAATTTAAGTCATTGAAGATATAAACGAAATTGCTGAAGTGCATAAATAATGGACAACGTTTCCAGCTCAAAGCTATGATACTTTGATTCTGCTTCACTAGTTCGCTATGATAACTAAAACACGGGATTAAGCTTTTTATCCAACTTACGTTGCATCAATATTGACCCAAACCTCAATGTGCTCGCGTTATAATGCAATTCGTTTTCATCTTTCGGATCATAGATAGCAAGTATTGGAGCTTCTAACAATTTTTGTTTCAACAATTCCAAACATTCCATTTCTTCAAAACCAAACTTGAATTTTTTGTCTTTTCGAGTCAGATCGTGTAGTGGTTTAGCAGTTACTGAAAAGCCCTTAACAAACCGTCTAAAATATGAACATAGTCCTAAGAAGCTTTGCACTGTTTGTACCTTATTTGGGACTGGAAAATTTTTAATGGCCTCTAGGCCTTTTTCATCAGCTTTGATCCCATCTTTCGGGATGGTACAACCTAAATATTTGAATTCGCATTTATCAAGCCTCAAATTTAAGTTATCATCAGTTAACCTTTTGAATACTTCTATCAGTATTTCAAAATTTTCCCAAATATCTCCAGTAGCAATCATTATATCGTCTAAATATATTATTACTTTATTTTCCCTAACCATATCTGAAAAAATCTTATTTACAAAGCGCTGAAATGTCGATATGCGTAAAGCGCCCAAACGATATGCGTAAAAATTCGAATTGACCTAACGGAGTCACAAAGGAGGCATACTTAACTGAATCCGGATGCATAAATACATGGAAAACCCCATTCGTTAAATCTAATTTTGTGAAGATATTCTTATTTGCCATTCTATCTAACAAATCATCAATAAGAGGTATGGGGTAATTGTCTTTAGCTGTTACTTTATTAAGCGTCCGATAATCAACGCACATTCTAATGTCGCCAGTTTTCTTACGAACTAGTACAATCGGCGACACATATTTGGACTCACTGGCCTAATTATCTTCTTTGATATATATTCATCTAACATTTTCTGCAATTCATTTTTTTTCATTAAGGGCTTCACATTTTCGACAACTAATTTAATTTCACTTTTAACTTTTGGCTCTATTGGCTGCTTAGGATTTTTGTAATATTTCGTAAAAGTCTCAAACAATCTATGCGCATCATAACAATTTAACCCAGAGAAGACTATAAAATCTGGTTTCTCATCATCGACATTTGAAATTAACAAAAGCTGTTTTGTAAAATCTTGTTCTTCATTATATCTATCCTCTTTATATTTGCAATCCTTAACTACCTCTTCACTATAACATCTAACTTGATTTGATCGCTCATTTTCATCACAAATTCTTTTTTCATCATTTTTACACACAATTGTAACATTATCATTAGTATTTATCAAATTATCTGCTTCACTCATTCTGACTAACTTGTATTTACAAACATCTAAAAAGTCCTTGCCCAACACAGCCTCATAATGCATAGTACTGTCAACAACGATTACAAAATTTATTTCAAATAATTTTTCATTTATTTTAATGCAACACAAAATTTTTCCATTAGTTAACATTTTTGCATTCGAACCAAAATAAGTAGTATTTATGTTTGATATGTGAACTGAGTCCACTTTTCCGTTGACACAGGACCGCTTTATAAAACTGATCGATACTGGTAGATTAAACATTCTAACGAAAAGGAAATATTTGTAGAATTTTTAATAATAACATGGAATAATCTTACATAGTCCTCGACCAGGTGAACCCCTTGAGCATACAGCCGCCCAATGTTCTTTGCTGCCGCACACATAACATGCCTACGGTGACCATCCATCCTTTGTTTTAAAGGACAGTCCTTTATTTTAACCCCCTGTCCTTTATAATTTTTTTCAAAATAAAGGACGCTTTTTGTCCTTTATTTCTTGAGCTGTTCTTTAAATCAGCTCTGCATTTTTCAGAGCTAAATTTTTAAACACAGAATATGAAAAATGAAAATGCTCCTTATATAATATAATGAAAACCTTCGTCAGTTTGTTTCGCACCCCACTTAAGGGCTTTTATTTAATCGGTAATCTTTGTACAACCTATAAAGCACAGGGAAAGTTGTGCTCAGGAACGTGTTGCACGCTGAGTTTCCAGTTCCACTGAAAGAGAACAATAAACCCCCTGTTGCACAGTGGTTCAAAACTGGCATTTAGTGTTCGTAGGGTTGCCAATTTTTTTATGCAGGTAATCAGTACGTTAGACTTTTTCATGCTAAAAAAATCAGTACTTTTCAGTACACTCTTATTCAAAGCGAAATTATGAATGTAAATAACAGATGATACTTTAAAACGTCAGTGTACTTATTTTTAACAATATTTTGGTATATAATATATATAGTTCATAAAAAATTAAAATATTATGCATTTTAACATGAGTGTACACTAGGGTGGTCCAAAAATTCATGTGAAAAAGTAAAGTCGGAATTTTTTTGCTCTCACCCCTAGAATTGTTCTATACCGAAAAAAATATACCCTAATCTTTTTATTTTGAAATCAAAAAATATTTAGAGGTCGCCCAAGGCGCCTAAAATTTGCCATGTATTTTATTTGGGGCACAAATAACTTTTTGTAGAAATGGTATAGAATAGCTAAAAATCAATATTTTTCTACCAGAAAACTCTGTTTATCTGCAGGATATTCCGAGTACTAATACCCAATTGTTTATTTAACTATTTTTTGACTTATTGTGGAAAGCCACAATAATTTAAAAAAATGGTAGAAGTGATAGCTATTTCGGAAATCACCACATTTCCTCATCAGACTTCTTTCAGTAGGATTCGAACCGACGATCACCACTGACTCAGCCAGTTGCCTACGCACTGTGCTAAGTTTGCCTTGCTAATTCTTGTTGCTTATTTTCCACTATTTCACTTTGCTAAGCCAACTACAATCAAGCGCAGCTATTCCGCTGCAATTCACTTGGTCATGTGGTTGTTTATATTTATGACATTTTTGAATAGCATTAATGAGATCATTTCCATTTTCAGTGGTTAAATAGTCAAAGAATTCTATACATTTAATGTTAAAGTTACTTTTAATTTGAAGTTCAGTTTCATAAATTTTAATTAGAAGCCGGTTTCTCTCTTTGCGCAAGGAAGCAAACCTTATACTTAAGACCCTCTGTGGAAAAGCATTACTTTTTAAGAACTTCCTCTATATATCCTCATGGAAAGACTAAAAGCCGGATTATGGCAACTTAACTTAACGGAACGTAGAAGTTAGAGAATCAAAATGAAACAGATTTCGACGTGGCATTAAGTTAAGTTAAGTTTCGGCTGTGCAATTATAAGCAACTCCCATTTAACAGAATTTTTAAGAGAGAGCGGTAAGTTATGCTAAGTTGTCGTAATCAGACCATAAGAATTCGCTAAAAAGAGTAGGTATCTAACTCTATGTCTTGTATGCAAAACTCTTTTACAATGTCATTAAATTGAGAAAAAACAATTGTAAAGCTGAATTTACATGGGGCGATTTTTAAGGCGATTCAATATTGCTCAAGAAAACTCGCTCGTGTAAATGGGGATTAAAAAATCGCTTGCCTCAAAGTAGACAGAAAGTCAACTTTTGCAGGCGATTATCGTCTCCCAAAAATCGCCTCATCTAAATTAGCCTAAGTTATAGGCAAAAGCCATTCGAATATTCAAATTTGCTGTTATTAAACTGCAAGATATATTCGAAATAACTAACAACACTCCCGGCGATATGCCCATAAAACTATTGATATTCTTGTCGTATTATTTTCTTGGGCATATCAAACATTATTTGAAACATTTCAACTACAATTCAATTATTTGCTTTCTACTTTTTACAGTGCAGTTTAAGCAAGTTCCAACGTTATGTAAAAACCTTAAAAAAATCATAATGTATTTTGTTTGAATTGAAAGTTCAGTACAAATCAGTACAAATTTTGAAAAATCAGGACATTAGCTTACTGATTGAAGAAATTAATAAAATCAGTACAAGAGTTGAAAAATCAGTACTGTACTGATAAAATCCGTACGTCTGGCAACCGTAAGTGTTCGTAATTCACTGCGGCCTTCATTTTTTGTCGCTTAATTTGATAATTTTTTTATGAAAGCTTATAATATTTGCAAGAGACCCGTTGAGCCTGATTTGTGAATTTTTATTTGGTTATATTAAATTTTTTAGTGAAAAATGCAGAAAAAGTAGCAATTTTGAAGAAAATGTATTCTCCTGTTCCAGTTAATAAATATTGCATAACAAAGACTAGTTGAAAACAATTGTATGGTTCTCCCACAACGCAAAAATTACAACAAAAAAAATATTAAAATGGTTAATTAACTGGTAAGTATCTGATTTAAATTACGATATGGGTAAGGTACTTTTATCATACAAGTTGTATGTACGTATTCCCCACTCATTTTGAAAAAATGTCCTTTATTTTACGTTGGTTAATATGGTCACCGTAAACATGCCCCAAATTCTCTCTTTGGTTTACGACAATCGGCTGCAATATGTCCTTTAATATTGCAGTTGTAGCATCATACTTCACGTTGGTTTGCATCTGCTGCTGTTGAATTTGCTTTGATTTCTACCTTGGAGAAAGCTTGGAGTAAATGCGCCTTCGTTGAGTAGCATTGTAAATACGCTTGAGTTCGTAGACGATAGTCACTTATACCCTTAATCACGTATTCTACAATTTCTTCTTCCTCAATATCTTCTTCCTCTTCCACAGAAGAGAAACGACTGGCGTTCTTTGCTGAACTCGGCCAAAATCGCTTAGGCGGTTACAGCGCCAACTAAGAAGAAAAAGAAGAAACAATGCATTTTCTAATTTATATAACCAACAGAATGGGATCCCACAAGGATCTCCCCTTTCAGTTACACTATATTTTATTGCCTTCGATGAAATTAGCCACATAATCTCCAAATACAAAAACATTTCGCACATTATCTATGCAGATGACGTTTTACTTTTTTTCGAAAATAAGTAACTTGAACACTGTTAAAAATAAATTTTTAAGCATACTAACCGATATTTCTAACTGGTCAATTTTCTCAGGAGCAAATCTATCGCTTAATAAGTGCAAATATTTTCATATATGTCGTAAACATAAATGTAGTAATTTAAACCTAGTTCACGATAATATCATCAACGGCAAGCAAATAGAAAACTGCAACAAAATCAAAATTATGTGGATTCTCGGTCACGCTGGCATTAAAGGCAACGAGCTAGCTGATCAGAAAGCAAAATCTGTTGCAATCGAACCATTACTTACCTTCAACTATATGGTGAGAAAAGATGTTTTCTTACTCATAAACAATCGCCTTAAAGACCAGAGAGCAGCTTCATGGAGTAGTGTGCAACACTATTACTCGAATTTCAATATAACTGGCACTAAACCACACTTTCCGTCTACTTGTCGGACGAACGACATTATTGCCTTCACTCGACTTCGGATTGGTCACACCATTGCCACGCACTCGTATCTGGTAAATGGTTCAAATGTACCACCCTGCGTTTACTGCACCTCTCCATCGCTTACAGTTAAACACCTTCAACTAGAAACATAATGTTTGGGGACCAACTCATTTCGGAAATGCTCAAGGACTCTTCCCATGAAAACATCTTGAAAGTTGCGGAGTTTTTATTCAAAACTGGCCTTAGAAAGTTAATCTAATGCGGTAACTTTGAAAAATATGCAAAATCGTAGCTCTATGTACAAGTACTCGATACCTTTCCGATACTGAGTAGGTATCGATTGGTACAAGTACTTATTTGAGTAATACCTTAATGGTATCGATTTATTCCTACGCACGCGAAAAGTTGAGAGTTCTCCATACTTCTGCTTTGAGTTGTCAAGTTACGGCAACGACAATGCCAACTCAACGCCAGAATTGTATGTACACGAGCCTTTACGGTCGCCTTTACCCCACGTCTCGATTTGTGATCAGCCATCTCATGCGATCTTTTAATTTGATATCACAGAGGGAGAGTTATCGCCGAAAAATTATGATACGTGGGCAATTCAGCCTTTAATTTATGTATAAAGTGATTGGAAAATATAAAGAGTAAATATTTTATGTGTTTTTACTACACTAAATTCAATTCATCAGATCACAGAAGTATTTTCTTATATTATAACTTAACTTATATTATATCAATAAGTTGTTAAACATTGGTACTTTTCAAAACGTTTGCATTGCCCCGATCTATAATAAATTAAATACCCACTCACGGAATGGCGCAATTCAATTGTTTTATTTAATTTTTCCAATTTCTTGTCTACTCCAGCTTATATCAAATTTATGTATGTATATTTGGTATTCGATGTTGAGAGCGGGGATGATAAAATATATTGGTACGCCTGAGCTGCTGATTGCGAACTGGAATTTTATTTCTCTTCTTTATTCTGCATACACATGTTTCGTTAAATATTTAGATATGTGATAAATTCAATGTAATGAGAAATCTTATGAACTAAAGTAACGAGTGGGTAATATCGATATCATGATTCTTGCGATAACAATTCACTTCGATAAGTTTTAATATTTTGTGCAGAGCTTTGAACGCCACATTACCCCCTTCCTAGGTTCTTGAGAATCGACTTGCGATGAAGCGCCTGGCTTGGTTGTCTGTTTGGAAACAGTGACTGCCCCTTCGTCTGCAACAATGTAGCCTGCTTTGAGACGGTCGATCGATATGACAACTTGGTTTCCATTTATTAAGACTGTAAAGTGTTTGCTGCTTTTGGATACCACCTTGTAAGGCCCATCATATGGTTCCGTCATAGAAGGCTTTACCCGATCGTTCTGAACGTAGACATGCGTTGATGAAAACAAGCCTTTATTAATAAATGGAGTACTAGGTGAATGTCATGACGTTTCCACCGGCCGAATTTTATGTAAGTGTTGTCGCAGTCGCTCGACATATTCGTAACTTGGCTGCACATTAGTCTTCGTGATAAAAAAACTCGTCCGATAATCGCGTTGCTTTACCGAACAACATTTTAGATGCAGATGCCTTCAAGTCCTGCTTTACCGCATTCCGCAGTCCCAAAAGAGTGAGTCCTAAATTGTCCACCCAATCATTTTTTCCAGTAGATAGGATAGCACTTTTAAACGATCGATGCCACCTTTCTATTATCCCATTGGTTCGTGGGTGATATGGCGAGATGCGTTCACGCCGAGTGCCTAACGTCAGTAGCATTTCTTGAAACATTTTGGATTCAAACTGAGCCCCTTGGTCCGTTACTATCTTTTGAGGAGATCCGTATTATCCAACCCATTCGTTCAAAAATGCGGCAATGGTCAGACAATGTCAACGTGCACGATTTTAAAGTGTTGCTCTGGCATTTCTAGGCGCTGTAGCGGAGACCTAGTGTGGCGTTTAACTTTGCTGCGATTGCAACGGATACATGCACGAACAAACGTCTTGAAGTCTCAGCGCATGTTTACCCAAACAAAGTGCTGAGAGATCATCTTTAGTGTTGCGTTGGCACCAACATGGGCGAGGTCGTGAATATTGTGTAATACTTGCTTACGAATCGATTGCGGCACAAATGGTCGGACGTTACTCGTTGAGACATCACATAGCAATAGATCGTCGCTACCTTTTACCCTGAAATATTTTAGTTGTAAAGAATGTTTTTTCTTACCATCAACTAGAGCTCGAATGTTCGAATCGGATTGCTGCTGCTTAGCCATTGTGGTGTAATTAATTGACGTTAGTGAGTTTATACGTGACAGCATATCTGCGGTTGGATTTTCAGAACCTTCTATGTGCCGGATGTCAGTTGTAAATTGGCTAATATAGTCCAATTACCTAATTTGCCGAGGTGAACTCTTGTCGCTGCGTTTGTTGAAAGCATACATTAAATGCTTGTGGTCCGTATAAATGCTTGCTTGGTTGCCCTCGATTAAGTACTGGAAGTGTTTTACTGCGAGGTAAATGGCGAGCAGTTTTCTATCGTACACCGAGTAACGTTTTTCGGTTTCGGTTAGGCGACGTGAAAAAATTCCGGCTCGCCTCCTACTAACTGACGCAACACTGCGATATCAGAAGCGTCCGTGAGCAAATTAAGTTGAGCACCAACACGAGGGCACGTCAGAGTAGCAGCATCAGCCAAATTTTGTTTGCACTCCTGAAACGCTTCATCCTTTATCGGTCCAAGTGATATGAGATTTATCATTGCGTTTGTTACCATTAATAAGTTTTTGTAAGGCAGCCTGACGTTTGGCCGCGCCAGGTAAAAACTTTCGATAGAAGTTAAGAGATGCTAGGAACCTCTTCAATTCGTTGGCCATGACAGGTCGTTTTATGCGAAGAATAGCCACCACTTTCTCCGGCAGTGGGCGAACACCTTTATGCGTTATGAGGTGGCCTAAGAATTTGATCTCACTTTCTCCAAATTCGTATTTGAACGCATTTATTGTCAGACCAGTTGCCCGAAGGCGCTGAAAAATCAAACGTACATGATCGGCGTGTTCATTGATGTTTGCAGATGCGATGCATATGTTGTGAACGTAAGGAAATGCGAAGTCGAGCCCACGCAAAGCTTCATGCATAAGGCGCAAAGTTTGCGCCGCATTTCGTAATCCAAACGTCATGTATGTGAATTCATACAGCCCAAATCGTGTTATGATGGCTGTTTTCTTCACGTATTCTGGTCTGACAGGGACATGATGAAATGCCCTTTGGAGATCGATCTTGCCAAACATTGTTTTTCCTTCAAGAATGGTCTGGCAGTCATGTAGGAACGGAATGGGATATCGGTCTTGTACAGTGATTTTATTAAGTGCGCGGTAGTTACCACATGGCTGCCAGCCTCCGTCCGCTGGTCCAATTGCTCTTCGACGGGCGGCACACACCTATTCGCATTAAATATTCAAATTAAGACCGCGCTGCAATCAGTTTCCCGTTGTCTAGCTTACGAGCGCGTGCTGTTACTGGTTGGCCCCTAGTTTAAATTACATGACATACCTCGGATTTTACTGGTTTTCGGTCTGAACTCATTGCGGTTAAATCACTAAATTCTGCAAGCAGCTTCGCGACTGGGCACCGTACGTCGAAAGCTTTAATCTGCACGTTCAGTGCAGTAGTATGGGCACTGCACGGCACTTCGAGGCTTGTTTTGTTGTCGGTTAGTTTGTTGCGTTTCAGGTCAATGATCAAGTCGTAGTGCCGAATAAAATCGCTGCCTAAAATTGGCGTATTAACATCTGCAACCATGAAGTTCCACGTGAACTTCCGTCGCAGACCAAGGGCGATGTGCTGACGAACAAAGCCGTAGGTGTTTATTGGTAAACCGTTGGCGGCACATCATTTTACAGTGGTTGGACGGAGGGTTTTGAAATTGTTTCACACACACTGAAATCCGCACCAGTGGCTATGAGGTACTTCATGCGCGATGAATGATCAGTAATAAAAATGTGATTGATTTCAGCGTTGCAATTTTTGACATATGCATCGCTGATGGGAGTTTCTAGTCAATCGCGCTGGCTAGATGCATTTTTGGTAACGTCACGCGGGCGACGTTTACATGGGCTACGTCACCGATTGGCGGCAACGCCAAAAGTTTGGTGATACCAGCATTCATTGGGGTCGCTGGAAGTAGCCCCTCGAGTATTTGGGCGAGTACGCCGACGCGCAAGTCTATGGTTGGGGCGTGAACGACTACGTTCTCGTGTACGAAGATTATCGAATTTGTGTTGCAGCTCGTGAATTGTGTTCGTTAGTTGAGCGATTGCCGCCTGTGACCCCTCTGATGGTGAAATTGAAGCATTTTCCGATGATGCACAAATTTGACGCTGGGTTAATGTTTCCACAATAGCGTCAGCAACTGCGTCGCGTGGAATTATGGACGCTCGTACTAATTCAGGTAAGCGTTGGATCCACATGGCACATAGAGTTTCTTCGGAGAAAGAGTTTCCCGCAACCCGACGCATGGCATTGAACAGCTGACTTGGACGTTGATTACCTAGTACCACCTCCTCCAGTAATCGCTGGATCCTGCGCTGATGACTTTCGCCAAAATATTTTAATAACTCGTTTTTAAAAAAATCGTACATGCCTACGCTACAGCTAAGAATTCGTTGTGGGTTTTCAGCATTTTTGCTGATCTGCCCAATAGTCGGCAAAGTGAGCGGATCTAAAGTAGCCATAACGTGATAATAGCGCTGGGTGTCATTGCTCATACTGCATGCTTTGAACCAGTAGTCCACCGATGTGAACCACGCATCCATGTCATTTGGGGGTAGACGAGGCATTGGAACTCGCGCGTGTACCTCAGATGAAGAACACCGTTGTTGCGGAACGAATTGAATCTGATGATTGTCAAGAAACGGAGGCGCATTGTTTCTTTGTTGCTGCCAAAACGGTGTTTCGGCATTTTGCTTTCGTCCATTTTTCCTAATAAGCGATGAACCCGTTGATTTTGTTAATTTGCCCTTTTTCTGACACCAATTTGGTATACGATGTTGAGAGCGTGGATGATAAAATATGTTGGTACGCCTCATGGTGGAATAATAACAAGGTGTTTTCAGTTACTTAACCTCACTTTTTCGGCAGGTCTATTCCGGTCACGCATTTTTAAGTAGTAGAAAAGGTATTAATTATTTACTACTTTTAATCTGTTGGTGCATAATATTTCAAATTAAATGTAGAAAAATGTATAATTACAGGCTTATAAACCTGAATATATGTTTGTATCGGCAGCTCCACACAGCTTGGACATATATTGTAACTTTAAAAAGGTAAAATAAGGCAAATTCCTATAAGACTGTAAATGATTTTTTAAATAAATTAAAACACATAAATATCGATAATATAAGCGAGTTCCTAATTTAACCATGCAGTCACTCTATTCTAGCGTATCAGTAGTCCATTTGGCTCAATATTATGACAATGCAGCAAAAGTTATTTAATATAAAAAATCGCCTTTCCATACGAGTTTTGTGTATGTCTTTTTCCATTGATAACCACGATATCTTTTATTATTTTTACATTTTGACGACAGAAATTATACAAATCCATCAATTTTAAATATTAACATCGTTCTGAAACACCAAGTTCTTTAAAAATCGCGATACAACGAATTACTAAAGTGGAACATTTTAGATACTATTTCCCAACGAATAGTAGTATAAAAATTAAGATCGGCAGCACTGAAAATAAGCATAGCGATCTTGTCAAAATTACCACAAACACGTCGCTACTGACAACACCTTGTTATTATTCCACCATGGGTACGCCTGAGCTGCTGATTGCGAACTGGAATTTTATTTCTCTTCTTTATTCTGCATTCAGAAGTTTCATTAAATATTTAGATATGTGATAAATTCAGTATTAATTCGATATCATGATTCATGCGATAACAATTAACTACGTTAAGTTTTAATATTTAGCGCAGAGCGGTGATCGCCACATATACATATATACAGGGTTGTTGCGAATATTCGCATTCGCAACCGCGGAGCTTCCGCATTAATTTTAACATTCGCATTCGCTTTCGCATTCGCAATAATCAATGCGGAGCTTTTGCGAATGCGAATATTGTGTAAGTGCACTGATAAAATGTATATTTGGCAAACAAATTATAGCCAGTATTTTTGGCTGTGGAGATGCTACGTTAAAGCTGTCCCCCTAGTTCCCCTTTCTTTTGTAATTTAAAGTCAAATAGGCATTTCCAGCGGAAAAGTTCAACGTCTAGCTATAAAGAGAATGGACTATTTGCGCGTTAAAAGACAGCCTATAATTAGGTAAGAATTATGTAACTATCGAATATTATTTGCCAAAGGTCTGTTGAAAAAACTGGATGAATCGCTAGCGGTGAGTAATTAACTGTGACTGCCTGCAACTAGGAAAAGTCGACCTCAGCTAATTAAAAAACGAATTACAAGCTATTCATTCCAGGTGGATCTTTTCAAGAAGTCACCCGGGAACTAAGCAGATCTGAGACCTTCATTGTCCGTGATTCCAATAATTCAATTTATTATAAAAAACGGGTGCCTTTTTAACATTATAACAAGATTTTAAACTAATTCGGCTGGCAGCCACGACTTTCAAAACAGAAATTTTCATTCCTAGAAAATGACAATTTGTTTACCACATCGACCTATTTGAAACCTCGCTATAAGCAGAAATTTTTCAAAACAGTCCCAGAAGAAAGGATTAAAAACAAATTACAAAAACTAAAATCGATAATCGTTAATAGCGTTACAAATTCTGAACAACCAAAAGAATGAGAATGAAGAAATTTTTGGAAAAGATTGTGAAGATGAAAGTCAGGAGGATACATCCG
>NW_023458562.1:6358837-6376485 GCF_013731165.1 Rhagoletis pomonella | reverse complement strand
AATTTTTGGAAAAGATTGTGAAGATGAAAGTCAGGAGGATACATCCGACATTTGCAGCCTCGATGCAATTCTCAAAAAGGAATTATTGTACCACATTAAAAAAATAAATATAACTGAAAGTCTTCTCAACTGGTGCAGCGTCAATCGAAAATTATTTAAAATTTTGTCAATTTTTAAGTTATTCAAGTTTTTCGCCTTACGACCCTTTAAGAAACAGGCTGGAACCCGAAAAGCCAGCAACATTACTTTTTATTAAATACAATGTTCCAATTTTGAAATTCAAGTACTAAATAAAAAAAGCAAAAAAACCTTAATAAAAATGATCAACTTTTCATTTTTTATTTACCTAAATCACCTATTTAATTTACTCACCCAAGTTATTTCTTTAAAATACTTGACATCCGCATTCGCATCAGCATCCGCGGATGTTAGCTTTAAAACATACAACAACGCATATTGTCATAAAAAAGATCTTATCTGTAGAAATACTCTTTTTTAAGCAACTTCACAGGCGTATTCACAGGCGATGTCGAATCTCTAAGAAAATCGCCTCATGTAAGTGCAGATTATCCTTCACGCACGCAATAGAAATTTTGAAATGGCAGCACCTTCAGCTCTTCGACTAACACAAAATTCACAATAAATTTTCTTGACATTTAAATTCATATTGAGGAGAAAATTGACTGTTCAACCCTTATGAAAAAAAAAAACATTTTTCAAATTAGGTTAATAGTTTTATTTCAGTAAAATTGTGGTAGATTTTTAAAATATGTGGGAGTTGTGGTGGCATTGAAAAATGCCCCAGAATGTGCTAGATCGGCCATAATTGTGGTAAAGTGGCAACACTGGTTGGCAGGCGGTGGAAACAAGAGCAACATCATTTATTGATGCTCTCAATAACTGCAACAAAGAATTGGACCCATCCATACATATGTATGTTGCTACAAATTTGCGCAACTCTTCCCGTGTCAGTGGCTTCAAGCGAACGCTCGTTTTCATCTCTGCTCAGATAGAAAACTTAACTACGAAGTAAAACAGGCGGAGATTAGGGATGAAACGATACTAGTAAATACTCTATACTTTTCGTCCGATACCAAGTAATTTTGTACTCGATACTTTTGAACCGAGTACTGAGTAGGTATCGGAAAAAAGTAGTACTTGTATCGAAACCCCAATTCATTGACAATTTTATTCCCGGACTTTTATTTTTTAATCTAATTTCTTTGTGAATAGTTAAAAAATTTTGGCAGTTTAGTTGCCAATGAAAACCGTAAGAAGGCGCCGACGTCGGGGTGACGCCAATTTTGACAATTCTACGAAAAAGGGTGCGCGTTCTATTTCTTTCATAGCGAATGAACCTGCAAATTGGATCGAGCAAGGATCCGGAAGGATCCACCAAGAAATTCATCCTAGACGTTAGAACGCGCTGGAATTCACTCTTTTACATGCTGGAAAGATTTTTGGATATGTCCAAAATTTCGTCTCAACTTACACTTGATGCTACAGACAGTCCTGAAATGATAACAAAAAATGAAATAGAAATACTGAAGCAAATAGTTCAGCTACTGAAGCCTTTCGAGTTCGTAACCAAAGAATCTTCAGGACAGAATTATGTTACACTTTCCCAGATCATACCTATGGTTAACTGCCTAACATCTCAAATGAGTATATTTCTACAATTCTTGATTGTATCACCCAACTACAAACGAAACTCCTGGCGGAGTGTTGTAAAACATTTGGTCTCATTGAATACAACACCTACGCAGCTTTATGAAACTAAATAGTCTTATTCAAGTAGACGCTAATACCAGCTCCGAAGAAGACGTTGTTAAAGAAGATTTTGACTTTTGGTACCAACATAAAAAGCTTGCGATTGGACAAAAACGAAAACACTCTACAAAAGGTGATGAGTTGTAGCTTTATTTATTAAACCCCGTCTGCTCTTTAAAATCCAATCCGTTAGAGGAATGGGAGGATTTAAAATCAACCTATCCAATGTTATACAAATAGGCGCGCATGTATCTACACATAGTTGCGACTTCCGTACCATGCGAGAGATTATTTTCAAAAGCTGGGGCCACAATCATCAAGAAATCGACTTACTGGAAAGCATCTGGAAAAATTATTGTTTTTGGGCAGCGCGACAAAATCCGAGTTTTTCAATTAACGGCTTATAGTACCTAACGTATTATTTAAACAATTTTACAAACAAGTATATACTCTTAATTTTTATCAGAATGACCATGGTATATTTCCGAAAGAAGTTGATTTGCGTCTAAATTTCTTTCTTTTTGTATTTCAAAGCCATCAGACAAAATGCCAAAAGTCCAAATTCTAGGACAGCCACATAGAGCTTTGATGTAGAAGAAAAGGTTGCTTTGTACAAAAAAAGGCTTATTATCGTCTCATTAAAAATGATAAACATGATAACTTCTTCCAGAAATATAGCACTGTTACTCTGCAAAAATGCTATTGAACAGTGTTATAATACAGATATTTTTTATTAATTAATTTGTATGAAATAAATACAAACAAATAAAATACGTACATAAAAAGAAGCAAATTCTTTATACTTTTTAAAAACAATTTATTGGACTTTATACTTTTTCTTGTTTTTTAAGGGGTCCATCCTAGTAAAACTTGTTTTAAAACTTGGAAGTTTTTCTTAAAAAAATCTAAAATCAATAATGATAGTCACGTTAGTTAATTTGGCACATATGTGATAGCGTTTTTTAATACAAAAAAAACATAAACATATTTCAATTCTTATATAGGTACAAATATCGATATAAGTGGGTATCGATATTTTTAGCGCGATACTTTGTAGGTATCGATACTTTCTTTCGATGCTACTTCCAAGTACAGGTATCGATACTTCTATGGTATCGTTTCATCCCTAGCGGAGATCGACTGAACGGGCTAGCGTTGTTGAACGCGCACCAAGACGTGGAAGTAACGAACAAAAATGTTATCGATATTATGTCAAAAAACCAAGATTGGTTATAATGTTATAAAATAAAACATTGTTAAATATTGTGACAAAAATCATTCTACTAATAGTTGCAAAAAATTCATTTAATAAAAGTACAAATCGATATCAGGTTCATAAATATTTAGGACGATGACGAAGTGGTGGTGGTCTCTCGGAAATTGTTGCATAAGGTCTGTCTAACGCGTTGGGGGCAGTAGTTGTCCGATGCAAATCGGGATCTGGTCCATGAATTCGTAGAGAAACTATAAGGTCACTCTGGTCCCAGAAAGCAAAATTTTCAAAAGGCGCACAACTAAAAAAAAATATATTTTGGTCGATTTTTTTCGTTTGTTTCATCAGTTCGTATGTTTTATCTCCAATAAATTATCTAACTAGAAAACTACTGTTCACCTTTTTACCTCGCTTATGTTAGCTTGGGATGCAACCAAGGCATATCAAATAGGTAGCAGCATTAGAGCAAAAACAACATTTGCGTGTATTTTGTTGTTGGTATCGAAAGTGTCAAAAACTGTTCTGAATTTTTTCTTTCAAACCAAAGCATGCCATGTGAAATACAAAAAATAATAAAAACTAAAAAATTGAAATTGGAAAAAATAAAAATTGTTGCATTGATCCATCATTTGCAAGGCATAGTAATCACCAGTTGTGCTGCAGAGTTGGGCGAACGTTCCAAAAGCTGATATTCAATCGCTTTTTTTGTATGGAAAAAGGTTTCGCATGCAAATGGATTTTAACAATTTAGAATTTTTGTGAAAAAATTAAAAGAATTTGACATTTTCGAGACTAAATAATTTGAAAATAAATCAAATCAGCTGCTGTACTGATACTACCTGTTCAGTGTACCTTGGATGTAACTATGTTATATTGATGCGCCTAAAAGATGCAGCGATTTCTTTTATCAAGTTACATACCTGATGACATTCAGGGTGCCGTCGAAAAACTTGCCAGAAATGTTTAAAATTGCTTCGCACATAGTGCTAAAAGGGTGTATGAATTTGCCGAGTTTCAAAACTACGTTGGTGTTAAAAATCATAAAATTTTTGGAGTGTCGAACGTTCGCTGGTTATCGCTGAAGCAAGCTCTTGATCGTTTACTGTCCCAGTCGAGCGCGTTGCAATTATTTTTCATATCTTGTTTCAATGAAGCACAGTGCTTCCCTTCCATATGAAATGTGTTGTGTTGGAAAAAAAATTTATTTGTCAATTCAATAGAAAATAATTGGAAATGAATGATTTTGTGCTAAAATTCGTGCAAATTGCATTAAACCACAAGCGTTTATGCAATATTTCGGGGCAGAAATATTTGCGGAAGTGCGTGTTGCGAAAGAACGCCAAAAAAAATTTGTTATGTTCAGAAAGTGTTTATTAGCTGGTGACTTATGCAGGGCGTGCAAGTGTGCAGAAGTCGAGTCGTCATGCATTCGTTTCGGTATGACTACTTAGATTAGCCGCGTAATGTGCCGAGTGCCAAAAATAGAATTGGGGACGGATTAAAATGCAAATCCGCTTCTTAATAAAATTGAGGACGCTAAATTCAAACATTTTTGGATAACTTCATACTTTCACTGTAAATGCAGTTTGAAATTGAAAATTTGGGTTCTTGTGGCATTTACATAGGTATGTACATATATTTCGTCCTATTTTCAAAAGTGAGGCGTCAAATGACAGGGCTTGGCCTGTAGTTGTGCAATAAAGTATTATTTTTATACCCGAGCGCACTTGTGCACAAGGGTATTATAACTTTGTTCACATAACGGTTGTTTGTAACAGGCAAAACGAATCGAGATAGATATAGACAAATGTATACATAAATGATCAGGATGAAAAGAGAAATCGATTAAGCGGTGACTGTCTGTCCGTCCGTCCGTCCGTCCGTCTGTCCGTCCGTCTGTCCGTCCGTCTGTGCACACGATAACTCGAGTAAAAATTAAGATATCTTAACGAAACTTGGTACGTGTACTTCTTTCGGGCGTAGGACGGATGGTATTGAAAATGGGCAAAATCGGATAATAACCACGCCTACCTCCCATATAACGGTAATTTTCCGAAATACGAAAACTGCGATATTTTAGTAACTACTGAAGATTATTAACTCAAAATTTATATTTACAATAATTTTCAGACGAGAAATAAGAATATTATAAATTTTTTAAAAAATGGGCGTAGCCACGCCCACTTATGGTTACATGTGTATATCTTGGCAACCGCTGCACCGATTTCTTCCAAACTTGGCACAGTTATTGGCCTTCGTACAGGATATCAAATGGCCGAAAATTTTTGAAATCGGACAATAACCACGCCCACACCTCATATAACGTTAATTTGGAGAAATACGAAATCTTCGATAAATCAGTAAATATTAAAGCCAATTTATTTAAAATTGATGCTTGCAACAATTCCTTACCAGGAAATACGTCTATAATAAAATTTTGAAAAATGGGCGTGGCACCGCCCACTTATGATCACATATATGTATCTCGGTAACCGTTCTACCAATTTGTACCAAACTCGGTATTTTTATTGTACTTGCTACATAAAAGCAAAACGATGAAAATTATTGAAATCGGACTAAAATTATGGCTTTTCATATAACGGTAAATTTTAGAAATGCTTGAAACGTCAATATTTCGAAATTTAAGGACGCTAATTTACTCAAAATTGATACACCCCGGCTTACCATGTAGCGGTAGCTTTCGGAAAGGTGAAAATCATATATTTAATACTTGCGGCGGGTATTTAATGTTCGGCTCCGCCCGAACTTAGACTTTCTTGCTTGTTTTTTAAACGGTTTGCCACCTGGTACTAATTTTATTAAAATTTTGTAATAAGTTAATGAACTAGATATTACAATATGGATATTAATTGAAATGATTTTAAAAATGCTTTACTTACTACGACACGTAGAAAGGTTGCCAAATTCACTTTAATATGGGTATTATTAGACAAAAGAAAAAATTGAACATATTAATTTAAGAGCCCAGTACTTTAAAAGGAATGTAATCGGAACAAATCACTGAATGACAATGTATGTATTTGTAATAAAATAACAAACACGATGTCGTAAACTATTGGTTTGACACAAATATTATTTTAGTTTAACTAAATGTGACTTTAACTCTTCGTAGTATTGCAAAGCTAAAACCTTCTTAAATCTCTTTCGTCTGACTCTCATTTGGTAATACCTATAACTTATCAATAACCTAATTTTTTTAATTCCAATGGAATTCAATTTTTTAGCAGGCGGCAACCCTCTACATGTAGTTAAGAAATAAACCGCATTTCTATTGATACCCATCTCTTAATAATTCATTTTACTTACTAAAAAATTTGAATTTAACTTTATAATATTATAACAGGTGGTGGTATAAGACACCTTGGCATATCAAACGGCTAAAGCATCTGAGTAGTCCACTTGCAAACAGCGTTATGTGATTTTATAATAGAAAGCCATAAATTTGAAAAAAAAAACAGCTACGACAACAAGCAACATTTAAATTGAATCTTTTTTATTATTACCTGAAAATTTGGATAAATAAGAGCCTTATAAAATTGTAATATAACACAACATATCATAAGATAACATTAACAGTCTATATGACCTAAAGATGTATACTTTTGAAAGTTTATAAACAAGTATGATAGCGACTTTGGGAAGAAGAATTAACATTTGATGCTATTTTTTCAGAATATATAAAGATTTTGCACTGTGCTGTTAGTGGACATGAAACTAATTTAAATACTGGTATGTCATCCACCAAAAACTAAAAATCTAAAACATTTTACATAGCGCACTGTGCGAGTGGACTACTCATCTAAGGAATTTGAAAAACAAATTTAGCAAATTGTATAAAAGGACTGGTGACCCACAGCATTATTCCAAATTTCAGTGCTATTTAAAGAAGTTTAACTGTTTGAATAAGTTCTTATATAGAAATTATATTTTGAATTTTGAAAACAATATTATTTCAATTCATTAAAATAGTGTATTCTTCAATAGTAAAAGTGCAAATTCTGCCGTAGATTCTGCCAACCGACCGATTTTTTTTTGCTCTAATTTTGATAACGACTTAAACTTGGATCCTAGTTTTCCTTCTAGGAGTGATCCTTCACTTAATTTTGGATCTCTCTGTTTATCTCTGACTAACGTCATCAATGGTATTAGGAAGCCCAAGCCTACTTCTAAAATTGTATCAGATGACCTTTCGGCCATCTTACTGAAAAACTGTTTATGTCTTGCAGAGCCTCTTGCAGTTATTTTTAACAAATCATTGACCTCTGCGGTCTTTGTGGATGACTGGAAATTTACTTCCGTTTCCCCTATATATAAAATTGGAAACAAAAATGATATTCGCAATTATCGGCCTATTTCGAAGCTGTCGTCTGTATCCAAACTATTTGAGATAATTGTGAATGAAAAGCTGAGCATTCTAGGGCCCCTCTTTTTTATTCTCTTTATGATTATGATATCGGCTCATGCTTTTCCGTTACTGAATACTTGCTCTATGCTGATGACCTTAAAATATCGGCGGTCATTAACACCGCTCTGGACTCTGAAATCAATCAGACCTTCACAATGTCTACAATTGGTGCTGCTTAAATCGTCTGTCGCTAAACATAAATAAATGCTTCCACGTAACTTTTGCTAAATCGGTTAACACTTTACATACTTCGTATAGTATTGCTGGCTCTACCCTGAAATTTGTTAATGAAATTAAAGAGTTAGGCGTCATTTTCGATTCTAAGTTACATTTCATTAGTCACATCAACCATGTTATTGGTCATACTCGATGCTAGCGTTCGTTCGTCGAAATTGTTCTGCATTCAGAAACCCATACACTCTTAAAACATTGTATTGCGCCTTTCTCAGAATGTTATTATCTGGAGGCCCCACCAAATAGGCTAATCGGCTTGAGAAAGTTCAAAAAGCTTTTCTTCGATTTTCGCTCCGATCTTTAAACTTTTCTGAACCATTACCCTCGTATCAATCTCGATGTTTGTTGATTGACTTAAAAACACTTGAGAGCAGAAGATCCTTTCTATCGTGTTCATTTGTTATTAGTATCATTTCTGGGACTATTGATTGCCCTTCGCTGCTTAGTAAAATTCAGTTTAATTAACCTTGCAAGAATCTTCCACATTTTGAGTCCTTAAAAATTGGTTTCTCCAGAACTAATTATAGAGTGAATGCGCCTATTTCTAGGGCACGTGCTGATTTAAATTAATTTTTCAATTCCTCAGGTGCTGTTTTTACATGTCCGTATGGCATCTTAATCAACCAACTTAGGTCTTATTTTTCTTGGTAATTACTATTGTACATTAGCTTAATATAGTCTGTAAGAATCTGTTAATTCAATGACTTTACATACAAATAAACAAAAATAAACTTTTTAAAGAAAATAAGCCCCTATTGTCTACAGGTAAAGCTTTTTAATCTGACACTTCAATTTTGATTTTGAATTTGATGGCACTGACAAGAAATTAAAAAAATGATTTTATGCATTAGCAAACACGCATTACTTCAAAAAGTGCAAACAATGAGCAGGTTTTTATTTCTTCTCTTTCGAAAGCTAAAAACCCGTTTTATAAAACATAATAATAAAAAATAACATATTTTTACATATATTTTTTATTCATTCCGTTAAAATTTACCATTTTTTAAATGTTTATTAAAAAAAAGATTGTTTTCTGGAATATCGCAGGGATCCCCTGTGCTTAATTTTATTCCAAAATTTTTAATTCTGTAGCTATCTACTTTTTATGTGGAAATAAAAAATGTCAAACGAATATTTTATTCCAAAGAATGTATTTTTGACATTTGTTTCCGTGAAGAGCCTACGCATGATTATGCTCTTATTAATATTCTTCGTATAAAATTTGTCGACTTTATTGCCTTCCTGGCGGCATATAATTCATTTTATAGGGAAATTTGTATTCACTTCTTTTTAGTGATAAATTACCTTTACAAAAATACCAAACACGTTCACATTGCAGACAACGAATTTTTCGATTTTTGTCCACTTAGGCCAGTGCTCGTCAAACTTTTGAGTGTGACGGACCGGCTGCAGCTTTTCTATTACGTCGGGGACCGGTACCTTTTTTTATTGATTATTTTTCGTTTACGATCATCTCATATATGTATTAAAATTTGTTTAAATGAATTTCTTTATTAGCCGGGTGTCTATATATGACCTATTACCATTTAATGATAGCAGATATTAGGGATTTTTTATGAATGTTTAACAAATTTAAGTTGTTTTTATTATACAAGTTGTATATAGCCTCATTAAACAGTAATATAAAACATCAAAAAATCGTTGTCCATTTCGCGACGCCCTTTGCGGACCGGCGACTTATGGCTTACGGACCGGCACCGGTCCGCGGACCACCACTTTGACGAGCACTGACTTAGGCGACACTGTGTGACGGCGCGAGATGTTGTCGAAAAAATTGAATCCGCACCAATAAAAGTGTATTATTTATTTTTGTCCAATATTTTGGACATTGTCAATCGAATCAACATAGAATTTCAAAGTGAATCATACAGATTGCATACGGTATATAAAAATTTTGAAAGTAACTACATGTAAAATTATATTGGCGCGTATTTATAAACTAAGCAACTAAGTCGAAACTAACAAAGTTGCAACTTAAATTTAAATACCAACTTAAAATTTACTTTTATTCATAGTCGCATTTCAGACTTCTACTAAGTAGTTTCGACTTAGTTTACGATATAGCAAAACGAGTGTGAAAATGTATCGATTTTTCTTTACGATATTTTGGAAAAATTACATTTTTGTTAAATAATGTCAAGTTTGATCATCCGTTTATGTAATTTTTATTTTCATTGCATGATTATGCAAAAGAATAAAGTATTATTTTCTTGTTAATTTTGTGAAATAGCCAGAACAACCGCAGTGATGTGAAGTCGATGTTTATCGACAGCACGCTGTGAAACATACAAATAGTAGATATCTAAATGTTATGCACAAATTTACTTTAAAAGAACTAGCGTGAAACTGACTTATTATTTGAGAATTTATATAAATTATTCCAATTATAAAATTGTGATGTAGCTTTATTCGAATTGTAATACGCATTTAATTTCATCTTCCGATTAAAATAGATCGATCTTTGTAAATTTTAATGGGAGATTATTCAATATTATCAAAATCACCCTCTACCAACTTAATTTTTACATATTTCGTCTGTTTTCCCTTAATTTGACAAAATACTTCTTCTTAGTTAGGACTTAGTTGCAGCTGCAGCCGAAACTAAATTTTAAGTTGGTACTTAGCCAGAAAAGTCGAAACTAAGGCGACTATGAATAGCTTTAGTTGTGACTTAGAATAATTTCGACTTAGTTGAGTACTAAATATGACTCTGAATTTGCGCCATTGTTTTGTTTTTTTTTTGTCAAACCAAACTGTTTGCCAAGTAACCGAGCTGATATAAACGTAGAGACGTACCTATATATCAAGAGCAAATTTTAGAAAAAAAAAAAAATATTCAGCAATGTTATATTGAATTTTGTTTGCAAATAAGAGATTTGAGTTTAACAGTGAAATTTTGAAAAGCCTTGCATGTAATGATCCACTGTTATATAAAGAAAGCGCAAATTCGATATTTTTAACAGTTTTAAACGATTTTCCTAATTTGTACAAAGAAAGCGACGTTCGATAATAAAATAGATTGCGTTGAAGACATAGAACAGTTTTTGGGGGGAGCAAGCAAGCTCAAAAACACTTTAAATAACTTTTTATATTTCGAACTAACTTGTTTTATTTTTAACTTGTTATGTTTGCCGCACAGCTCTTCCGCTGCAGAGCGCATTTCGCATATCTGAATTTGATCAAAACAAATAGAACAAAGCTCTTCACTTTGCCAATGCTTGAATGCATTAAGTCTTCGAAATGCCTTAAAAATTATAAAAAAAATTTAATTCTGAGTCCCATAAGTACAATGTGTATTTAAACCAATAATAAGAGTATATATGTATAAGACATTTTTGCTGTTTATATTACAACTGAACTGATACATTAAAGGCATTTTCGTTATTATTATTATACTAGTACCAAGTACAACTGATACGTGTACCTTTTTTTCAATCAATAAATGTTGAATTGTTTTGGAAAATGGTTTTTCAAAAAAATTATTGGTTTTATTCCATATTAATACTTTGATACATAAAATAAAAACGTGATACATATTGATACATTTTAAGTCTGTTCTCTGCTACAATTCTTCACAAGCCCGTGGTCACACTGCTTTTTTGTTACGAGAAAGGTCAGAGAGGAGACGTTTACTTTTAAACACAGGCATGGGCGTAGCCAGGTAGGGGCAGGGGGGTGCTCGAGCTCCCCTAACTTTCAAATTTTCCTTGTATATATATAAAATAGTACCCTGAAATGCCAGCTTAATAGGGTCGAGCCCCCCCCCGTAAATTTCATTCTGGCTACGCCGATGAACACAGGTAATCAATGCCTTTCAGTAGCAATATCGAATAATCTTTAGCGTAGGCGATCAGAGAAGCTCCCTCTGATGGCTGAGGAAGTTTCGAGATGTAAAAGTTAAACAGAAGGTAAATAGTGTGGTGAAGTCCTTGGCTAATACTACGGGTGCACTACCCACATAGTGTGGTTTCAAACGTCGTGTGAATGTAAGTCGATGATCCTTATTAACGGGGTTTACAGTGTGGGTGTTCACACTTGCCTACTTATCTGGTTATACTTTTTTTTTATCAGTTTACAACAATAAAATACACTGCAGAATAATAATTTTTTACCAGATATCCTGATAGCCAGGCAAGCCTGAACACCCACAATATATTGCATCGTGAGATAATGATTTGCTCAGTACCAGATCTCACTTGGACATTTTTTGATTTTCCAGCATTCTTTAAAATAACAGCAAATTAAATACGTGTGCTTAAGTTTGGATAGTATAACGAAAAACGAAAGCGCGGATTTACTGCGGTTGAGCCTCAATTTTATGGGTGCGATAAACAAGGAAAATTTTTCATGCGAGATTAGAAGTCTTATGGTAGAACGAAAACTTCAACCGAAAGTCTGCATCCTATAGCAATGAAACTTTATACGTATGTTAGTTGGACAAAAAGGAACGAAGTAGAGGTTATACAACGTATCGAATTTCACAAAAAAAACTGGGACACCCTAATGAACATTTGAATGTACATGTACACGGACATGTTTACACATACATATGTGTGTATACATAAAATGCAGCTTGTCTATATCGCTTCGCTTATTTTTTCAGGCAACTTCAAAACAATTCATTAATTGGTTGAAAATTCCGACCGAAACATTTTTCGGCACTCGCTTTTTTTAACTTTTTAGGTACACATACTTACATACAAATGTATACATAGGTATACGCGTAGCAGGGGCGGATCCAGGAAAAATGTTTTGACGGGTTGGCGAGGGTTTTACAACTTTGCTACAAATGTGCATAGGTACATACATACATATATGGACTCAAACTACTTAATTATGGCACATTGAAATTCGCATACAAATGTTGGATGTATGGCAATTTTCCTCAGTTTCGAAGCACTTGGAATGCAAATATAACACTCACCGTGGCGGATTTAACGGTCAGCAAAAGAAGCAACGCCGACTGGGTCCCCCACAGAAGGGCCCCAGTGCTCTCACTAGCAACTACCTCAAGTGCAAAATCAGGAAATTTGCTCAGAACAAGTTTTTTTTTTCGTTTAAGCATTAATATGCCACATTAACGATAAAACGAATGTATAAATGCGAAATTTGTAGCAAAAAATTTTTTAGATATACATACATGTACTTTAGGATGATCCAAACTAACTAACCTAACGAATTTACACTGAGAAAAAGGATTAGTTTCGACAACTAAAGATATTTAGTAGCCAAATTTTGACATCATTTAAGAACTGTTACACTCAGAAAAATGTTTAGTTATAATCCATAACAAAGATTTGGTTATAGTGACCAAGTGGCATAGGTGGATATGGCGAAATAAATATCTAGTTCACGAAAGTCTGCAATTTACTTGAAACTTCTAGTTTGGACCATTAGCGCACACAAGGGCTGGGTTTTGTGGTTCAAACCCCCCCCTAATGCTAATAACCTTAAATACAAACTGTATCTTAAAGCTAAGAATCCAGCTCTCAAGGAAATTATAAGAAATATTTATTATAATTTCTGTTGCTTGAAAAAGCGCTTTGCTTTTGCTGTAAATTTTCATGAGGAAATGAATATACGAGCATTTTTTTCTTGAGAGCTGCAAACTGATTTAAGAAATTTTGGTAGAAGAAAATTTCTTTTCATTTCTCGTCCGTCGTTTTATATGAATTTTTGGTTTTTCTTGAGAGTTCAGTTAATTTTTTCGGTATTCGAACATAAAAGTGCAAAAATTCATGGAATCAATAAATTTATTTTTACTGGGTCTTATTTAAAATTTTTTCTTAGGTACTTTTGAAAGTTGAGCGCATCTTGAGTTTATAGCACTTTTTATTAAAAAAGTAGTTTTTAAGGAAAGAACACAACGGGCTTCAATTGTTATATTCAAATTTAGGGGTACCGTTAATTTCTTCATGATCCAATCATCGGATCTCTAAACGAAATTACGGGACGAACCTTGAGGTACATCTTTCTACAAAAAAATGATTATTGAAATCGGTTCACGTGGTCCAAAGTTACGTATTCCGGCGAATTGATAACCTCCCCTTTTTTTAAAGTCGGTTAAAAGTGTTTGAGTTCTGGGCTCGACCCTATTAAGCTGGCATTTCAGGGTACTATTTTATATATATATAAGGAAAATTTGAAAGTTAGAGGGGGGGGGGCTCGAGCACCCCCCTGCCCCTACCTGGCTACGCCCATGCATATTTACATAAATAATTACTAGTGTAAATAATACATATGTATATGGTGGTAAGAAAGAACCAATGAAACAGGAACAGTGGTGCAAAAACCCAGGTAAATATCTGCTGGAAGTGCTGGTTTAAGTTGGCTTTGGTTGGTTTGGCTAAATAGATACTTTCAAATTATAATTCACATGAATTATATATTCACTGAGAAACCCCGGTTGGCATCAAACGTTATATTTTTAAATAACTATGCGCACACCGAAACAGCTCGCGGTGATGGCAAAACTGAAACTGAGAAAAACAAGTCTGGGCATGTCATAGCACACACTTTTCTTTCTCTACCTAGCGCAGTGATCGACATGCCATAGCTTACTGAGCGCTCTGTGACCACAAGCGTGTTTCACCCATATATGAACAGCGGTAGCGGAGCAATGATTTTCACGCACACAGCCTCATTCATTGAATCGTTTTTATGCAATATTCGGCATCATAGTGGAATAATACAAGTTGTTGGATATTGACAGCGTCCTCGCTCTAATCCGCCATCTTGGCTCCCTTAGCAAAATCGCTGTTTCCCTCTTGAAAAAACTACATTTTACCGCCTTTAAAAAAGAACTAAACTACCTCATTCCCTATTCCAAAACTGATTTGCAATCACTGAACAATTCTTTGACATTTAATTTATTCTTATTCGTTGACAACGGAAAATTAAATTAGAAATTTAAACATTAATTCGACAAAAAACATTGGCTTTGTGTATTCTCCAAAGGATTTATAGAGAGATGGGCGCTGTTTTCAGGCACTCACTGAGGGGAGCTTGAGTTTCTGCTGCGTGATGCAAAATACGTCTATAATAATTCACAATGCCGAGGAAGCGGCGCGGGTCAACACCTGTTTGAGGCTTTGGATAACTTTTTCCTCAGGAGGCTGGTAACAATGCTGGCTCACAGAATAGCCTAAGTAGACTACTTCAGTTCAACCGATATGGAATTTTTTGATGTTGATTTTTAAGCGAAAGTCTCCTGCAGTGCGCCAGGCACCGGACTCTTTGGGCATCATGTGGATGGGGCTTGTCCATTGATTGCTCGAAGGTGTTATGACACCATGATGCAGCAACAGATTAAAATCTTCTTTTGCGGCGTTTAACTTCTCACCAGTGAGTTTGCGCGGGCGCTCGTGAACTGGGGGACCATTGGTGACAATGTGGTGTACGGTTGTTCCACTATCGACATTTGGTGCAGCATCAGGTAGGGTGATCTCTATGTAATCCTTCAACAGGTTAGCTTAGAATGCGCCTGACTTGCTTTTGGACAAATTCGACGTAGGATGCACGATTTTCGCGATGCTGTCAATTTGTATCAATTTATATAAAACTCGGTGCACTTAATTTTCTTGGCATGAAAAAGCAAAACGTTTAAAATACGTCAGTAATTGAGGACGCTAATTTACTCCAAGTTAATACATACAACATTCATTTAACAATAAATAAGACTGTTATATTACTGTAATTATTACAAGAATATAGTTTTATTACATTTTCTTACTTTTACTGTGATACATATTTGAATTATCTAATTCCCTAAATTAAAGTGGAATCTGATTTTTTAAACCGGTGGCCATCCTGGGAGGCTGCTAAAAATAAAGCGTTTTCAAAACCATTTCCGATGCCCATATTGCAGAAATGCATTTAACTTAATAGAACTAAATTGGTTAATAGGTGGCAACTCTGTTAATCTTCTAACCTAGATACGAACACGTAAGTATGCGTGCTTCTACAATCGGACCACGGCAACATGGAGTTTATCGATGTCAAACGTTAAGTGACTATTTTCTTTGTTTTGGTGGAATAATGGGACGTCCTCCCCTTCTTTTACTTGATGTTAAACATTTACAATTCTAAATGTCAAAACACGTCTTTTCTGAACATTTCGAGTTGAAATATTCATAACAATAATTTTGGCCGCCTAAATCAGCAAAATACCCTATGTGGGTCGGCTGAATCAGTAAAACGTGACAGTAGTTGACTTTTGAGGCTAATACATATATCGGTCTTGAGCTGGTACGGCCATCCGTCGATGCGCCCTTCTTTTGTCGATTCCGTCATGTTGTAACGACTCGGGGTCACCACTAA
This sequence comes from Rhagoletis pomonella, assembly GCF_013731165.1. Lineage (NCBI taxonomy): Eukaryota > Metazoa > Arthropoda > Insecta > Diptera > Tephritidae > Rhagoletis > Rhagoletis pomonella. Next base: position 6,360,502 of record NW_023458562.1, on the reverse strand, counting down.
TTTTTTTATGGCGAAATTTGTGTAAGTTATATCAATCATTTTATAGTATTTTCGGTTAAAAATTAGACCCTAAACCGGTTTTGGAAGTTTGCCCTACAAGACGCGATTGACAGAAACTCCAACACATTCACAACGAAAACTAACACATATGTAAAATTTTATATGCCAGTTTGGCTCTGTAGGGAATGACTGTCATTTGATCGATCAAGTGAGTGTCAATGCTGATAGAAGTAACGGTAGTTGGTTGCCATAGTAACCACAAGATTCACTAGGGCTGCATTTTGTTCTCAACAAAAGTAGTTGTACCTGCCAAATAATGTCGAGTACTGAAGTACTTGGATATAATTTTGAACTTAATTAGTTTAATTTTATCATTATTCGACCCCGCTCATAGCAAAAGTAAGTAAAAATAAAAGTTTTCATTGTGGTATGACATTCTTTTTATATATAAACGTAATAAATAAAACCGTATTATAAAGTACTTGGTACTGAAGAAGTTCAAATGCGCACATCAACAGAAAAAAGAAAGACGCAAAACGAAAAGATGCTCAAAACTTAAAGTGCTGTGGAAAAATAAAGATAATTTTTATAAAATATTTCATTTAAAATGAATAAAAGAGCTTTTAAGACCGCCATGAGCAAGAAAAACGGATTTACGAATCCAATATTAAAAAATTGCATCGCATCGCCAGTTCTCTACCACTGCAGTCCTATTGCGCTGTGGATTTAATAGAAACAAAATTAAAAGATCCAGAGTATGCACAAGCCATGATAATGAATTATATTATGGAATACATATTTCACGTTCTAATTGCTGTACATAAATTTTTCAAAGGTCAATTACATATATCAAAAATAAAAGCTGTGTCTGAGGACGTAGCCAGCGGTATTAAACATTTATTTTCGGACGAGGCATTGCTACAGCTTAACTGTGACGGCAGATGGGAGAGAAAACCTCTAAACAAACTTATACTGGTTGACACAATCCTACGAGGTAATATGTACACATATTAGGGACACAACAAGTTCTGACCATTTATTTTTGTTATTTATTTATAACTATATACCTATATATAAACCTTTTTAACATACTTTGTCAAAAATTCTCAAAAATCGATCGAAGTTCTTAAATAAATGGTCAAAACGTATAAATAAATATTATCCCTAATTATGTGGCCACTACCGTATACATATGTACATATCTTTTAACAATACAAATTTTTTGATAATATATTTCAATCCACTTAGATGCATTTAAAAAGAAAGGTCCTGTTGAGTTCGAAAAGAAATCAGGAAGGCAATTGAGCTCAATGTAATGTATAATATTAGGATATTAGATTTAAGTACGCACATATGTACGTTGGTGGCAAAAATAATAGAAACGCCTTATTTTACTTAATTTTTGGCCACATTTCCTTTGATTATTAATGTTTAATGTACTGTGCTTAGGGTAATGTATTTAGCTTCTAATTTGATATAATGTACTTAGCTTCTAATTTTTGACGATCAATAATTATTGAATAATTATAATTAGTTCATAAGATTTTATGAAAATAAAAGAAAAAACAAGTATTACATGTGTCATTAATGATAGATTTCTATATCGTGGGAGAGAGATCAGACTAGACGAATTTTTACATCAACTGTGAGTAATCAACAATGATA
>NW_023458562.1:6355872-6358737 GCF_013731165.1 Rhagoletis pomonella | reverse complement strand
AATTATTCAAGCATATTCACTAAAAATTTATATTTTCAATGATTTTTGGATACAATATATGCCATTGCGGAAAATAACGGATATAGGAGAGGCCTGGTGGAGAAGTTAAGAAAGGACACAAAATCGAAAAAGCCTAGCACAGAGGTAAACAATAAAAAAACTTGGGCAGTTCTAACTTACACAGGAAAGACATCTTACAAACTTGCCAGATTCTTTCATAAGTACGACATTCAGACATCATTTAAAACAAGGAACACAGTGGGAAATATATTGAAACAGAAAATAAGCGAGGAGGACCCGCTAGATAAACAGAACAGGGTGTTTACAAGTTAACCTGCGAGTGCCGACACAGTTACATAGGACAAACAGGGCGAAAAATAAGAACAAGGTATCGAGAACACATAAGGGATTATAGTAAGAAAAAACGAAAACCAGAGGCTGCAATAGAATCGAACTTCGCGAATCACATGATCAAAAATAAATGCACACCAATGAAGATTGGACAAGCAACAGAACTTCTCCGTGTACAACATAAAGGACAAAGATTGAATATATTAGAAAATATATAAACAGAAGACCTTCAAAGGACAAATAATAAATGAGCAAATAAATACTGTATCGGACGTACTGTTTGAACCTCTAAAACTATTTACTATACAAGAAGAAGAATGACAACAACAAAATATTAAGGACAGACATGGAAGGGGATACTCCAACTGCAAAAACAAAGAGGGTAAAAATCACGGACTTCTACCTGTCGTCAAAAACGAGCCAAAACAATTAATCTACCTATTGAGTACCGCAAACACTACAAAACTAAAAAGACGTTCCTAACAAAAGAAAGAGGCTGTTAACAAGGAGTATTAATACGAGCAACCAACAAAAATTATGCAGAACGAAAAATGACACAGAAGCTGGCACAACGCCGAAACCGGTTTGTCTCCAAACCAAATTTGACAAGAGATGACGGAAATTCGTTCAAAATACATCATACACCCACCCTGTCGGAAACAACAACAACCAAAAAGCTAAAATTCATGTTTTATTTGCGTTAAAAATTTGTTTAACAACAATTTGAACAACAAAACTGTCAATAGAAATTTTAGTAAGGTAGCGTCACGTCAGATACTTCGCCTGATAAAAAAAGCAGGACAGATTTTTACATTTTGGAATTTGGAAAATTTATTTAAATATTACTACAAAAAGTTTTATACAAATGGTATTGCCCAATTCCCAGAGTTTTAAATTTTGACGTTTTCATATTGTTTTCTAATATTTTGTCATACAAATGTATCATTAACTTTGAAATGTACATTTACGATTCGATACGATACAAGGGTTCTAGTACTCGATTCCAAAAAATATCGTTTGTAAACTTTCGAGTAAAAGGTCAAAAAAAGTCGAATGGTAAAAATATCGATATGGTATCATATCGTATCGAAATTCGTGTCCCTAATAACAAGAATGATACTATACAAGATTTCACATTCTGGGTGGTGATGATGACATTTCTCAAGTAAAAGTAAACAAAGCCGAATGGGAGTAGAAAAGAAACTGTCAACCAGCGAATTTTCTCAATTTCTTAATATTAAATTTTTCATCGGGAAACGTGATTTTATTGTGTTAAATTGAAAAATATATCATTTATAAAATAACTAATAAAGAAAATGTAAAATTTCGGCGATTTTTGTGAAAGTATTAGCACACTACAGTGCATCTAAAGTTTTTAAGGCGTTGAGGATTGTCAAACTCGGCAAAAACCAACTTAAAAGTTGTTTCTAGAGATTCGAATTAAAAAGTTGTCAGTTTAGGTGAAACCATGCAGATTTTTTTTTAATTCTTGTAAAAACTTTGATCCAAAACCTGAGATCTACCACATTTTTTCTAAATCTACCACATTTTTTCCAGATTCTACCACACAGAATTCTTATTAAGTCCGATCACTGAGTCCCAGGCCATACACCCAGAAAAAGGTTTAGTTATAATTACTAAGATTTGTTTATAGTGACCAAGTGGCATAATTCGATATGGCGAAATAAATATCTAGGTCACGAAAGTCTGCAATTTACTTGAGATTTCTAGTTGGAACAAATGTATATTTGTTAATAATTACAAAACGACTTCCTTGATTGGACAATATTGTTAGTTTAATAAAATCATTGTTGAGCAAATATAAACAATGCTTTGGTCAATTCTAGTTTTCAATTAATTTTGTGAACTTGCTGTAGACTTGAATCAGCTAACCGTTTATTATTGGAAAAAAAGTTTCAGTTTGACACAAATAAAAATTTACTCGATGTTTGTTGTGTTTACTTTCTTCTTTTATTTGCATATACATATTAAGCATAAAAAATACGTACATATTTACATAAGTTACTAAAGTAAATAATACATATGTATATGGTGGTAAGAATTTCCTAAAAAACAACGATGATACAGGAACAGTCGTGCGAAAACCCAGGTCAGTGTCTGCTGGAAGTATACTGCTTTGCTTTTTCCTTGGCTAAATAGACACTTTCAAATTATAATTCACATGAATTATATATCCACTGAAAAACCTCGGTTGGAATCAAACGTTATATTTTTAAATAACTATGCGCGCACCGAAACAACTCGCGGTGATAGAAAAACTGAGACAAACAATTCTGTGCATGTCATAGCACACTATTTTCTTTCTCTACCTAGCGCAGCGATCGACAAACCATAGCTCTGGGACCACATGCGTGTTTCACCCATATACGAACAGCGGTAGCGGAACAATGATTTCCACGCACAATGCAATGGTCGGCATACTAGCCCATTCAAACGATTCAATAATTGGGACTGTGTGCGTTGCTCAGCTCTTCGTATGTGAAACACATATGT
>NW_023458562.1:6351644-6355772 GCF_013731165.1 Rhagoletis pomonella | reverse complement strand
TGGGACTGTGTGCGTTGCTCAGCTCTTCGTATGTGAAACACATATGTGCTCAGAGAGCGCTCAGCATTCTTTAGGGGTGGCTCACAAGCATGAATATGTTCCACTCTCAAACCAAATCGTGGTTGCCTCAACCAAGATTTGGTAACTATGACTAAACCATGTGTTGAAAGAAAGCTTATCTGCATTAGCAGAGCTTAATAACATCCTTTTATGAACCATACGTTCAAGTTCAATGGAATTTGTAGAAATATGCTTCAAAGAAATATTTATTAGTATTAACCAAACCCTTCAACTAAATTAACGATTTGTTACAACCTAGATGAATATTAGAAGCTTTAATATATTTAGTTATAATTACCAACCCAATCCCCAATCCTTGGTAACAGTTCCCAAATATTGTCAAAATTCGGAAACTAAATATCTTTAGTTGTCGAAACTAATCCTTTTTCTCAGTGCAAGTCTACGCATGTCATAGCGCACACTTTTCTTTCTCTACCTAGCGCAGTGATCGACATAATGGTAGCACATTCAAACGATTCAATAAGTGGGACTGTGTGCATTGCTAGCTGGCGCTCTTCGTATGTGAAACACACATGTGCTCAGAGAGCGCTCAGCATTCTTTAGGGGTGTCTCACAAGCATTAATACGTTCCGCTCTCAAACCAAATTGGGGTTGCCTCAACTAAGATTTGGTAACTATGTCTAAACCATTTGTTGAAAGAAAGCTGACCTCGATTAGCAGACCTTAATAACATGCTTTTATGAACTATACGGCAGTGTTGCCACGTCTTCGGCATGAGAAAACGTCCCTCTTGGTCTGAAAAAACGTTATTTCCTACCCAAAAACGTATTCAAATGAATGTACAAAAAATTGTTCTTATTTAAACTTTTATTGTATACAAAGGTACATATCGAGCCCTAACCGCCAAAATAACGTAAGCGAAATTGTTTTCAAAATTTTCTTTTTGATGCAGAAATATTCCTAGAGCATCTAGATGCATTTCTGCATCAAAAAGAAAATTTTGAAAAAAATGTCGCTTACGTTATTTTGGCGGTTAGGGCTCGATATGTACGTAAAGTATATTAAAATATCATTTCGACAGAGCACAGTTAAAATTTATTATAAACTGGTTTGAGATCGTTAATATAAAAATCATTTTATACATTCACTTGTGATCAACTGATTAAGTCATCAACATTTTGATCGTTTTTGGCTGTTTGCCTTTCGTTTATTTAATGTTGATTATTTTTCCATAAAAGCCAAGCTCATTAACAAACAAAATATAAATCCACAAAAATTGTGCAAAAATTATAAACAATCTGTAAATTTTCAGCTAGATTTTAAACTTTCTATTCAGATTTTTTAGCCCATTAAATTTCATGGCAATAATGTGCAAGTTTAAAGGGGCTAAATAATCGCGCTGATTTTAATAATTTTTTCTTGTAGAAATTGGTTAGGGGCTCGGTTGTCGAAAATGCTAAATTACGTTCTGCTAAGAAGGAGCATAGCAATAGGTCCATTCAATATCAAAAAATTGTTACGAATAAAAAAAAACGATTAATTACAGCGGGAGTTCCATTATGGTATAGGGCTGCTTCCCGAAGGAAGGAGTTGGTCCAATACTTTGGATTAAGAACAAAATGTGCGCGCTTGACTATGTAATGTATTACAGACGATAAGGCTTTCCTATGCTAAAGAGGAAATGCCACTGCGGTGGGATTTGCTGCAGGATAATGATCCTAAACATACATTAAAACTGGTAAAGTAGTGGTTAAAGAAGGAAATAGTGCAGGCTATGGAGTGGCCGCCAGACCTCAACCCTATTGAGCACCTTTGGGCAGACTTAAAGAAGGGAATCGTGCCTTTTAAATCCAGCAATAAAGACGAATTGTGGCGCCACATTCTAAAATCGTGGTATTTCATTCCGAAAAGTGTTTGTGCAAACTTCGTCAATTCGATGCGCCGAATATGCGAAGTGGTAATCAGGCAATGCGGCGATTCAATAAGCTATTAAAACAATAATATTTTTGTACGAATTTTTGGTTCAAAGCTTAGTTTATTTAGAAATAATACTTTGTTTCTATTATATCTTCCAGGCCAAAATTAAAAAAGGGGCCACAATTCATTTATGGCTTATTGCCCTTGCAAAAGAAGTCTACATTTTAATTAACGTAAACGAAATGTACGAAATCGGAATGTGTTTAAAATGAAAGAGTTCTTCAAACAATAAAAAATATATGAAAGCTGTATGTTTCTATAATTTTTTCCAACACTGTATGTATGTATGTGGTGCACCTTACTGTTGGTTAAGTGATTTTATCCTTAGGTAACTGTAAATAATTTTAAACTCAACGTTAAATTTAAACATCAACATTTTCTTCAAAAATATACAGTTTAGAAGACATTTAACATTTAATGGGTAAAATTGTGGTAAATTGTTTCTAGTATGGCAAAACTTGAGTTTCTCCAGATTATTTCAAAATATGTAAACTGCAACTGTAAGAAATGGAAACATTGAATACACTGAGAAAAGAGTTTAGTAACGTCAACTAAATATGTTTTCTTCAACACATAATTTATTTATAATTACATAATTTGGTTACAGCTACCAGATGATGTGTTGACAGAAATTTATTTAGCTGACTTTTTTCTGAGTTTAGATTTCTTCAATAATAACAGAAAACCAAATTACAGTAAATTCCCTTTTAGCTGCCTATTCCCTTGGTGCATTTTCTGCTTACGTGCACAATTTTGCCAAAATACTGCTTCATGAAAGGATTTTGTACGAAAAATACATCGCTTACCAGCACTATACATAATATCTACATACATAAATGATCAGAATGAAAAGACACATCCATTAAGCGGTAACTGTCAGTCCGTCCGTCCGTCTGCCTGTCTGTGCACACGATAAATCAAGTAAAAATTGAGATATCTTAACGAAACTTGGTACGTGTACTTCTTTCGGGCGTAGGACAGATGGTATTGAAAATGGGCAGAATCGGGCAATAACCACGCCTACCTGCGATTAGGGACGTTCCGATACCATCAAAGTATCGATATCTACTCAAATGGGTTTACTCAAATCCCTATTTCGATACTACTTATATGAGTCAACCGAATGTATCGATACCTACTTATATCGATAATTTTTCATCCTTTTACATGCAACAAAACGAAATTATTTTTCAGACGTTATCTGTGACATACCTTGAGCGGCACCTGAGTGGCAGATCGACCTATTTTTTCAGAGAGTTCGAAATTTTCAATATGTTTTCTGTTGAGGTATCGATATGTATATTTCTTCATTAGTAGCACTAGAGGTAGTACGATTACTTAGACAAAAAATTCAACCTTTGAAAGGTTCTCACAAAACTTTACGGCTACAATGCATTGCTTGCACTTTATTGTGGTATCACTAGCTATGTAAAATTATATCGACACTTTACTGGCCGTCTCCACAGGATAAAATTTATTGCTGTCCAGCTGTAATTTTGGTCACTAGATATAAGTTATATTAGTGGCAATATTTGTGTAGTCTTTTTATATCTTGATATAAGCATTTGTAAGAGACGCATTTTTGCCGGATTTTATCACTTATAAAATTTAAAAAAATATATTATTTTACACCCAAGTACATAATAACAAATATTTTGACAGAAAACCGCTCAATGTTTGCTTTTATATTAAAATATCAATAATGTTGCCGACACGAAGTTTTCGTGCAAAAGAAAAAGGAAGCTGTCAAACTACCAAATTGCCGGCAATAGATGGCAAGATATAAGCTCTGATATATATTGCTCTTGAAGAGCAATGAGCGGTCTCCATTGACTATTTATCTTCTAACATATGTATCAGGATATAAACTTTATCCTGTGGAGACGGGCAGTTAGATTTTGGCGGTGTCATTGCTTAAAGAAATTATTTTTCATAAAAACGAAGCAATTATTTTCCATAGAACAAATATTGTCGACAAGATATGGCACCTGCTCAAATCGATTCGATACAAGTACTTTTCTTTCGATACCAAGTAGGTATCGAAACAACGATTCGAGTAAAAAAAGTAGTTGGTATTGAAACAAAAGTATCGAGTACATACTTGTATTTACTTGTATCGGAACATCCCTA
>NW_023458562.1:6349446-6351544 GCF_013731165.1 Rhagoletis pomonella | reverse complement strand
AATTATTCAAGCATATTCACTAAAAATTTATATTTTCAATGATTTTTAGACGAAAAATAAGAACATTATAAATTTTTGGAAAATGGGCGTAGCCACGCCCACGAGACTATTAAGCTCGCATTTCCTGGTACTATTTGTGAATATATAGGCAACAATTTGGAAGTTAGGGGGGGTGGCTCAGGCCCCCTCCCCCCTGCCCCTACCTGGCTACGCCCGCGGGTGCTCAGTCTAGAAATGTTCTACTTAGTGAAAAAATACAATTGTGAAAGTTTGAGCTCACTCGGAACATGCCTTCACTTGCCGAAAGGCCTAAACGGCAACACTGGTTGTGTATGGAAAGTTTAAAGAATTTTCCCGCACCACTAGTAGTATACTTAATGTGACCAACTATTTCATATCTCAAAGAAGTACAGCTTAGGTTGGGTAAAGTTAACGCCCTTGGGCTAGGGGCCCAGTTGACCAGTTGGGTCTAGTCCGAAACTAGTTACTTTCGTACCCGTTGGTTTATATGAGCTACAGTGGCCGTTTTGCGGCGTTTGAAGGCCTTTTAACCCTTTCGACCCTGAACTCTACTATCAATGGTAGCTTTCAATTTATGGGTCCAATATGTTATTTGCCCCACAAATACATGTTCTTTGGTGTCAAAGTGAGCGTGGCCTAAGGGGCTGATTCGGAGGGTGGTGGTAAACCATTCTACCATCCGGGATGTTAAGTGGTACATATCTGTACCAACCGTCCTCTAGGACATTCTTAAAAATGTTTTATCTTTTTTAGAACCAGACAAAACAATTCATTTATTTTGCATTTGAATAATGCACAAACTTAGTAATAATAAACAGTCAAGGAATTAACAATAAATTGGTAAGGAATTCCTAAAATATAATGAAATGTTGCAAAAAAAAATTTGCACAAAGAAACTTTGCACTCTTGGCAGATTATCTTTGTTCAGGTTTGCTTTTATGCAACGTTGTTGTGTGGTGCTTTGAGTAGAAATATGTATCTGACTCACGACACCACGTGCTAGGCCTGGTGCTACTGACCTGCGTAATGGTCTTATTATGCATACTTCGCATAACTTCGCACAACTTCCCATAAACTTGAAACTGTAATTTCGTATGTACTTTGTATCTAATTTGTATGTATTCCATTACCCAGAAATTAGCAGAACTTGAAAAAACTTAGCGATCTGTTGAGTATAGATTTTGCTTCACATTTTCTTAAGTTACATTTTTATTGCACTGGTACAAATGGTTGTGCAAAGTTATGCGAAGTATGCATAATCAAACCCTAAGGCTGTAGTTTTAGAACCTTGTTCTATCAGAGTTTCGGCCAAGGTCACCAAAAATGATTTGAAAGGCATTTTATTCCTCCTTAGTTTATTGTATGTAACCCACGCGCTTACGGCTTCCATCACTATAAAACGATAAAAGACCTTGTTCCACTATTTTTCTGATTTTCGATCATATTCGTACAGGCCACTCATTTGATTTACTAAATCAACACCTCCCATAATTTGACGATAAAATTGTAGTTAGTTTGATCATGGAACTTGTATTTTCTTGCCTGTTTTCAAAGTTTTTTCATAATTATTAGGCCTGGTTCGTGGAAATATCTTATTATAAAACCCCTTTCGTGTCTTGCCGCTTTACGAATAGAAGGCCTGCAGATTTGCTTTTGAATTCTATTTCTCCTCTTTGCATTTTCTTACTCGTAAACTTAGGTATGTTTTTTTCTGTTACCCATTATTTGTATGTAGTACCAACGGCTGAATAAGGAATATAGTTCAATAAATTAACTGATGCGAGAAAGCGACCAAAACACGAATAAATATCATTTCCTACGTTTTAGCTGACCGGTTTGCTTACTTCTCTTTCTTCGAGTGTTCCTGCGGTTCCTTCAAGGTCTTTTGCAGAATAAATGTTAAAATCATATGTGTAAATACCCTGTTGCAGCATCACACCATCTTACCGAATTTAGAGGCATATCGTTGGCTTGATCTTGCATGAAATCGATAAAAAAATTAAGTTATGTTCACCGGACCACTGGTACACGCAGTGGCGGATTTATCGTACAGGCAACATAGGCTGAAGCCTAGGGC
>NW_023458562.1:6313507-6349346 GCF_013731165.1 Rhagoletis pomonella | reverse complement strand
AAGTTATGAATTGCCTAGGGGCGGCAAATATTTAAATCCGCCACTGGGTACACCTATGTACCACCAAAGGAGACTGCTGGTGCGTATATGTACCATATGTTTGAAATTGTGAAAACAGAGGTTTATAATAAAATTTTATTACCGTATTTACAGGCAATAATAAGAAACACCTTTATTTTCCTATAATATGTTAAAATATACTAAGAAATTTTCACAAACGCAAGGAACTCTGTACAAAAACGATAACGGGGAGGCCTCTCCCCAAAAATGAAACGAAACTGGGCGTAACAGGAGATGCAAAACTGAATGTGTAGAGTCCAGGCTGATGGTAAAATTCCTAACAGACACCGTGGTACATTTCCAAATGTGATTAAATGTAAATTACATGTTTTAGGGATGTTTAAATTTTGGTGGTACATATATGTACCATCCGGGTCGAAAGGGTTAAGGTATTTTTAATGTGTTTTTGGACGCTGAGATTGCCGTATTAATAAGTACATATGTGTAAGCACCAATCTATTAATATCGTTGAATTATTTTAATATCTATTGCAAAATTTTATACATGCAATACTAAAAAGAAGAAAATAAATAAAGTAAAAGAAACTTTTTAATATACCACGCTTTTATAAATGGACTAAAAAATAGAAAATAATATTTCTCAGTCCTATAGAATACGTTTTGATAACTTTTGATTTTGAAATTTTACCAAAAGTCATTATAAACAATTTATGAGATTGAAAATCAAAAGCGTGAGGCGCTGTAGTAGACTTGAATTGAAATGAAAAGTAATATATGTATGTATGTGGGTATATGACTAACGCCCGCTTAAAATCGATCTCAAGTTTGTACATTCGCTTTAGAAATTTTAGGTCTATGTTATGTAGTTTGACTATTGTCAATTAAATCGAACGCTTTGTATTGCATGCGCTCCCGTTTTTCGTTTTCGGATTTATAAAAGCGTGGTATATTGAAAAGTTTTTTATTTAATTTATTTTTATTAATGCAAAAATAAAATTACCAATATCCTTTAGAAGGTGCAATAGCTCGATTTCTTACTACCTGGAGCATAATATGCTATGTAACTAGTACGAAAGCGACAATTGTCACCGAACCCGCTGCAGGGTCACTACGAGAAAAAGTTCGGGGAATACCCGTAAACAAATTGAGAGCTCGGGCTGGTTTTTTTGCCGAATAAATGTTTGGTTTGAAATTTTAAAAGCTCAGAAAAGTTAACCCAAAAGTTTACTTTTTGGAGCGGTACGTGAACGTTGAAATTCGGTTAACTTACCCGAGCGACTAATTTTTATGTGAGCTTACTTTTCCGCTACTGTACAATTATTTATTGCTTTCAAATAACATCATCTTTTCGAACATTTTCCGGATACGAAAATGAATGATAGCCCAGTACCGAGAATGGTCACCGGTGATATCGTCACTAATGAGGATTTAGTGACATCGTCGCACTTGCTGTGAATCCTAAACGACATATAGCTGACAATGACACTGGTGACAATGTCATGCAGGTGTACTCCTTTCAAAGACTTATAACAGACAATGTCTTGCAGCGGTCACTTATAAAAAGTCCATTGCAAGATACTGTCGCTTGAATGTCATTAATGATCACTGCATGTCCAAGTCATGCAGATGACATCAACGACGAAATTATCATTTATATGAAAAAGTCATGAACGTCTTCCATACAAACGGAGCCCAAAGTCATTTAAGACGTAACTTTTCCGTACAAGACTCTTAAGTGACTAATGCATGACATTCCCTACGGGAACTGTTGTCATTTTCTATTCGTTTCCGGATACGAAAATCCCCGTTGGTTTGTGGGCGTTCTTGGATACGTAAATGAACGAAAATTGTAGCTGTTTTCTATTCGTTACCGCATACGGAAAATTTTACTAGACCGCACTGTCGGCAAAATTTACGTTTCTCTGCTGGCTGGGAAGTCAAAACTGAGTCAACATTCGATGCGTTGAACTGTGTAACCAAACAAATTCGAACTTTGAATGTTCACATCTTTTCGGGAATAAAACACTACGTGCTTCCAGCATTGTGTATCAATAGTTTCATAAGTGCCTTACGAGTCACCCTGTTATGCAAAAATAGGTTTGCATAGTAACTTCTCCAGCAAGAGCGTAAAAGCAAATTAGAGCGTAAAATTAAGAAGAAGAGAAAACTAGCAGAAAAAGTTAATGAACACAAATAGTCTGTTCCTTTGAACTTCGGACTAAAACCTGTGGAACTGTCAAACTACAATTTTACGCTCTCAAATGAGAGTAAAAGGAGAACAGATGCAGATGTGCATAGGAACGCAAAAAGCACTATTTCCTGTAAAAACGTCAGACGCTTTGTTTACATGTCATTGGTACTACACCGATTTGGCTGAAATAACACTAAATAATTATTAAAATTTATACATATTCAAATATTTCGTTGTTTACTTCCATTTTTTTAACAAATATAAGGTTCTTTGCTTTCACCGCTTTCTGTTTTGGTTTGCACATGTAAATCAGCTGATCGTTTGACACTTTTCATGAACTTACAGGAAAAAAATCTCCGGACTAAATCCTGTAACTTCTGACTAGGAACAGTTGCTCAGTTACTCTCTCAAATGTGTTCCCACTTACAGGTTTTATGTCAATAGGAACGACTTCCTGTAAGTTCTGACTAAATCCTGTAAACCGGACTGCTATTGGAACAGATTAAAAACTAGCAAAAACTTGCAAGTGAACAGTCGTTGCACTGTTTTGACATTCTGCTGTAAACATTTTACTATTTACAAATCAGTCTTAAACTCTTTGCTTTACACGCAAGCACTTACAGTCTCAATATTTTGATTTACATTCCTTTTACTTTTGTTTGTGCTAAACCAATTCAACAAATGGCGGCGTTTGACATTTATTCTTCTTCTTCTTCTGCTAGCTAATTTCTGCTAGTAAAAATTTCACTAGCAAGAATTTGCAGCTCTCCCGTGTTGTTACGCTCTCGATTCAGTGCCCTCTTGCAAATTTTTTGGGTTATCATACACTTTCCCAGTAAAAATTTGCAGGTTCCAGTACAAATTAGTACTGACTATTTGTTACTATACAAACCTAATATCGAAACAAAATTTGCGAACTCGTTTATGTGCATGTACATTCATATGTATTTATGTGTACATATTAACTTTTGTCGATCCGTGGAAAAACTTCAAAAAGTCAAAAGTTGGGCGTGTGCCAGTCAGTAATATTAATACACCGGTATTCACTTGAACCTGCTTGAACACCGATGTACGCAAGTATTTCATTCGGGTATGTTTCACATACATACAATAAATATGTATGTATGTACAAATGTTGGGTGATTGAGGGTGATGTTCGGTTACTAAGGTGTCCGTTTGAGTATGACCAGGAGTATCATTTTACATACACACGTTCGTCAAACCTCCAAAAGCATTGTCGAATATTGCGTACATAATGCATGCGGCCTTCATAAGTGTGGGGAGATTTCACTTCAGCATTGATGTTTGTGATTCTGATTACGTGAAAATCCCGTGCACGTGCACAATGTAAAGATTATTCTATGGTGAACACGATGCACGTGCGCTCATCGTTTTTGCTGATACAAGTACTTGTAGGTCGAGTTGTGCCGTACAATTTGAGGATATGCATCTGGGTACCTTCTGAGCACTTTTAGATTTTAAGAGCTATTCACTCTGCGGCATATGTATGTACATATGTAAGCGAGAGTGTCATGCTCTATATACATAAGTATGTATGTACTATACACTCGAATGCATTCACAAATTCATGACCATCAGTGTTGCCATTTTAGCCGTTTTCCGGCTAGATTTAGCCGGTTGCGATAGCAGAAAAAAATTAGCCGTTTTTAGCCGATTTTTTTAATTGGCTTTTTTTTTCTTAAATATCAAAAATGTATGTATATATGTTTCCATTTTTGACTAAGCGACCCAAAATCTGTTAGAAATGGCTACTAGACTTATCGTGGAGAAAATTTTCATGTCAGGCAGGGTTGTATAAAACTCGATTTCACTTATTTTTACTTTAAACGAAGAAGGGATTTTCTTCATAAAATGTTTGTTATAAATGTCTTAATTTTAAGTGTTTAGTTTTATTCGCAAACTTAGAAAATAAGAAACTGTTTCACTGTTAAGACTCTATAGATGCGTTTGTGTTTGGATATAGTGCCGACAAACAGAATAAATATTACATGTAGATATTGTCTTCCCAGATAGCGCATTTTCAATTCTGCCTAAATTAAAAAACATAAGTTTTGCCCACTCCCAAAGGTTTAAGGTAATGGAAAAATTCATATTTTCAAGCACTATGTACACATATATATTTTTTTAAACAAACGTTTTTGCTGAGAACTTATTCAAATTCCAAAAACCGAATGCCAACTTGAATTAAAGGAACCAACACTGAAGTGAGTCAAAATGAAAATAAAAGAGCACAAATTTTTATGTAAAGCAAAACTCGCTGACCGGTCATCTAAATGGGAGATCTGTAGTCTTGTGGTATCGTATTTTACATCAGAATTGAAGGGATTTCTGAAAAATTTCACCAGTTCTGTTGTGTAACTGTGATTTTGCATGCCTTGTCAACATATGGCCTCGGTTGATGTTAACTTAAGGTCGTTGTTTTACTGCCTTAAAATTGAAGGGGAATTTTTACAGCGTTTTTTATGTTTATTGGTTTCTATTTGAGTGTATTGAAGATCGGTTAGTCTGAAAAGGCCTTGTAGGGAAGATAATAGGTTTGTTCGTCGAAATTCCAGCGAGAATTATCACTCAAAATATCAGATAGTAATAGTAATAATAAATAGTTTTTTTTCGGAGTACCTTTCAAATCATTGGAATTAACTAAATTAATTAAGTAAACAAGTATTAACTTAAATTTTTCATTTCAATATCGCTCCAGTTTGTAAATTTTTAAATTTAACGAACTTGGTTATTCAAATTATCGTCGACAAAAAATCCAACCATGTGCCTCAATCATATCTTTTTCCTAATTGCAAATTCTTTCTGGCAAAATTTTTTCCGGCTCGAATTTGTAACTTCTCTCCAAGAAATAGTCTTTTTACTCGTGATTTATTTAAATAAAATATGTGAAGTTTAGTTGAAACATTTTAGCCGTTTTTAGCCGGTTTTATTTGCCAATTTAGCCGGTTCATCCAAAAAGTTCTGGCAACACTGATGACCATACGAGAAGTACATGCAAGCCTACTGCTTTATGGTGTTTATTGTATTACAACCTCTAATTACTATGCTACTCAGCGGGATTCCTTCTGGTTTTTAAAGAATTTTCGTTGGTGCACGCGAGTTTGCTTTTGAAATTCGTTGGCAGACATTATTAGAGACTGTTTACAGCAGGTTTTGGTCCTCGAAAATAAACATTTAAATTGAAATTTAATGCGGTGGATTGCATTATCAAAAATTACGATTTTTCCTATTTTGGCT
The DNA here is from genome assembly GCF_013731165.1 of Rhagoletis pomonella. NCBI lineage: Eukaryota > Metazoa > Arthropoda > Insecta > Diptera > Tephritidae > Rhagoletis > Rhagoletis pomonella. The sequence continues at coordinate 6,343,877 of NW_023458562.1, read as the reverse complement.
TGAATAAGTCATACGAAACTATCTTTGACGAAATGCTTAAATGATTTTTTTCAAACGGAAACGGTGATATGGGTAGATCTTTTGAGATGGGAATTTTTCAATTAAAAATTTTAGTGTTCCAAATCGTAGCGTAATATATTCTACCATAAATTATCACTTTAACCCTTGTGACTAATATTATTTAATAAAGCATATGTTTAAAATTGTTTCCTATTAGTCCGGTCAGGTTAGATTTTCAAGGATGCAATAATTCGCATAAAGTTGAAAATTGGTACGAATGTTACGAACATCACTATAAACGAAATGTGAAAAGTCCTCATCGATCCCAGATCTGCAAACTTCAGGTGTAATTTATTTCTTTTCTTAACGCTCTTCAAAACCAAATACTTCTTAAACCTCTTTCGCCGGGGACACTTTAGGGAGGGCCTCTCGCTCCCTTGCCTTTCATTTCGACGTGCGAAAGGATGTAGTGAAATTTTATTTTGACAGACAAAAACAAAAACATAAAAACGTGAGATCATGAGATCATTACAACGTACGTCAAGAAAACAAAACAACTTATTACAACTAAAGCACAGAGAATTTTTCACAATGCATGAACCTTTTTTATTCTTTAAACAAATACAGTTTATACTAAATATATGAAAAAACATAAAAATAAAATTGTTAAACTTTGTGCTAAACTTGGGAAAATTCAATAAATTTCCATACAAATTTGCAACATTCTAATCAAACTTTATAAAAAAATTTAAAATGGAGTTTTGCAGCTCATTAAATTTTAGTTGATTTTTGGTATTGTTTTTACTGAGAGTTTCTTCCATACAAACTATGTTCGATAATTCTTTTTATATGGAAGACACTGTCAGCAAAAAAAATTTAAATGCTAAAAATCAACGAAATTTGCTGGCAACTTCAGACTTGCACTTTATTAATTGGCTCAAAAGCTACATTTTCAAAATTTTTCTAAAATATCTGATTAGAAATTGTGATCTGATGAAAGAGTCTCCGAGCCAATAATTTTGTACGGCACTGTACTTATAAGTTCTCTAGCTTTCATCAAAGAAAAAAATTTAAGTACAAGATAACATTAAAATATCAGTCATATTTTTCGTTGCTGTGAATTTGTTTCAAAACTTCTGTCTTTTCCTGAATATAATTGTAAAACTCTGTGCACGTCATTTTGAACGTATTTAGGTTCATATACTTATCATCAACTATTGCTTGTGCAAAGTTCAAATATCCCGAAATGTAACTATTTCACAAATTAAACCGGTGCACTGAGAGAAAGAAGTTTAGAATTAAAAAAGCGTTTTAGTATTTAGTATAGAAATATTCAATTCAAATACGCCCATATTAAAATGAAGCGATTTGCAATTACCGATTGCTTTTTCATAATTAAGTTAAAAAAATATTTAAATTACATGCTGGTTGTAATAGGAATTGAACCCTGACCCTCTGGAAATTAGCAAATTGTGGCACGCATCTTCGTGCACTCAGCTACAGCCAGACATGTAAATGTGCATTTAATGTTGAGTTTGAATCAACACCACGCGTGCGTGTTATGAAAGTATTATTTTTAAATACGAACATTTATAAACGATAATCAAATAGAAAATATTCATGTTTACTATGCGTTATTTCCCTCGGTGAATTCATAATATTTTTCTGCATATTACAACGCGTTTTTTCTCTTAGTGTAGTGATTTTTAAACTTTTATTCAAATTTGCGCAATCAAATCAAAAACCGGGACACTAAAACGAAACCCGGGACATTTTAAGGTTGGACTGGGACACCGGGACAAATAGTCTAAAACCGGGACATGTACGGGAAAACCGGAACGTCTGGCAGCCCTACATATAGCAGCTGGCAACCAGTGTTACCGTTTTGGTACTTTTAACCAAAATTGGTAATTTATTTTCATCTAAAACGTTTTTGGTAATTTGGTAATTTTTTTTCTCTTTGATAATTCTTCGCTGCCTTAAGGCCAATACACATAATTTTATTCCTAGCATTCTGTAGGAAATTACCTGTGATGCCGTGTCGGAAGGTTTATTCTGTTATAACTAGCAAGCGTCGCCAGAGTTCATACACATTGTATTTTTGAAGCAATCAATTAAGCGAAATCTGGTAAGCTTTCAGTAGTTTGTCAGCTCCCATCCCTAAATTTTTCACATCACTAAACATCTGTAAGCGCGCTTCTGCTTATGGATTAGCATAATGCAAGCTCGAAATACTTTCCTTTATATTTTAAATATAGATACGAGTAATTAACTTATTTTTTTAGATTTGTGAAGCGTATGAAAAAAGTGGATCTTGAACCGACCCGAATTGAAAGTTCAAGTTCCAGGTAACATTGCATTGTAAATTACTAGTGAAAATCAGGTATAAGTATACATATATGTATAATAGGCAGTGATCGGACTTCTACCACATTGTGGTAGATCTACCACTTTTTGGAGCATCCACCACATCTACCACACAAGGTCTGAAATCTACCACATATTCGCATTTTTGAGTAGTTATAATTTGGTTCCATATGATTTTCTTTATTTGTTTAATTTTAAGAGCAAAAATTGTCCAGGACTAAACACTATGTTATAACAAGTAAGGACACGATATCGAACCGAAAGTATCGATATAGTACTCATTTAAAGTATCGTTGTAAAAATATCAGGTCCCATTAATACCGTAATAAAAATACTCGATAGTCCAAATATCGTTACAAATTTCAAAAAATTAAATCTGGATATTGGTCTCATTTTCTATTAAAGAATTAACAATATGCACTTTAATAAATACATCACTGAAGGCGCGCCACATACCAACCTAAGATAGTACACATTTCTGCGCTTTAAAGCGCGACATATATCCATATTTCTTTACATAGAAATTGCAATGTAAGTAATGTGTATAGTATGACATAGATGTGCAGGAAATGGAATCCTAGCTAAGGCTAAAATTCACGTTTTATTTGCGTTAAAAATTTGTTTAAAAACAATGTTGACAACAAAACTTTCAATAGAAATTTTAGTAAGGTAGCGTCACGACAGATACTTCGCCTGATAAAAAAAGCAGGACAGATTTTTAGATTTTGGAATTTGGAAAATTAACTTTAAATCATATATGTAATACTTCTATATTGGCAGTAAGCTAACTTCTCAATGTGTAAGCATTCCGAAATCAAAGCGAGACAGTCTAGTACTGTTTTTGTCAATGCATTGTGTACTTGAGGGCCATTTTTGTAAATGTGTTGTGTACATGTTTATTTATAAACGTATGTGTTCCTTTTCTTTCGTACGTGTTTTTTGATATATCTGTACTGTAGTGTTTTCGGACGGTACTAGCTCTTACTGCCAATATAGGAGTATTACATATATGCTTTAAATATTTCAAATATTACTACAAAAAGTTTTGTACAAATGGTATTGCCCAATTCCCAGAGTTTTAAATTTTGACGTTTTCATTTTGTTTTCTAATATTTTGTCATACAAGTGTATCATTAACTTTGTAATGTACATTTACGATTCGATACGATACAAGGGTTCTGGTACTCGATTCCGAAAAATATCGTTTGAAAACTTTCGAGTAAAAAGTATCGGTATCGAATGGCAAAAATATCGATATGGTATCATATCGTATCGAAATTCGTGTCCCTAATAACAAGAATGATAGTATACAAGATTTCGCATTCCCGGTGGTGATGATGACATTTCTCAAGTAAAAGTAAACAAAGCCGAATGGGAGTAGAAAAGAAACTGTCAAACAGCGAATTTTCTCAATAAAGAAAATGTGAATAAAATAATGTAAAAAAAAATATTTTTTAAAAACAAGCTTTTATTTACAAAAGCTTTTTTAATTTAAGGTCTAGTTAAAGTTACTAAAAGCCATTTAGTGAAAGGAGTTATTCAGGCTCTAATGAAAATTGCTAACAATTTGTACTAATTTACTTCGTTATTAAAAAAGTTGTCGAGCGAATAGCAACCGGCATTTAAATATCTGCATACATACATATACATACCTAACCAATTATGCATGTACGCTGAGTTCGCCGCCAAGCTTTTTTAAAAACGAAATAAATTAGTACAAATTGTTAGTAATTTTCATTAGAGTCTGAATAACTCCTTTCACTAAATGGCTTTTAGTAACTTTAACGAGATCTTAACTTATTTTATTTTATTAATTTTAGTGCAGTTTTGACAAAATTTTCTTGCTAAAAAAACTTTTGTAAATAAAAGCTTGTTTTTGAAAAAAATTTTTTTTTCATTATTTTATTTTCTAATTTTTAGTCCATTTGTGAAAGCGTTGTATATTAAAAAGTGTTATTTTATTATATGTACAAAATTTTGCAATAGATATTAAAATAATTCAACTTGCAATGAAAGAGAACAGAAGACTATGCAAGCGAAATGTTGTTTTCTTACGTTTTGAATAAACATACGTATGTACATATAGCAGCAGTTAATTTCATTTAAAGAAATGGCGTGTCGTCCGTTCCGCTGTAGCGTACCTACGCTTTTACCTATATTTAGGCGCAATATTTAACTTCTTCTGGCGGGGCGACATCGTGGGTCTTCTAATCCTATCTCTTTGATATGATGCCTACAACGATGTTCATATCTAGAATAGGTTGATATCTAGAATTTGCCACAAATTGCTTTGCTACACTACCGCCTTCAGCTTTAACAATTTTATAGTGGTTTTACGTTCTTTGGCAAATTACGCTCTGTTAGCCATAGATGTTACTATTTTTTGACCGCCTTTGAATCAAGACCCCTGGACCATATAGGGAATTTATTTATATTTTAAATTGCATTGCACTATGCTGAAAATTTCAAGTTTCTAACTTGTCGGGAAGTTACTTTAAAATCGATTGGAAATTTCCGCGATTTCCGCGGGATGACCAAGTTAAATAAAAGCTTATAATTATAATAAAAATCGGCGATTTTTGTGAAAGTATTAGCACATTACAGTGCATCTTAAGTTTTTAAGGCGTTGAGAATTGTCAAACTCGGCAAAAACCAATTTAAAAGTTGTTTCTAGAGATTCGAATTAAAAAGTTGTCAGTTTAGGTGAAACCATGCAGATTTTTTTTAATTCTTGTAAAAAGTTTGTTCCAAAACCTGAGATCTACCACATTTTTTCTAAATCTACCACATTTTTTTTTCCAGATTCTACCACACAGAATTTTAATAAGTCCGATCACTGATAATAGGTGCACTATACACTATTTCATACACTTAGTGACGAATCTGATGCACAATGTTGCGAGAAACCCAATAAACAATTCCGTCAAGAGTGGGCCGCTACTTTTTCTTGGTTCGGGGAACGAAATAGAAAACCACATTGCATTGCGTGCGATAAATCACTACTCAGTCATCTTACGCACTTACGAAACCATGAAAAGAAAAATATTCATAATCAAAACATTGAAAAGAAAAGAAATCAGCTACAAACAGAATCGCATATGTCCCAAGAAAAACAGACCATTGAAAAGGTCCAGCGGACTTAACTAATTTTAGTAATGTTCTGTAACACACTCATCTTGCCCTTTCTACTGATGTATTATTTGCCGCTTTTGTTGTCTGAATGTTGCCAAATCGACACAAATTGCGTCCGTGTTAGGAAATAAGGCGAATGACAAAATTTAATCTGTGTTAAGAAAAACTCGGTTGTCGTTGATCGTGGTTGAAACAACCGATGTTTCAACATCAAATGTCATGGTTTTAATTGCATGGTATGATGATCGATATATCGCAATGCTGCAGCTAGAAAAAGTAGAAAAGGCAATAAAAGATTTTTTTTCTTAAGCAAATGTGCCATTAAAAAACCTAATAGGGCTTCCAACGGACGGTGCCAGTGATATAGCTGGCTAAGCGGCCTCCAATCGAAGTAAAAAAAGTGAGTTCGATACCTTCTACATGAAATGTTCTTGTCACACTAACACATTCTTGTTTGGGGTAGTGCCCATCTCTGCTCATTACATCACATGCACGGTGGAGAGAATACAGAGGTGGCGCCGATGACGATACCGCTACTCGGCTCTCAGTGATTTTGACAGAATCAGCTGTTTTAGTGACGTCATAGTAGAGCAGACAGCAGTAGTGATGTGCTGAGTCAATACTTTTAAGTACCTAATACTCTCGATACTCGGTACCGAAACATTTAGGTTTCAAATAAAAGCGCACATAGGCCAAAAATATGGAAAAAACGCCTAACAAAACCCGAATGTAAGAGCCAATAGAGCTTTTTTACTGATTCAAATGAAAGATGTATATATGTCGGTTCGAAGCCATAATACAGAGAAACCCTTACTTGTTTGAAGCATTTTGTTCCAGCTGAATCGGACGATATCATTTTTGTAGGCCTGGGACAGATTCTGTAACCAGTTAACGACAATTTTCGAATCGGTATCGGTTTTGTCGACGTTTGATATCAAATATTTGTAAGTCAACAAGTGCGATATCGATCCGAAACTTGTCGCTAACTGGCTACAGAATCTCTCCACTGAAAGGCTTCTTATTCCGTCAAAGTATTTTTCTTGAACCTTGGCCTTAGTCGATACTAAGGTTAAAACTGATAAAATAATATTTTTCTGTGGCGATAAGTTCAAGTGTTTTAGCCGATATCATATAAATTAGTAATGAAAGTTTTTTCTAAACCTGAAATGCATATAATGGCGAGGGTTTAATGTAAATAATCGGTATCGGATACCGAAAAGGAAGTATAGGGTACCGAAATCTTTTTTAAGAATTGGGTACCGAGTATTGGGGACAATTCAGCACATCACTAGTCGCCTTCATTTTCGCCGCTCTCAGTTGTCAACTCTACGATGACGTCACGCTAAAATTACTCTCACGAATTCTGCTGCAATCGGCGCAATCTTGTATTCTATCATTCTTGCATCACATGCGCATCACGATTGATAGAAATAGAGACTGCGCCAATCGCGTTACCGCTAATCCGCTCTTTGTGATTTTGACAGAATGAGCTGTGTGCGTGACGTCATCTTAGTGCAATTGTGGAATGTGAGCATACGAAAAAAACCAAATAACAATTTTAATATTCGTGCGTTAATATTTCTGCGTGGTTTTAACAATTATTGAGACATTAAAAGGCAAAATGAAGTGTGCAGTGGCAAAGTGTAATAGTGAAAACCAAAGGAAAGCGTGCTATATAAGTTTTTTTTTCGTTTCCTACGGACGCAAACCTGGCGTAAAAGTGGAAGCGGTTCTGCCGGGGAGGACATGCATTAGCCACCAAATCGAGCTTTGTGCTATGTGTGTGAGCTATGAGCTTCTACATGGAACTATGTTGGCCTTTAATTGGTGAATTGTAGTAGGTATATTTCCATGGTGAATGTAGACAGTTGCTGGTTTAGTTTTCTGGCAATGGCATACATACAAAAGCAGTTTCTACAGTAAATAGATACATGAACTTCACTACCTACTTATTTTTGTTAGTACCCTGATTCTTTTAGTGCTGGTATGAGGTAATGCAGCAGTGGAGAAGGTCGCCAGGCGCTAATTCAAACGGCATCTTAGCGCGCTGTTACGTACCTAATACAAAACAGTGGCCAAATTATTATACATTTAAAAGTTCAGCTTAAATTATGTTTTACTTACATAGAATATTTGCTTCCAAAAAAGCCACGTTCATGCATCCTCTCGGAAATGTTACAATAGTCATCAAATAAAAGCTGTAGAGTCAACAGCTGTGGAGTTTATGGTAGTTGGCTACCGTCCACAAATATAGATATGCACTCTGCATGGCTTTTTAAAATGGCAAGTCCAAAAATTCACTTTGCTGCACACCTTCCTTTTGGTCTACATGAAATTGCAAACACTGTTAATACATTCCATTTTTTCATGTGCTAAAAATCGTACTTATCTAAAGTCCAAAATTATTGCTACGTGTTCCTAATTAATCAATCTTTGTATATTTATTGATTCCTGCAAAATTGGGCCATGTAATATTAAAATTAACACATTTTTCTGCATTGCTTACATATTTTTATATGCGTTTTGGCATTTCTCTCTCGTAATTGCACCAAGTTGTTGCATGTGCAGCATATGCTTGTATAACTGCCATCCGAAGTTTATGGTCCTTGCAGTAATGTATATTCCTTTTTTCACATAGTCCGAAACGAACTAATGAACTAAAAAAGTTTCAGGAATTCTGTTGTGTAATGGCTTATAAAATGTTAGGCATATCATAAACAAGATGGCTGTCATTGGAGGCAGTAATAAATCGCATTATCAAACACTGGAATTTTTCCTTAGTTGACCTTCAAATGACCTCGAACCTGACATGAGGTTTGGTTCAATATGCAGAAACTCTTTTTTTTTTGTAAACCTGTGCCATTAGCAATTTAAATAAGGATTTTCAATCTGAAAAAGCACATTTACCTGTCTTGTGTCAGCAAATACAAGGAAATAATAGACTTATTTTAAGTCGCTTGGTTATTAACGACATTGTAAAGCAAAATATCATTGTATCTGATATACAGCGTGTAAAATAATAAAGTCGTAACTAAGCAACCTTAAGGAATATATAGCCACATAATTTAATTTTTAAGGTTACTTCGTCCATTAATTGGAAACTTTTAGGAATTATTTATTTTAAATTTAAATCGATAGTCCGTGGTTCAGGAGCATGAACGTGGAAATATTGCATTGCGGGTATCAAACCGTCGAAAATATTTTTTAGGAGGGTTGCCACCTGTTTGAAACTTACTTATCTTAATTGATAAAATAAATTATATATTGCAACATAGGCGCATATTCATAGCCATATTAAGTTCACAACTAAGTCGAAACTATCCTAAGTTACAACTAAAGCTATTCATAGTCGCTTTAGTTTCGACTTTTCTGGCTAAGTACCAACTTAAAATTTAGTTTCGGCTGCAGCTGCAATTAAGTCGTAACTAGGAAGAAGTATTTTATTAAATTAAGGCTAAAAGACGAAATATGTAAGAATTAAGTTCGTAGAGCGTGATTTTGATAATATTGAATGATGTCCAATTAAAATTTACAAAGAGCGATCCATTTAAATCGGTAGATGAAATTAAATGTGTATTACAATTCGAATGAAGCTACATCACAATTTTATAATTGGAATGATTTAGATAAATGCTCAAATAATAACTCAATTTCACGCTAGTTCTTTTAAAGTAAATTAGTACATAACATGTAGATATGTATTTGTTTGTTTCACAGCATGCTTCCGATAAACATCTTCTTCACATCCCTGCGGTTGTTTTGGCTATTTCACACAATTAACAAGAAAATGATACCTTAATCATTTGCATGAACATGCAGTGCAAGTAAAAATTACATAAACGGATGATCAAACTTGACATTATTTAATAAAAATGTCATTTTTTCCAAAATATCGTAAAGAAAAATCGATACATTTTCACACTCGTTTTGCTATATCGTAAAATAAGTTAAAACTACTTAGTGGAAGACTGAAATGCGACTATGAATAGAAGTGAATTTTAAGTTAGTACTTAAATTCAAGTTGCAACTTTATTAGTTTCGACTTAGTGGCTGGACTATGAATACGTGCCATAGATATTTAATTAAAGAGGTTTAAGGGAGATAACTGCTGGAAATATTTTTGAGAATCGCCACCTATTCGAAAATTTTAACTCAGTTAAATTGATAAAATAAATGAAATATTGAAATGTGGGTATCAAACTTTACATTTTTAAGAAGGCTTACAGCCAAAAATATGTTTGAAGAGGGTTGCCACCTGTTTGAAAATTTAACTACATTTAATTGATAAAGTAAACCACATATTACAATAAAGGTATAATTTTAAAGCAGGGACCAAAAATAACTGTTATCTCGAATTTACAAATTGAAAACGTTGCCCGAATTCTGAAATTTAACGAAAACGTTGTTTCATAACAGTTAGTAGATGAGAAATATTTTTTCCGTTGCCGATAAGACTTATTTCATAACGTTTATTTTTTACGTTGCCTGATAACGGTTATTGACCAACGTTTATTTTTTACGTTGCCTTATAACGGTTATCTCCCAACGTTTATATTTTACGTTGTCTGATAGCAGTTATTGCCCAATGTTTTTTCACGTTGCCTGATAACTATTATGCAGGAGATATATTTTTTCCGTTGCCAGTCTATATACATATATATATATAATTTGAATGCCATCAGATCTGCAGCGGTTGTTCGATTTTCAAAATTGAGGTGTCGAATTAAAGAGGTTGCCGCCTGTTAAAAATCTAGCTTTAATTATTTCATAAGTTACATGAATTAATTCATTATGGGTATAAACCGAAATTGTTTTTACAGTGGTTCTCGAAACTGCCTGAAGGAGGGTTGCCTAGTTACATTGGAATTTAATTTGGGGAATTAAGAAATGGAAACATGTCTCACAATGGGTGTCAAATGAAAGATGTATAGGAAGGTTGTAGGTTTACAATATTTGAAAGAGGGTTTCCACCTGTTTGAAAACTCGAATTTAATCAAAATATATACCTATACCTAGACTAGTTAAAGGGTATTTTAAAATGTGAAGAGTTTTAAGAATCACTATTTTGAGGCATTTGAAGAGAGTTGCCACCTTTTTGAAGTGGAACTTCTTTAGTGGCGGTTGGTTGGTTGGGACTAAATTGGCAAATTCAAAGGAAATGGCAAAGTAAAGGTGAGTACGTACATAGATGACGAAAAGGATAAAGGCAAAGGCAAAGGTAAAAATAAAAACAAAAACAATGATGCGTAAAGTTAAAGGCAAAAATGAAGATCAAGGTAAATTTAAACACTTTATACGGTTGACAAACGGGCTCGCTTATTTGCATAAACAGCCATTATTTGCTTTAACTCATGCATTTTCCTCTCTAAAATGCGCATCAGCAGCCGAAGAAACACGCCAAATTTTTGGGATTTAACTCGGATTCGGAGAATTTTCGATGACAACACTGGTAAAAAACGGCCAACTGTTGTCTTTTGTACAAGTAAGCAAACAAAGCAGGCGAATTTGGCGTCCGCGGTAGCCGAGTGGTGAGACTCAGGTGCTACAAGCCTGTAGCTGCCAGGTTCGATCCTCGGTTGGAGCTATTGGAAAGAATTTTTTGTTTTCATTATTTAATTTATATTTTTTTATTTAATTTGATTTATATATTTAATTTTACCTTATTTTATTTTCATTTGCTTTATTTTATATCACATTTTTTATTTTACTATTAGCTAATTTAATTTTTAGAGTTGAATTTTATTACAAAGTCAACAACAACTAACTGAAAGCAACCTTGAAAAAATATAGAACTTATAAAAAAAAGAATGAAAATGAAATAAATGAAAATTCGACCGGCCGTGGGACTCGAACCCACGACCTTGCGGCTCGTTTATCCGCATTACTGCCGTCTGTAAGGGTAAAATTATTATGCGCATATGGGTGCCAGAATATATGCCGTCTGTCACAGCTTGAAAGAGGAAGAAAGATTAAAAGAAAAGGATATAGATATGTTTATGCGGACACATAAAGCGCTTTGATCCACTTCGCTGTGATTCAAGACGGATGCATAAACTAAATTTCAATACGCTCTGAATTTCAAAAGTGTATTGACTCGAATTTGATTTCAAATCGCTTTTTTATTTCTCACATCGGTTAGAAAACAGGTATAAACACCTCACGAATTTGACGCGAAGTGAAAATAGACTTTCTTTAAATTTGAATTATTATTAAAATAAATTTGAATTATTGTTCGCTTCCATTTCGGTTATTAAATTAATTATTAAAGAAATATCGAAATAAAACAAGAAATTTTGTATACTTTTGAATACGGTTTCAGCGAGTGCGCTGTAAAGACACAGCTATAAACGCTCGAAAGAAATATGTGTTGAGTCAAATTGGTTTTTTTGTTAATGCGGTTCTTGCGTAGGTATAAACAAGGTTACACAGAGAAATTTACGTTTTCAAATGTGTATGGAACGTTTTATTTTTAAAAACGTTTTCACCCAGGTTTTGCACCTACAATATTTATTTTAGTTTTGAGAAAAAAACATCGCCAATTCATATTCTAAAATGTATGTTTTAGTTTTTAAAATTAACATTTTCAAATCGCTTTTTAAAACGATCGTTTGATAATTGAAAATTCTCATATTCAGATGAGATTCTAAAATGTTTATTTTATATTCCAAAATATGTATGCGTTTCCAAATATGATTTTGAATTTCTATTTTGATTAAAACACAAAGTCATTTGATATTTAAAATTATACATTGTCATACATTTATTGATATGCGTACATATGTAGACATACTTACATATGTATTAATTAGTTACAAAACTTAATAACGGAAAGATATGTACATATTCTGGCTTTTCCTCCACGGGCCTTGATAATTTTGATTAACGCTGGTTAGATCCTGTAATATACAATTACAATTATTATTAAATAATGGATTAGAATTTATTTTTGTAAGCAAGTCTTACCAAAGCTTTTCTCTAATCAACGTTCCCTTCATTAAGTGGCGTAACGATATCATATTTCCGCACCCTTTTGCTGAAGAAGCGAATGCTTTACATACATACATATGTATGAATGTAGCTGGAATCATCTACACAAAATTTTTTTGACAAATAATACAAACAGATGAAAAGTATTTCAGTTTTATAAGTAGCTTTGAAAATTCTAATACTAAACGTTCTCGCTTTAAACCATTCTTATGTTTAATTGACAGAAACGAAATTTTCATTTTTATTTTAGACGTGCTTCGTTTTACTTTTCTGGTTGGAAATTTTGTCGCTCTACAATTTGTAGGAACAATATTCTAAAACGTTTCATTTTAGTTTTAAAAAGGCACATTTTTGGCGTAATTTTTTTAATTTCAAATGTTCTCCTCTGTCAATAGACAAAATATGATATAATGTTCGCTCTTATATTGCGAGCATTACGTTTTAAAATCTGTTATACAAGTAGTGTATTTTTAATTTGTTTGAAGTAAAATTATTATATCGCTATTTTTATCGATTTTGTTATCGATATTTTTGTCGATTTTTTTATCTATGTTTTTATCGATTTTGCTATCCATATTTTTATCGATCTTGTTATTGATATTTTTATCGATGCTTTCGTTTTGCTATCGATATATTCGGAACTTATCGATATAATAATCAATTTCGTTATCGATATTTTTATCGGTTTTGTTGTCGATATTTTTTTATTGATTTTGTTACCTCCAATTAAATGCAACAGTAAAATGTTGATTAAGTATGAAATAGGTATGTACGAAAATTGTCAGCCTTTGTAACTTGCGGGGCATACTGTGCCATGTTTATGTTAAAAAGATAATTGATTCAACCGTATTGAAAAAAATTGTTGACAACAATTAACATCCATCAAAGAATTTTTCAGTGCTTTACTTTTCGTAAACACTTTAAAATTTGTATTTCAACTCTATTTACTCAAACCCTAAGTATAAAAATTAATACCAGTGTCAACCCTTTTGCAAAATATCTGAATCAACGAGCTTGTAAATTTTATTTTCATTCTGCCAAACATTTTTCAAACACCTTTCGTATGGTACTCATCCCGTAATATTTAATCTTAACATTTAAAATTGGTGAAAACGAAAAATGTTTATAAGCCGAAGATTTCTTAGATACCTTTCGTATGATACCAAAAGTCTAATATGTAATAAATGTTTTAAATTTAATTGAATTAAAATTTTCAAATAGGTGGCAACCCTCTTTAAAAATAATTTCCCAGCTAAGCTTTCGTAAGCCGTTTCTTTTGACACCCTTTTTGCGACATTTTATTTACCTTATCATGTTAATTGGATTAAATTTTTTAAACAGATGGCAACACTCTTAAAAAAAATTTAAAATTAAGCTTGCTTAACCCGCTTTAGTTTGATACCCATATTGTAATAATATGTTATTTATTTCATCAATTTAATCGAATTAAAATTTTTAAACACCTGCTAACCGTCTTCGAAAATATTTTCCATGAAGCTTTCTTAAACCTCATGTCCAAATTGTAACCTGATTTCCAAATTGTAATAAATATTTCATAAATCATCCGTAGTTAAATGCGACAGGATCAGAAAAATAATTGTTTCATTTGTTATTGTTTTTCTTATGTGTGAAACTCTTATTTGTTGTGGTCTTTTCTTATATTTAGACCTTCTCTTTGTGGTTTTTTGTTACATGTGGAAGTTGTATTTGCTTTTGTTTCTTCTTTTTAGTATTATATGGGTAAATATATCCCTGAAAAAAAATGGGACTAATCCGGGATGACTCCGGGAGCAATCGCAAAGGAGCATGCGACTAATACCACTTTTGATCTCTTTATATGGAATGTACTGATCGCTTTTGTTTGGGCATGTCCTATGAAGAGACTAATTAGTCACTTTTAAAAAATAAAAATAAAAATTTTCGCCAGCCGAGATTCGAACCGGGGTGCTCAGTTTTGTTAGGCGAATACTCTCTTTATGTGCCAACGCCGCACATGAAATTTCATTGACTAAGAGCGTACATATCATTAAATCGTTAATATTACCCGTTAGAGATGTGTTGGGGACTAATTGATCTCCAATTATACCCACAAGGGATGAGTCGAGACTAATTGACCTCCATTAGTACCCGTATGAGACTAGTTGGGACTAATTAATGCCCAATTGTACCCGATTGAGAGTAATCTCGGAATACTCTCTTTAGAGATTAGTCGCACAATTTTTTGCAGGGATTGTTCACATTTTTGACCATAACCAGAGGTGGGCACTACCACAAACAAGCGTGAGCTAAAAGTGAGCATGTGTTAGTGTACCTAATTCAGTGGTCGGCGCTTCATACCACAATTGTGGAAGATCACCTCACACCAGCGTTGCCGTTTTGCTTAAATTTAAGCAAAATTGCTCAAGTTTTTCCTGACTGTTAAAATGTTAAACTTTTCTTCGTTTTGCTAAATATTTTTATTAAAATAGTCAAAAAGGATAATTTTCCTCAAAAATTCATAGTCAGAAGAGTTACTATTTCAATAAAATTTTCAAATGTATTTTAGGAAGACTCCAGATCCCACATAAAATTCCAGCAAATGTTGCTCTACGCAATTCCCGATCTGCGGTCGTCGCATTTTCAAACCTCCGAGTGTACTTCTGCCGTTCGGAGGCGACCTAGAATTTTAGGTCCCTTCATTCGTGAAAAGATCAACACGCACATTTTGGATAACATGATGCCTAACTCGTTTTTTGCATGCATTCAAAAAACTAGCGAAAGGGCAGATAACTATTATAGGAGTATGTGTTGAAAGCCTAAAAGAATGTGTAAGATGGCCTACTTAAGTAGAGATTGTTGATTAATTTCCATTATTCCTTTTCAGATCATACATTTAGTCTGCACTTAAATGGCTAATTTTGCTATTTAAATATGAGATATGCAACCCCGTGTTTATACCAAACAACCAAGATTGATTGGTAGGTTGTTTAAACAATCCCACCAAATCCCACCTAAAACAATCAGCTGTTCAGCAGAAAATATAAACAAACATGCAAAGGCAACAACAATTTCAAGGAATAAGCAGCAGTGCTGCCAATTGTTTGGCATATTTAAACAAAGTTGATGTGAAACCGAATGAAGCCTAAATGGCATTTAAACAACAATCCACAATTAAACTTAGGTTAGGTTAGGTTACACTGGCCGGCTGATGCGCCTTAATTAGACCCGTTGGTCCTTTGTAGTGCCAGATGGAGGTCCGTTTTACTGCGATCTAAAGTAGTCGTCGTATAGGACGTCAACGCTTTTTTGCGAAGTTCAAGAGTGCCTTAATATCCAGTTTTGAAACCTCCTCTAGTCCTTTAAACTGCGAAGCTCCGAGATAACTAAGACGATTTCTAGCTAAGGCCGGACAGAAACAGAGGAGGTGTTCTAACGTCTCACTCATGCCTTCCTCCCTGCACTTCCTGCATGCGTCACTGTTACTAATGCCCATTCTGCTTGCGTGGGATGCCAGTAGGTTGTGGCCCGTCATTAGGCCGACAACTGTCCTGCAATCCCTACGTGACCGTGTAAGCAAGAAATGGGTGTTTCCTTTGCTGCTATTGCACATGATCTTGGTGGTTTTGCATGTCGCTAATGCGTTCCATCTCCCCCTGATCCGGCACCCAGCTCTTTCGGAAATTTCATTATAGATCGTTTTTTAGCGACTTTTGTATTTCCCGTACTGGTTCGCTAGCAAGACGGATGGCACTTTTGGCAATCTCATCAGCTATTTCGTTGCCTAAAATGCCCTTGTGGCCTGGAACCCAGTATATATGCAGCCGTTTACTCTCGGCCGCCCTGTCTACTGCTTCCCTGCTTCTAAGGACATTTTCTGACGCAATACGATGTGAGATTATGGCCTTAATTGCCGCCTGGCTATCGACATATATATTGATATTTTTTATATAATTTCCTGCGTTGCTAGCTATCTCAGCAGCTTTCCCTACAGCGAAGACTTCCGCCTGGAAAATACTGCAGTACTCTGGAAGCTTGAAGGGTTGCCTAAGGTCTAGCTCGGCGCAATAGACTCCGGCGCCCCCTCCATCAGCCATTTTTGATCCATCCGTGTAGATGTTATACGATCTGCTGGCGGGTCGCGTGCTCATGCGCCATCCGCCCTCCTTAACCGTAGCTTTAAACCTTCTTTCCCAGATGAAGCGTGGGGGTATGTGGTCTATTTTGTCCTCCATCCCCCTGCATATCGAGCTGTGCCCGAAGGTTCTTGCGGAGAATTCACCTAAGGCCATCAATCTCGTGGCGGATTTCGCTGCAGTGCTCTCCACCGCGATGTCGATTGGTGGTAGGTCAAGTAGCCTTTCAAGTGCCGCCGTTGGATTGGTCCTTAGCGCTCCTGTTATGCACAGTGCAGCGGGCCGCTGTAATCGCGCCGTAGAGCAATATCGGCTTAACTACCGCTGTGTAACACCAATGCATGAGGCCAGGGGATAGGCCCTATGTGGTACCCAGCATCCTTTTACATGCGTAAAGGGTACCACTGGCCTTTTCACCCTTTCCTCCACATTTAGCTTCCACATCAGTTTGCTGTCCAAAATTACTCCCAGGTACTTGGTGTGATTCTTGATTGATAGCTCCGCCCCGTTGAGCCTCGGGGGTTTCCACGCGGGGATTTTGTACCTTCTTGTGAACAGTACCGCATCCGTTTTGTCAGCATTTACCTCTAAGTTGACTGTTGTCGCCCATCGATGTACGACCCTTAGAGCGCTTTCCATTACGTTACTGATGGTGTCTAGGAATTTCCCCGTAACAACTATAGCTATGTCGTCCGCATAGGCAATTAGTCTGGGTGCTTTCCCTTCGAATTTTCCCAGAAGCTCATTCGCTACGAGTAGCCACAGGAGTGGTGACAGAACACCACCCTGAGGAGTTCCTCTATGCGCTAGTCTGAGCAACCTGGCTTCGTTCCACTCCGCCTTAATTTTCCTGCAGCTCAGCAGGCTTTTTATCCATAGTAGGATGGCAGACTCTACCTGGGCTGCTTCTAGGCTTTCCATTATTGCCTCATAGGAGACATTATTAAATGCCCCACTTATGTCCAGAAAGATCCCTAGGGCATATTCTTTATGCTCCAGAGCTTTTTCTATTACCGCGGTTAGTGAGTGAAGTGCAGTCTCAGTGGATCTACCCTTCGTGTAGGCATGCTGCGCCTTTGATATGCTGGCCGACGGCAGCTTATCCCTAATGTAGGCGTCCAGAATCTTTTCGAGCGTCTTTAGAAGGAATGAGGTTAGACTAATTGGTCTGTACTCTTTCGAATAGAGGGGATTTCCCTTGCCCGCCTTCGGTATGAATACGACCCTCGCCTCTCTCCAAAGGACAGGCACATAGTTTAGTCTTTAACATCCCTCGTATATTGTTTTCAAGTATGGTGTCAGCACTGCGGAAATTTTTTGCATCATGGCTGGAAAGATACCGTCTGTGCCTGGGGACTTAAACGGCCCGAAGCCATCGATTGCCCACCGTATTTTTTCTTCCGTTATGATGTCCGGGGGGACATTTTCCACGCTATCTCCTAGAAGTTGCAGATCTATGCTGTCTGTACACCCCGGAAAGTGTGTGTTGACTAGGTCTTCCAGCGAGTCCTCACTGCTTCCAGTCCACTCTCCACATTTTTTACGTAGTAACCTTGGAGTAGTCGGGTTCTTGGATAGCAATTTCCTTAGCCTGGCTACCTCGGTTGTTTTTTCTAATTCGCCGTAGAAGCTCTTCCACGACTCCCGCTTGCATTTATGAATCTCTTTCTTGTATTCCTTAAGTACTTCCTTGTATTCCATCCAGCAGAACTCGTCACCGGCTACCTTGGCCAGTTTGAAGAGTTCCCTAACATTTTTGCTAAGTGCTGCGAGCCCCCTGTTCCACCAAGGTGGCTTTGAACCTCGCTTGGCATGTAGCGGAGGGCATGCGATGCGATAAGCTTTATTTAGAGTGTTGGTAAGTGAGACTACCAGTTTCTTCAATTCAGAGTGGGAGTCACTTACCCTATACTTGGTTAAATTCTTCCTCAGTACCCTTTCATACAATTCCCAGTTTGTATTCCTGTGATTTCTGAAGGTTTCGCTTTTTGTACGGGCTGAGAATTTTACCTGAAATCCTACATACCTATGGTCAGAGAACGAGGGTGTACTAAGCACCTCCCAATTCTGTACTCCGATTCCCCCACTAGAGTGGAGTGTTATGTCAAGGACGTTCTTCGAGGTAGGGCCAATATAAGTTGGTTCCTCACCCCGGTTAGCTATATCTAAATTACTTATTAATATAAAGTTTAGTAAAGACTCACCCCTTTCATTGGTATCTCCACAAAAACGTGCTGCCAAGTGGTGCTGAAGTCGAGCAATTACTAAAAATAGCCAAGTGAGAAAAGGGGCCGTGAAGGTCAGATTAAAGCGATCTGTTGCACCATTGGGTATATCGAACGCTCCTGCGTTGCGATTGGCCCAATGGATGTGATTTTTCAATATTATTATGCGTTCAAACTTGTAAGGTATTTCGTCTGAAATAAGTATATGTATGTTGCATTTCTGTAGAACATGTTTCGCACCTATTTTAAAATTGCCACCAACTATACTGTAAAGCTTTTAGGACATTCACTATAGAACCGGGTCATTGCCGCCAGGAAGTTAAGAGGAAAAAAATCTTCAAATTTATTTCGTTTTGCGAATAACCGTGCTATGAAATGCTGCACAGTTGGAGAATTTGAAGAACTTCTCCACGGATATAACACTTTCCTTAGGTTATTTAAAGCGGCAAATGACCACTAAACCATAATCTAAGCAGATATATGTGCCAATAAAAATCGTAAACGTGAATTCTTGGTGAAAATGTTGGACCGAAAAGTTTCAATAAAATAAATTCAATTTTGGGCGGGACGAAGTTCGCCGGGTCTGCTAGTACATACATTAGTACATATATCAATAATACATGTATCGAATTTCAAGTAAATCAGACCATAAATAATTTTTTTTCGAGTAGATCGGTCCACATGGTCTACCTATCTGGCTGCCACCAGAACAAACTAGAAGACTTTGAAATTTTTTTTTTTTGTATTATATAACTTGGAAGTTTAGATGTTATTAAAATGGTAAAATATTAGTTATTATTTGCTCCATATGCAAGTGATCGGTATTTTCATCGCACACGCGCCATCATGTTCTGCACGACGGCATCATCGACTTTACGCGATGCGCACAACTACTTTGTTTTGCACTCTTCAATATTTTTCACTGTTTCACCTGTTTTCTTCAAGATTCCTTTGACAGTTGACCAATATTCCCCAATAGGACGTGGCTCTGGGCTATTGGGTGGATTGCAGTCGATTGAATAGTGCAAACCCTACAAACTGTCGAATAGTGCAATCTTTAATTTTTATCAATTTTACGTGTACTTAAGGCCGGATCATTTATAAACTCGTGCAAAATGGTTTGTCTCGTTTCTAAGTCGGTTGCCATTTTTAACTCAACTAGGAATCAAATTCAAATGAAATTTCTTCTACGTCCAACTAACGTCATGGTCAGCTTATGGTATTTGATTTTGAAAATATTGAATTCGTTTTGGGTAAGATATAAGCTTCCCAAAGTGTCGCAGTTTTGGTGTGTTCACCCTTTATCAGTAAAAAAAAATATCGTTACCAGACAAGAATGATAGAATACAAGATTGCGCCAATGAGAGAGAATTTTTGAGCGTAATTTTTGCGTGACGTCATCTTGGTGCAATTACGAGAGAGAAATGCCAAAACGCATATAAAAATATGTAAACAATGCAGAAAAATGTGTTAATTTTAATATTACATGACCCAATTTTGCAGGAATCAATAAATATACAAAGATTGATTAATTAGGAACACGTAGCAATAATTTTGGACATGTAGCCCTTTAGGTAAGTACGATTTTTAGCACATGAGCGTGGTAGTGAAGTTCATGTATCTATTTACTGTAGAAACCGCTTTTGTATGTATGCCATTGCCAGCAAACTAAACCAGCAACTGTCTGCTTTCACCATGGAAATATAACTACTACAATTCACCAATTAAAGGCCAACATAGTTCCATGTAGAAGCTCATAGCTCACACACATAGCACAAAGCTCGATTTGGTGTCTAATTCATGTCCTCCCCGGAAGAACTGCTTCCACTTTTTCGCCAGGTTTGCGTCCGTAGGAAACGAAAAAAAAAACTTATATTTCACGCTTTCCTTTGGTTTTCACTATTACACTTTGCCACTTCACACTTCATTTTGCCTTTTAATGTCTCAGTAATTGCTTAAAAAACCACGCAGAAATATTAACGCACAAATATTAAAATTGTTATTTTGTTTTTTTCGTATGCTCACATTCAACAATTGCACCAATATGACGTCACGCACACAGCTCATTCTGTCAAAATCACAAAGAGCGGTTTAGCGGTACCGCGATTGGCGCAGTCTCTATTTCTCTCAATCGTGGTTACCAGAAAATTAAGAGCCACAATTCTCACTGAGCCTGCGCCGTCACGAATCAGTTCTATCAGTCTCGCGACCGTCACCGAACCGTAAATTTTAGATTTCTGCTCAACACTATTTGGTTTTCGACTAGCTGACGTGTTTTTTATCGGCCGGAAAAATGTGTGATAATTGTGCCGACTAGATTTCTGTGGGCGAAATCGGGACGTATCTAAAGCATAAAATTTTGTTTCAAGCATAAAAAGGAATTTATTAAAATTTTATTTGTATATTATGTATACGAAAACAAATTCATGTATATCCTTTATGTATGCAAATTCAAATTACCAAAGTTTTTGTTTTGCATGTATGTAATACTAGCCGGCCACGGATGCGCGAGGCTTCGCCACGCGCTGAGTGTATGCATATGAATGTACATTTACGTATTTGGAGAAAAAAATCATATGTCATCATGTACTTCGTTTATTATATACATAAAAAATCTTGTCTTAATCCGTTCAGTAGCGTGGTTAAAATATATCTCGCCTTTTCTTTATACTATGTATAGCTGTACATACATATACTCAAATTAGCGAGGGAGAGAAGAGGACAGAAATACGCGACGAAACTAAACAAAAACATGGAAGTAAGCGTATTTTATTTGAATTTTGTGTTTCAAATATTTTTGACTGAACACTTAAGAACAATTATAGTGGCTGTATGTACATTAGGGTGGTCCAAAATAAGTAAGGTCGGAATTTTAATGCATCACTCCCTAGGATTGTTCTATATCGAAAAGAGCATACCCCTATTTTTTATTTTGAAATTAAAAAATATTTAGAGGTCGCTCAAAGCACCCAAAATTTTCCATGTATTTTATATGGGGAAAAAAACAACTTCGTAGAAGTGGTATAGAATACTTAAAAATCAATACTTTTCTACCAGAAAACTCTGCTTATCTGCAGGAGATTCCCAATAATAATACCCAATTTTTTATTTAACCATTTTTTTCATTGCAACTATAATTTATAGGTCTGCCAAAAACCCACAAAAACCCCGAAAAATGCAATGGGGCGACCAATGAAAAATCGTTAGTACTAAAAAATGGTTAAATAAACAATTGGGAATTATTGTTGAAAGTCTCCTGAAGAGAACCAGAGTTTTCCGATCGAAAAATATTGACTTTCAAGAATTCTATACCATTTCTACAAAAAAAACTATTTTTCCCATATAAAAATACATGGAAAACTTAGAGCGCTTTGAGCGACAAAAATAAAAAATTAGGGGTATAATTTTTTCGATACAGAACAATCTTAGGGGGTGAGAGCATTACAATTCTGACTTTACTGTTTTTGGACCATCCTAATGTACATACATGCTCACATATGCAAACAAAAAAAGCATCAGCTCCTTACGCTTGTTTGAATACAGCACCTAACAAAAAAAAACTATTTTGAAGAGAGAGCGCCTTCAAGTATTATATGTTAGTTATCAATTTTTAAATAGGTGGCAGCCCCATTAAAAAATAAAAGCTTATTTCACTTGATACCTCAGTCCAATGAACATTGAAAATCTTATTATTTTTAGAAAAGTGGTAACCTTACTCAAAAAATTATAGATTATTGAACATCTGGAGGCCAAGCCTTTTCACTTCACATCTCACTTTTTGTATTCATACCATGTTCGAATGAAATAGTCATTTTTAAATAGGTGGCAACCCTACTTAAAAAGTAATACGTTATTGAGCATCTAAGTAGGGTTTGAACGATACTATAGGGTATAAAAATGAGTACTTTAATACTCGATACCTTATTTGGTGATTTCACTCGATACTTTGCAAAGTACTCGTAGTATCGAATACTTTTTAAAAAAACACCATTTTTAAATTTGTTCTTCCTTTGGCAACCCAATTTTGTTTGCTTATATGGATTACTATCATTCAATTTTGCCCATCTCTTAAAATAAACTGAAATTTCGTGTAATCTGTTTCATAACATAAACCAAATAAGTTAAAGTTTAATGGCCTTTTTCATAAAAAAAATAAAGTAGGTATAAAGAGCTTAATAAAATGGCACTTTCATACATTTTTCTGTTTATAAACCTTTTTTACTTTTTATCAATAAGGCCATAAAACTTTACGCAAAGTTCACGAGAATGGAGAATTTTTAGAAACTTTTTGGGTATTTTAATCTATTCAACATTACGTATAGCCTACTACCGTTGACTTTTAATTCAAACTTGCACCTTATTATACAAAATTTAATAGGCTACAAAAATGCATACCCACAAACTTTACAAAAATTCTTAATAAAATTTGAAATTCGTGAAAGTATATTTGTGTTTGTATGGAATAGTAGCCTATGGCGAGAAACTTCCCTTCATCCCTTAAACGAAAAGGAATTTTTTGATGAGACTTAATAAGAATATTGACTTGCTAGTATAGGAACTATTTCTTGCAAGTTCTTCAACGGCTCGGAGCCAGTGAGTCGTTCGCAATCGTATGCTGCGAATGCCGCATTATACTAAAGCCCGCCTTTCGACATAAGCTACTATTCCATATGAACACAGATATATATATATATGTATATATGTACATTTAACGTTAAAATTACCTCTAACGTGAAAGTAAGATCTGCAATGAAATAAAAATCAAAAATTTAAAATTTTATTGTTTTAATTTCAGGAAATAACTAGATATGATTGAAGAATAAAATAATTTTAGTATCCCAAAAAACGTATTTTAATGAGTCCGATACTGAGTAGTATCGATACTTTTTCCCTGATACTTTTAGATTATCGATACCATGAGCTCAATGCCAGAATGAGTACTCAGTATCGATACCAAAGTTTGAAATTTCGAACTCTACATCTAAGAGCCGAGCCATTTTATTTGACACCCCATTTCTGATAATCCAACGAACATTTCGGGTATTATAATTTTTGAGACAGATGGCAACCCTATAGGAACTAGGGATGCAAATTTTGAGCAGTAACATCGATACATCGATGTTTCGATGCATCGGAGAAAAGAACATCAAGGCTAAAATACATCGCCAGAGAAACATCGATATTCGATGGTTTCCGATGTTTTGCAATTTGTTAATTTCTAGTTAAATTTAAAGCAATATTGAATACCTTAATAATTATGAATGTATTTTCCTGTATTTTATTATCCTTTCTATACCCTTTCTATTATTAGAAACAAAATGCATACCGTCGTAAGTTCGTTCGGGGCCTAAAGATCCTAGGCCTGATCGTGTTGATATTCTAAGGCAGAGCTTCTTAAAGTGTGTTCCGCGGAACCCAAGGGTTCCGTAGGAAAGTCACCGGGGTTCCGCGAAATTATTTTTGGTATGAATAAGCACGGCGGTCGGTTTGGGTTGCACACAGAAAGAAAAGTTCTATAAACAGTTTGACCGAGACGCAATTATCTATTTTCAAATATACATATGTACTCGTAGAAAGTATGATTGCCGTACTGAGTGCCAAACCTACATAAGAGCGTTGAGCTTGCGCTTGCCAGTTTTTTTTTTTTTAAGCGGTATGTGTTGTTGGCCGCTGTAGCCCAAGGGTTATATACAACTTTCTACAAGGAACTTGAGCTGCAAAACTATCGATGGTTTCAGTTTGACACCACTATCGATGAATGGTAGCCAACTACCGCGATACTATCGGAAACCTTCAAATACAAATAAGTGCCAAAAATCAACAGTGAGGCCTAGCTACTTCAAACTACAAAAATGCATGCTCAAAAATTTTCTAGGAAACCCAATTAAAAAGCTCGAAATTTTGATTACTTGAAAAACTCAAATTTGCCTCGTTTTTGTAAATTGTTTAAAATTTAGACTTGCAACGTGTTGTTTTTGTTGCTTAAAATAACTTTATT
This sequence comes from Rhagoletis pomonella, assembly GCF_013731165.1. Taxonomy (NCBI): domain Eukaryota; kingdom Metazoa; phylum Arthropoda; class Insecta; order Diptera; family Tephritidae; genus Rhagoletis; species Rhagoletis pomonella. The sequence goes on along the minus strand of NW_023458562.1, from coordinate 6,319,056 downwards.
TTTAATAAAGTACACCAAAATGGTGTTTAAAACTAATATTTCTGTTATAAATAGTGCCGTAGTAAGGATCCCATATTTTTTTCTCTTACCGATAGTATCGATACTATCGAATGGGGATGCCCAAAACTATCGAAAATATCGAACGGTCCAACCACCGATAGTTTTGCAGCTCTACAAGGAACGCGATGAATTGCCAAATGAAATGTGAAATGTCATTACTGGGCACTTGGTAAATCACCTGAAATATTTGTCAGATTATTTTTCGGTTGGTAGTAGTAATGGTTTGGTAAAAAATGCAGACTTTTGAATCTGTGTCTCTGAAAGAGTTTTGTGTTAGTGTTAAGAGTAAATATTATTAAGTCGCTAAAAAGGCCACCTTAACTTTGCTTCCTCCTGTCAAAACGTAATTCAGGTCGAAATTAGATGCTACCACAGAAATGCGCATACAGCTTTCAGACGTTATAACGAACTACTATTTTATACAGTAATTAATAACAGCGAAACAATTTCATTCTTTACATTAAAATTTAAAGTATGTTTACTATTTCTAGTAAATGTTTTTAATCATATTTAAATTGAACTGCCTTTGATTTTTAGTAATTTTATGTGGGGTTCCATAAAATGAAAATTGTTTAGTAAGGGTTCCATCTTCTTAAAAGTTTAAGAACCCCTGTTCTAAGGGATATTTGGTTCTGTTTTAACGGCTATGTTATTAGCATTCAGAATGAATCCAACAATTTTATTGAGCTTGGGGCTTTTTTTATGAAAAATGTTGTGGAAAAGCAACAGTAATTTGCAAAGGTAAGAAGTTATAGCTGCTATTTGGGAGATCACCACATCTACTAATCACAACCGCGGTCTCTGAGGAGATGTGGTGATCTCTGAAATTTTGTAACTTATTGTTGGTTTTCAATAACATTTTTCATTATAAACGGCCTCAAGCTCAATAAAATTGTTGAATATAATTGTTATAAGGCCATAAATAACAAAAAAATTCTGAATGAATAATATATTTAAGGTCAGTCAAACATACCGAAAGAAAGTCGGAGAGTCTCCTTAAAGTCGATGTTTAAAACATCGGTAAAACTTCCATCGATGTATCGTCAATTTTGCGATGTTAGTAAATTGTAAACATCGATGGCAAACATCGAAAATTGAACCGATATTATCGATGTTTCAAAAACATCGATGCATCGTTTGCATCCCTAATAGGAACTAAAAGGACTAAAGATAATATTCCAATCGATACTTATACTTAAAAAATTTCGTCTAAGTCCGTTCAGTGGCGTGGTCAAAATATCTCAACTTTCTACTATGTATAGAAGATAATAAGTTAAAATAGGTGGCAACCCTACTTGAAAAATAATAAAGCTTTTGTACACGCTAAGGACATGCACTTTCATTTGACACCTCATCTTATGTAATCCACGAACGTTGGGGAACTTAGAGTTTTTTAGACAGGTGGCAACCCTATTAAAATTCTAAGTAAAATAAGGTCCCTCTCCTGTCGATACAGAGTATATTAGAGAAAATCTCGTCAAAATCCGTTCAGTAGTTTTCGAGATTACCGCATTCAAAGAATCTCGACTTTCCTGTATACTATGTATAGATGTATGATAGTAACATGAGTGGAAGATCGACCTATCACAACAGCTAGTTCAAAAACGCCCTATATCAGAAAACTTGTCAATAACGCCCTATTTGGATGAAGACCGCCCTATTTTAGAATTTAATTGCTGAACACTCTACCTCAGAAAACTTTTCAAGAAGGCCTTATCTCAGAATTTGGTTTAAAAACGGCCTATATTAACTGAAAATATCGAGCCCTAACCGCCAAAATAACGTAAGCGACATTTTTTTCAAAATTTTCTTTTTGATGCAGAAATGTATCTAGATGCTCTAGGAATATTTCTGCCTCAAAAAGAAAATTTTGAATAAAATGTCGCTTACGTTATTTTGGCGGTTAGGGCTCGATATGCTGAGATAAGGCGTTTTCGAACTGTCTGCCGAGATAGGTCGATCTTCCACTCAGATGTCGATATGTAAATGTATTCGTCAATTGAACTAAATAAACTATATGAACTAAAGAACTACTTCACTAAGGTGAGCGGACTACAACTAAACGGTTCACTCAAAAGAACTTTAGAGATTATCGTTTCGGACCACTGTGCGGTGTGCGTTCCAAAACGCAAGCCGAGAATATTAGGTTGGCCTGTAAACGCACACATTTTCGTACCTTAGCTTTACTTGCTTCTTGCCGCTTAACGCAGGTAATTTTTTTGGTGCAGAAAGGTAGCGATCGGTAATACCACGGCCACAGATATCACATATAAATTTTGGTCCCCATTGAATACGGTTAAGACGTGTCGCACAGGGGCCAAACTTCGGATTCCTCTACGGAGACTAAAAAAATTAATATTATTTTTTTCATCTATTACCCAAAAGCGATACTCCTACTAGAGTCTCCGCCTCTGTGAGAGACTCAAAAAATTAAAAATATGTTTTTTATTTAATATTGTAAATCGATACTCGTACACCAGGGGTAACACTTTTAGGGGGGGCACACTCACCACTTTTCCACAAGAAGTTAACTACAAAAATATTGAACTACCTTTTGGTAATCTTTAAACGGAATTTTATTAAAACATAATTGGCGGGGAGAACACGTCTATTCGGCTCGATGATCTCAAAGTTGTGTCTTGTTTTACGTTGTGTTCTAATTCATGTGTGTGTGTATGTGTAAGTACAATTCATATGTATTGGTACTGTTTTCCACTGGAATTATAAAATCTATTACATTTTAAGACTTCCACCAAAATACCTCGCAAAAATATTAAGATTTACGTGAGCTGAACCGATTTGAAAATACCTCCAAAAATTTAGTTTTTTATTAATAAAAATTTTTTTTTAGATATATTTTTTTTTAATATACCTCAGATTACTAAACAGTTTAAGCTTAAAAAGTTTGCATAAAAATATTTACAAAAACATTTTCTACGGAATCATAATAATCAGATTTTTGATGCTAATTTTTGACCTTTTTTCAAAGACTGGTTTAAGAAAAACTTGAATAACTCAGCCAAAACCTTACCAATTTAGACTTATGAGGTATCGTTGGTAGGGTATTTTCTCTCCCTTTTAATTTCTTTGCGAATAAGCTCATTCAAAGTATGAAAAAGGAAGGTAAGATAAACGCGTGTCATTCCATGTTGAATTAAGATGTGTTGGTATTTGATAAAAAAAAAATTTGGGACGTGAATGAGTTTTTTTTGCAAAGAAATAAAGAGGGTGCGAAAATACCTCTCCACTGATACCTCATAATTCTATATCGGTAAAGAAGCTATTCTAGTTTTTCTTACACAAATCTTTGAAAAATGTTAAAAAACAGCATCAACAATCTCATTATTATGATTCCGTAGAAAATTTTTTTAAAATATTTTTATGCAAACTTTTTAAGCTTAAACTGTTTAGTCATTTGGGGGGATTTTTTCCAGAAAATCCTTTAAGAAACTATTTTTATTCATAAAAAAATACATTTTTAGAGGTATTTTCGAACCGGTCCAGCTCCCGAAAATCTTAATATTTTTTCGCAATATTTTGATAGAAGTCTTAAAATATGCTAGGTTTGGTAATCCCACCGGAAAAACCGCAACTTTTTTGTGGCGATGCAGTCTAATGTACAGTAGTCGAAAAAATTATAGCTGCACCAAATTTTCACAAGTTTTAAAATATTAATTTTTTTGTTATTTAATTTTGGTTAGTTTTTTATAGTTCATTCTTTAACAACATCCGTCTAAACACAAGTTTAAAGGCAGTGTCACACGATTGGGTATTTGCCAAAATTTGGTGCAAATCGTATCCTGTGATTACCCAAATGTTTTTCTTTATCCCAATCACGAAAATTAATTTGTTGAAATTTTTCAATAGAACATCGCTGTATTGTACCAAGCCTTTGACTACAAAAAAAAATCCCATTTTTTTATTTTGTACCAATAGCCCAATATAAAATTGTACTAATCTGTACAAATGTACCAATCGAGTGACACTGCCTTAAAAATTTATGCAATTTAAAACAAACTTTCGTAAAAATTTCGAATTTTTTAATAAGATTCTGAGTACGCAGTTGTAGTAAAATAAAGTACAAGTTTCAAGTGGCTAAAAACTGCGATTGATTTTTTGGAATTTTTAAAAAACCTCGAAATTTGTACGAAAGTTTGTTGAATTTTTTCTAATATTGCACAAATTTGGGTACTTGGATTTACACGGGTTTTGTTAAAGAATTAACTATATTTTTATGAAAAAAAAACCAAAATTAAATAGCATCGAAAATAATACGTTAAAACTTGGCAAAAAGTGGTTCGGCTATAATTTTTTGACCACAGTATGTATTTTTTAATATCTTTAATTGGACATGCACATTGTACATAAACCCAGCAAAAAACACGATTACCACAGATACGAAAGTGGAAACGAGCTAGGCGATGGGAATCGCTTACCCTATCGCTTCAAGAAGGCCTTATTTTAACATGGGCATGTCATTGGCGGTAAGCCCTTACCCGCAGCATTACCTTCGAACGAAGGGAGAACGAATGGATAAACAGAATCCAGAGAAGCGAGCAAAGAATGCCTTACAGAGAAACTAATGTAGAATGCCTAGATAAGTACATACATACTTTTTTATATTAAATTAAAATCAGAAAATGTCTTAAAAGATTAAAATTAATTAACATTTTTATAAGTCAGTTTTTATACATACAAATGTATGTATTTAGGTATTCAGATTTTCTTAAAAATCGGTATGTACATACATACATGCATATTTAATTAAGCTTAAAATTGTACTTCCTCACTCTTGTACTTCGCTTCGTTGACTGACTTCAACTTCGCTGCAAATTGAACAAAGCAAAACATGATTTTTATGCGAGACAAATTTCTATAGAAAGTAACGGTAGAAAAAGAATTTTTGGATATTCGTTCTATTTTTCAGCTGACTACGATGCAGCATTCTACTTTGCATTCTCCGAAATGAAGCAAAGAAGTGAAATAAAAAAAAAAATATTGTAGGACATTCTACTTTGCATTCCCTTAAATGAAGCAAAGAAGCGAAACAAATAAAATATTGTAGGACGTTCCACTTTGCATTCCCTGAAATGAAGCAAAGAAGCGAAACAAATAAAATATTGAAGGACATTCTACTTTGCATTCCCCGAAATAAAGCAAAGAAGCGAATAAAACAATAAATATTATAGGACATTCTACTTTGCATTCCCCGAAATCAAACAAAGAAGCGAAATAAATAAAATATTGTAGGACATTCTACTTTACATTACCGGCAATGCCTAAAACAAGCGAAAAAATTCGAAGGCACTATAACGCTATGCCTTCTAGAACACGTTACCACTAAAAGCGATTACCGATTTTTTGCTGGGAAGGAAGTACACAACAAAATTAAAAAAATATTTGCCTTTTTTCAAAGCTGATTTTGCCTTTTTTTAGTTTTTAGTGCCTTAAAATCCTACATTTCTACATTTCTACATTTCGGGAGGGGG
>NW_023458562.1:6274401-6313407 GCF_013731165.1 Rhagoletis pomonella | reverse complement strand
GGGGGGGGGGTTCAGAACACCTACAAAACCGCCGCGATCGCGCTGTATTTCTGTCGTGCAGCCTTCTCCGCCCATTTTTGCGTGGAACAGGCGTCTCGATCATCGGACGTCCGAATGTGCGATGCAACAGCGGCTGAAGAGGTACATGGCACACACACATTATTAATGTGGAGCATCGAGTGATGCCTCATTTGGCAGTATAAACAATCGAATTTACTTTCACAGTCTTTTTGCGTGTGAGAGTGTGAGAAGCAATTTTTGCACAAAGTCTATTATTTCTAACGACATTATATCGTTCGGTTGTTGTAAGTTTTTTAAACTTCTCGCAAGATCTAATGAGTGATCTCCTTTACAAAATTCGCATGACATACGTTTGTTTTGTTCTTAGATGAACGATTGAGTTCTGTTGAAACTTCGACTATGTAAATTATTGTTACTGGCTTGGGGTCTATTGTAGCTTCTATTGAGGTCGAGCTGTATATTTTTCGGCTTTGATATTTTTTTATCTACCCTTTCTGCGATTTCGAATTGGTTAGTGAGGAAGTCTTTCATTTGTTGCCACGTTGGGCATTTTTTTCTCTATGAGAGCGATTGCTTCATAAGAGTAACGATTTTTCTGGCAGCGCATACGTTTACCAAAATAGGGTCCCAACTATCAGTGGAAATGTTTTGTGTCGCGAGAACCGACAAACAGTTTGATACAGTGGACTGTAATTTCATGAATTCTTCACTTGTTTCCTTTTGAATTTTCGGCAAGTTCATTAAAATCGTTATTTAATTGTCGACCAATACTCTTTCATTCTAATATCGTGAGCTTAATGCTTCCCAAGCCAGATTAAAATTATCGAGCGAATTGTTTTACTATAGCGTAAGCGTAAGTTACTATACGGTCTATGTAGAATGTTGTTAGCTTTCGTTTGCCGTATTTCATAATAAGATTGTTTGATTGGTTCGTAAGATATACGTGATTAAGTGTTACCAATTCTTGTTTTTAGCTGAATAACTACGGTGACCGTATTAACCAACGTAAAATAAAGGACAATTTTTTTTTTTTCAAAATGAGTTGGGAATGCGTACATACAAGTTTATGATAAATGTACCTTAGCCATATCGTAATTTAAATCAGATATTTACCAGTTAGCTAACCGATTCTGAAAAATTAATCCTTTTCCAGGGCTTCGCCACCATTTGCTGCCAAAATGCGTTCCCTCATACTGCACGCCGAAGCCGGCAAACAGTGGTTAAAAATTGGAATTTAATGTTCATAATTCACCAATTCACCAAAAAATTATTTTGGAGAAAATATTTTTATAACACTTTTTTGTAATTTTTTCGTTTTAGGAGAACAATACAATCGTTTTCAACTAGTCTTTGTTATGTAATATTTATTAACTGGAACAGGATAATACATTTTCTTCAAAATTACCACTTTTTCTGCATTTTTCACTAAAAAATTTAATATAACCAAATAAAAATTCACAAATCAGGCTCAGCTGGTCTCTTGCAAATATTATAAGCTTTCATTTAAAAGTTATCAAATTAAGTAACAAAAAATGAAGGCTCCAGTGAATAACAAACACTAAATGCCAGTTTTGGACCACTGTGCAGCAGGGGGTTTATTGTTCTCTTTCAGTGGAACTGGAAACTCAGCATGCAACACGATCATGAGCACAACTTTCTCTGTGCTTTATAGATTGAACAAAGATTACCGATTAAATAAAAGCCCTTAAGTGGGGGCCAAAGCGCGAAGGTTATCTTTATATTTTATATGGGACATTTTTATTTCTCATATTCTGTGTTTAAAAATTTACCTCTGAAAAATACAGAGCTGATTTAAAGGACAGTTCAAGAAAGAAAGGACAAAAGGCGTCCTTTATTTTGAAAACAATTGTAAAGGAAGGGGGTTAAAATAAAGGACTGTCCTTTAAAATAAATAACGGATGGTCACCGTATGAATAACGGTAAATTGAAAATATCTTGAAAACTTATCCATAGAATAAAAAATTAAGTTGGAGTAGTGGCAGCCATTGAACATTTTTGCTGTAAACCAGTGTATTTAGTGATGTGGTTAAGGTCGATTTGAGATGGTTAACTTTTTGATGGGGACACGGTATTAGGATTTATATTCTGCATGTTCCTAATGGGCCCGAACGAACGCGCGCACCCGGGGATGTGACGGCGCGCTTGCTATGCTGAAGCGTTTTATACCATGTTCTGGCCGACATCGAAAACATGTTTTCAATGCTGAAACTGGTTTTCGACCTAAACGGTTTTTAATGAGAAGAAAATGAAAGAAAGTATTTTGGTTTTGTTTTTTGTTTTGGTAGCAAAACTGTAAACAAAGGATGTAAGAAATGTCAACGAAAACACTATCAGCCGGTGTGAACAGCCTTCAGCCCACAATCTCAAAACTCGTTCTCAAAGTATTTTCTTTGCCGGTCAGAACATGGTATTACAAAAACACTAAACGCAGAAGTGCTTTTGGCGTGAGCAACACTGGTATAAAGCAGTGATGGGCAGCGCAGGTAGAACTCCATAAGCGAGTTCAAAAGTTTTGCACATGCTTATGGAGTTCTGCCAACGCTGCTCATACCTGGTATAAAGGTTCGCCGGCCCAAAGAATGATGGAAAAGAAGATTGCGCCCTCAGCCTTACTGTGACGTCATGAACGAAACAGTACGAATAGCAGAAGTGGCAAAATTCTATACAAATGATAAACAAAATTGCGATGACTCACGTACAATTGTAATATTAGTTTATTATTAGAAATATTAGAAGAAAAAGTTAACTAAATGTGGCAGTTATATATGTGATGAGAAGCAACCTTAATTGGAAAAGCTGTGGACCAAAATATCTACATAAAATCGAAGTGATTTTGTGTTTTCTATTAAAAATTTATTGCACACATATATTGGTGAATATCAAAAAGAAATTAATAAATAATAAAAACTTAGTTACAATTATAGCGAATAGTTTTTGCAAATAATGCTTTTTGTCGTCGAAATGACTTCATCGCCGTCAGGAACTAATCAACTTCTGTGCCAAAGCCACTGCAAACGGAAAGGAAAAATACTTGGTTATACACGATTTGTCTCAAATATCGTTATTGAAACTCGCCACTGACACACTAAATCTGTAAAAAATCCCCTTTTTCACTTAATTGTTAGTTTGTTGCTCTTTGTGGTAAATTTTCGTCTCGCTTATCACGTCACATCAAGGAAGCTGGCTGTCAAACTCAAACCAAACAAGATTTTTCCCTCTCGAGTGTCAAGACCAGGGATGCCGTTTCGATCTAAATAGATCCAATTGGATACATTTTTTGACGAATTTTTGCGAGATACTTTTTTTTCCGATCAATATAAATGAGGATACTTTTTTAAATAGGCCAAATTTGTATATTTTGTATAGGCTGCGTTTCTTTATACATTCCGGATAATCCCATTTCAAAGCCAGAATAAACAGAATGCGTTTGAATTATACGTTAACATAACATCAGGCACGTTCTAAAGAATAAGTAAACAAAATAGTTTATTCCAAACGTTCCGAATGAATAAAGAAATTCAGCCATAACGTTTTTTTTTTTCGTTCAAAAATCGATTGTCATTAAAGATTGTAAAAACATTACGTTTTCTAAATGTATTAAAAATCGGTACTTAAGGGCGAAATTAAAGCATTTTATTTTTTTGTGAACGAAGCAATGAACATATGAAGATATCTCACCAAAATAGGTATAAGTGCAATTGTTTTAATTAGCTAAAAAGGATGCTTTAAGCAAGATCTTAATATACATATATATAAAGTAAATATTTACTTTTTCTGTAGTAATCTCTATATTTTCATTTGTCAATTTAAAAAGAAAGAATATCTCAATGTAGTTTAAAATACACTGTTAAAAATACTAAATTTGATTTATTTAAAGAAATGTGTATGAATTTTACTGAAAAGACTTTAAATATACTCCAAACAAATTTTGTTTATTTGCTCATATTAAAAGAGGTAACCTGTTTCCTCTTTTAATGTGTGCAAATTTGTATGCCGTGTAGTAAAATTAAATATTGCCTGTTTACTTTTACATACCAAATTTTTCGCGAAGAGCAAAATTACACATAAAATGTTTAAGATAGAGTAAATTTGAGCCCTTATTATTTATTATTAGTAGGAAATGTATTTTTAGTTTGAAAATTTTTGCAATTTTAAACATTTTATATGTGTATTTATGTGTAAAGTTTAAAGATCTCAAGTTCAAAATCAAATCCTGAACGTCCTATACGTATATTTGTACCGATTCTTGTTGAAAAATAGATACTTTTCAGTAGAAGTTTTACATGCTCTTTTTAGAGTGTACTTACTATTTATTATATTTACTTTGTAAAATACTTATGCACAAAAAGTGTACTTTATAAATTGAAATTACAAATGTTTGAAAAATAAAAATATATATGTATACATGTATTCCAAGTTCTTAGGATGGGTTAAATTATGTATTTTTCTTGAAAATGTTTGGTTTTCTTACAAATTATGAGTTGTATACGTAAAAAAAGAAAACTGGATACATTTGGATGCATTTTTGGCTAGGTCAGTGATAAATTTTCTTGAGACGGCGCGGCAACACTGGTCAGGACACTTTCGACCTCTATTTTTAAAGCCATGCAAAACTAATTTTGAACTAAACGAATCATTCCGCGGATGCTTTCCATTTCCAGACAACCGGTCAGGTACGAGCATGATTTTTAATTTCGACCAAACTCAAATACATTAGGGGTATTCTCTGAGTCTTGCATAGCCCTTGCACGGTGCACGGATTGCACGGTTTGCAAAGCTGTCCCATACGAAAACCGGTTTTAACCGTGCAATCCGTGCAATCTGTGCACCATGCAAGGGCTTTGCAAGACTCAGAGAATACCCCTATTGTTTGTTGGTCCAAATGAGACACGTATTTTTTCTTTTGGCTCGGAAAAATTTTCGGCCGAATTAAACGCGATTTTGTTTTTCAGGCAAAAATCGATTATTCGAATTGAGGGGGGGATTTTTTTTTTTTAAACGCCCATAACTTTGTCAAAATTTAATAGATTCCAACAATGTTTTTACTCAAATGTCAGTAATTCTTGTCACTTCAAGATAGAATGATATAATTATTGATTTTCATTATTTTAAATTTTTTATTTAACAATAAACAAAAAGTGCAAATTTTTTTTTATTTAATTTCTCAAAAAGTGTATTTTTTTTCTCTTAAACTTTTTTACCGAGAAAGAGACACTTTGAACTACAATCAACCCAATCTCTAATAGCGAAGATTTTTTTTTCTGAGTTATGATTTTTTATAGAAAATATACGTTTTTGTGGTACCTACTACAATATTCTTATATTGTTTAACTAAATGGAACATATGTATGTAATATATCAGCAAAGAGTACAGCCGTGATCATTTTTTGTCTATCAAATAGATATTAGAACACACTTTCTACCATACAGTTTCGAAATACAAAATCACATTTTCCCGCTTTGCTGATATATTACATACATATGTTCCATTTAGTTAAACAATATAAGAATATGTACCACAAAAACGTATATTTTCTATAAAAAATCATAAGTCAGAAAAAAAAATCTTCGCTATTAGAGATTTGGGTTCATAGTAGTTCAAAGTGTCTCTCTCTCTTGGTAAAAAGTTTGACAGAAAAAAATACACTTTTTGAGAAATTAAATTTAAAAAAAAATTTGCACTTTTTGTTTATTGTTAAATAAAAAATTTAAAATAATGAAAATCAATAATTATATCATTCTATGTTGAAGTGACAAGAATTACTGACATTTGAGTAAAAACTTTGTTGGAATCTATTAATGTTTGACAAAGTTATGGGCATTTAAAAAAAAAAATCTCACTGTCAATTCGAATAATCGATTTTTGCCTGAAAAACAAAATCGCGTTTAATTCGGCCGCAAAATTTTTCCGATCCACAAGAAAAAATACGTATCTCATTATTTGGACCAACAAACAATGTATTTGAGTTTGGTCGAAATTAAAAATCATGCTCGTACCTGACCGGTTGTCTGGAAATGGAAAGCATCCGCGGTTTATGTCAAGATTTTAACTCTCATTCCAGCACGTTTGACATATCGGACTCGCTTTTTACTATAAAGAAAACTATTATTTCCACTCTCAATAATTGAAATACTATCCTTAGCATATCCAATCAGCTGATGAATTTGATTCTGTAGCTGAATAGTTTTAGATCTCGACACTTAACAAACTCCTGTTTCCACTACTCGGCTCCAAAAAATTAAAATAAAAAAAACAAAAAAAAAGTACCGTACGTCCTGCGGACTGTGCCCCTCTTGTCGGTTGGGCGGGAATGGAGGGTAAAAAGCCGTTGGTATTAATTAATAAAAAAAAAAACGTTGAGGGCGCAATCTTCTTTCTATCCTTCTTGGCCGGCCCTGTCCCAGTATGTGTATTTGTATGTACGTATGAAAACTGGTTGTGGTGCATCTTAATAAATTCTTCGTCCTCGGGATAATCCCCTTACCACCAGCTGGGCCGTTAATGTCAATATACAAATATATTTACATAGTATGCAAATAAACCCTTACAAGCAAATCTATTGTGATACAAAGTTTTTACAGTGGAAAAAGATAATGGTGAACTTTTTTGCACTTGTACGTATGTATGCATGTAAGCAGCTTAGCTCAAAATATGAGGCCGATTAGATAATATTTTATAGAAGCTAAAATGGTTTAAAAAGAGGAACACGCCGAAAATTGGGACAAAAACTTAAAATAAAATCATATTTGAAAGAGTCATTTGCGCTGATTCCGAATCCATTAACATACTTTCCCAAAGTTTTTTTTCTTAGAGATAACCGGTCAGAAGCACAAATTCACTCAACTTCGGTTGGGTTAGGTTGAAGTGGCTGCCGGTGTGCACACCCACACCCTTAGGGTCGTTTTCTCGACTATAAAAATGTTTAAATTTGTGTGCGTTTCCTTAAGGTGTTGTTGCACGATATGTATTTGCATGTGTACATGCAACTTTTGACATGTGGAAATGCCAACATATCGTGTAAAGGTAAATTAGATTTTTTTCTGTACAAAGCAGATGCAGGTACATACGAAAGAGAAATCCCAGCACAAAAACACGATTACTACAGAAACGAAAGTGGAAACGAGCTAGGCGATGGGAATCGCTTACCCTTTCGCTTCAATAAGGCCTTATTTTAACATGAGCATGTCATTGGAGGTAAGCCCTTACCCGCAGCATTACCTTCAAACGAAGGGAGAACGCATGGATAAATAGAATCCAGAGAAGCGAACAAAGAATGCCTCCTTATAAGTGCATTTTCAGAAAAAAAATCATAACTCGAAAACGACGAATTTTAGCATATTGCTACTCGTACTGAAAATAGTTTATACTATTCCCTAATGACAAAAAATTTTGAGAGAAAAAAAGATGTGGCAATTTGAAAAAAATCAATTTGAAAAACAAAATTTTTGTTTATAAACAATAATTAATTATTAATAAACAATTACTGATGTTTAGTTCACTAGATCGTTTCAGTAGATCAATATCTGCAATTTAAAAAAAAAAATCATTAAAATCCTTGCTTTTTTGCGGCAGTTATAAACGATTTCATCAAAAGTTGCTATTAAGAGAGGAATAAGCGTTCGTACTCAAAAAGAAAAAAATTAGTTATTCGAAAAATTCGCATTTCTGGACATAAAGAAAAAATACGTGTCTCCTTAAATTGTTCAAGGCACAATCCCTGTGAGTTTTATCGCAAACTTAAATTCACTTTCCCCCGGCCTGGGTGATTAGAGATGGAATGAGCCCTATATATTTTCTTTGACGAAAGCTAAAAATATTTCTATGGCGATGGCCGCGAAATAGTCAGGGGTGGTTACCTCTGCATTGGCTGTAGTCAAGGGTGGTTACCTCTGCATTTGATGTAACTAACTTGTAACTAACTACTTTTGGACAAGATATCAATATGAAAAACAAAATATTTTTATTTATTTATTTTTTATTTTTTATTTATTTACTTAATTTTATTATATTTCATATTTGTTTACATATTCTGCTGTAGGTGGTCCCATATTCGAACTCCGTCAGTCATAACTTCAAACAATCTCCTGCGTTGCTTGTCAACTAGTTTCTAGTTAGCTTTTTGTTGCTAACTACAAATTATATATTTTATAGAAATCCCGCAAAAAGCTAACTACAAGTGGATTATTTTTTATCATTTGATATTTTTTTTTTCTGCAGGGTAGTGAAGCGCTGAGTTTTGTGGCTTTTTTTTAGAATATGGTGTTGTTGATTCCGTTCCGCTACTTCCATTATAACCCAGACATTGTAGTGGAAGTAACTGATCGGAGTGTATGTCACATTATTATCTTTTGTATGTTTAATAAATATGTACAAAATTTAATTTAAGTAAATGTTTATAATGTACGTAACCGAAACGTAAAACGGAAGAATCTAAACAAGTGCTAGCCAAAATAGAAAAGTCTTAAAATGAGACTGTATTAAATAGTAAGGTTACACAAAAATGTGTTCTACTTCTTATTATAAAAACTTCGGTATATGTTTTGGCGTTATTTCATTGGGCGATATTTTTTAAAGCTAAATAACATGGAAATTTAAAACATAAAAAGAAATGTAAGAAAGAAAAAAGTTGATAAAATTTATGTAATAAAATTTTTTTTCGTTATAATATGTGTTTAGTTATTGTATTTTTCTTTCGAAACGAAACTAACAATGAGTTTTCAAATCTCACAAAGTACCATTAAATGTAAAATTTCTGCGGCAATGCTTAGAAATTTTTGATTTTTTTTAAATATATATTTATTGCAGTTGGTACAGCTATTGCGGTTTTTGCGGCTGTCGGATTGGACAAGGTTCCGAGCAGTAAGGATCGCTGGCTATCGTGTTAGGCAGGCGGTCTGAAAGGACGAGTTCCAGAGCCGCACGCCCCGGGCGGGTGGAAAGGACTAGTTTCCACGCCGCGCCTTCGCTTCTCTATTGGGTCCTAGAACACTGCCTTGAGGGACACCTGCATATATACGGTGACTTCCCATTTTTCCCATTTCCATTCCCAGCAGGAGGCTTTCCAGAATTGTATGCGTATTTGCAGTGAGTGAAACCTTTAGTTTGTATATAAGACCATCATGCCAGAGTTTGTCAAAAGCTTGAGAGATGTCTAAAAATACTCCGGTGCAGTATTGCTTCGCTTCGAAGGCTTTTCTAATACTAGAAACAAGTCTATGAACTTGTTATATAGTTCCATGTTTTCACGAAAACCAAACTGATGTGGTGGTATTATTTGGTTAGGTTGTTAGAGAAGGTTTTTTCAATAGAAGTTTTTCAAATATTTTGGAAAATACAGAAATCAAGCTAATGGGCCGATATGAATTTACTACCGTCGGATCTTTGCCTGGCTTTGGCACCATAATTATTTTTAAAAGTTTCCATAAGTCGGAGAAGTGCCCCAACTTAAGCATGTTATTAAAAATATGTAATAAAAAACGTACGGCAGTTAGTGGAAGCTCCTTTATCATTTTTAGCTGAAATCCTATCGTAACCAGGCGCTTTATTCTTCTGAATATCATGAACAATGGTGTTAATTAAATCTTTCTTTTTAAACCGAAGCGGATTTGTGGTAAGGCTACTGGGGGGGTATGGAAATCTTGGAAGGATGACCGCCTTCATTGGGTCTAAAGACTTGCTTCAGTGTTCTCCAAAGGGAGTAGACAGTTTGTTTCGAGGCAGAAAAGGACTGGAGAATCGACTGCGTACTTCTTTCTTTTTCCGCCTGCAACAAAATACGTAAATCCTTCTTAATTTGCGCTTTTTTTACTTATTAAGTTAAGAATGTTTGTGGTGTGCATGACAGGGCAGTAAGAACTGCGTTGTTTAATAGAAGGATTTGGTGTTGCAATTTCTGCGGCCTTAACTATTATATCAGTGAGATTTTCAGCTGCCCTGTCGATATCATTCTTGGTCCGAATAAGAATTTGCGGGTCAATGTGCGGACTGACATACTTTTTTATTTTAACCAGTTTGTGTGCGTATTTGTAAGATTTTTTTGTTTTTCTTCATAGTTAAGAAACATTTACCTTGTTTATACCTACGCAAGAACCGCATTAACAAAAAGCTGATTTGACTTAACACATATTTCTTTCAAATATTTATACCTCGGTCTTTATTGCGCACTCGATAAAGCCGTATTGAAAAGCAAACCAAATAAGCTGTTTTTATACGACATTTCTTTAATAACGAACTTGCGCGGTTGACCGAAATGGAAGCGAACAATAATTCGAATTAATAATAATAATAATTCAAATTTAAAAGGGGATGTATAAAGAAAGCCAGCCTTTTTTCACTTCGCGTCAAATGAATGATGCGTTTATATCTGTTTTCTAACCGATGTGAGAATTTAAAAACCGATTTGAAAACAAATTCGAGTCAATACACTTTTGAATTTCTGAGCGTATTCAAATTTGGCTTATGCATACGTTTTGAATCACGGCGAAGTGGGTTAAAGCGCTTTATGTGTCGGTATAAACAAGGTAATTGATAATGTGAGATCAAATAATGCTTCTGTATTAACTTGGTGTCGCGCAATACCCTTTGTTACACCAAAGTCAATAAGATCGGGTATTTTTTGGGGGTCAGAAGGCCAATACGTTGGCTGACCAGTAGACAATACGTCAAATCCTCTGTTCTGGATTACTTTATATAGATTTCTACCCTTTGGTTTAATCAATATAGACCCCCAGAATGTATGTTTGGCATTGTAGTCTCCTGCTACAATAAACTTACTACCAAACTTTAGGAAAAATTCATCAAATTGTTTTGGGGGGCAGTATATAACAGATACAGTAAGGCCACCCAAGTGGTCATCAATGTGTATTGCAGTATTATGAATGAACTCATCACTTTGCGGTTCTAATTCACAGTGTTTTATTCTGTTACGAATGAGAATGGCTGTCCCACCTCGGGCTTTCCCTTGTGGATAATTTAAATGTGGATTTCGGAGCAAAAAAGCTAACGTGCTTCTAGCACCCCGAATATTAAAAGAAAACTTCGTTAATTTCAAGTAGAATTTAAATAAAAATATATCTAAAAATTAGGTAAAATGTTGCATTTAAGTACAATTAAAAATAACGATTAAACCAAAAGATAAATAACAAAACATATTGTAGGTTTCAATTGGAGAATAGACTGGTATTAAAAAAAATTGATAATTCACATAATTTCATCAGTGTACCTACTTTATTCAACTAAATAAAATTTGTTGCTCTTGTACTCTTTCTGTTGACGTTCGCATCGTATACGTGTACGAAGCCGATTGTGTACATATGAAAAGCCGAATATAGTTCTTTTTCCAGGAAAGTGTTTGGCGGGCATTGATCTAAACCAGTGACCAGTGTTGCCACGAACACATTTTTTTCCTACCAAGGCCAACCAAAAACTTTTGAAGTTTTTAAATTGTTTATCTAATGTCAAGTCAACTAAAAATTTAGATAACATAAGATTTAGTAAAACTAAAACACAGCTAATACAACACAACAAATTAACTACGTACAACAATTAATTTTACTGTACAGACTTACACATATGTTTGTCTTTTTACACATACATATTATTGTTATTATTATTACTAGGTCGTGGATACTCGCGCTGCGACCTAAGAAGATCTATTGTGCTTAACCCTATTTATAATCACTCCACTATTTAAGCTGTTATGCACGTTGGAGGGCGCCATGTTTCAAATTGTGGATGAAGAAGTCAATCGTTCCCCAAAGTGTATCTGGTGTTACTTCCACCAGCTCACAGAAAGCTATGGACCATGCAAGCGCATTTGGGCTCCAGGCTTTGGAGACAGTCAGCCCTTTCGTTGACTTAAAACCCTTCAAGTCCCTCAACCCACCACAGCATTACGGTATTGTGGGCCTCCAAGTGGTTCAAGGAGTTTAACGGCTGCCCACAAGCCTGATGTCGTTTTAAAATAGTCTAAGGCCTGTAACATGCCTGACTATCAGACATTATATGTATTTTGGCCCCATTTGTCCTTCTACACAGACCTCGATTACGAAGAGTTTAGCTTGGAATATAGTTGAGTATGTGCAAATTTGCCGACTTTTTCTGAATCTTGGTCCAAATACGTCAGCCAAATACGCCTGCTCCAGTACTCTCGTCGTCCATCTTTGATCCGTCGGTATACCATACTTGGGACCCTTCGTCAATCATAGTTGTTATCACTTCACGGCAGTCCTTTTCAGAAATTCTGACCTTGCAGGGTTTGTAGAAGGATAACTCGGGATTATCCAGGTATGCCTTTAAAAGATCTCCAATTTTCTTGCTGATAATACTGGGCAGTTGCACAGTGGGGTAATCGAGCCTGGAACTGGAGATCAATTCATACATACATTTAATTTAAAATATTTTGATGTATTTGTATAACTAGCACCAAATAAAGTAAAAAAAGACAAATCCGAAAATAGTTTAGTGGCAAATTTTTTTGATTAAGTATATTATAGCATTACTAATGTGACCAACCAACATAGCTCAAAGAAGTACAGCTTAGGTTGGGTTAAGTTGACGCCGCGAACGGATTACGAAATTTCGAATGGGGCTAATTTCGATCCATGAGCCTCGTGAAAGTTGGACTGTCCAAAAGAAAGTGAATGAAAGAATATGATTCCACTTCATCTTCGTCTTTACAGCTGATACAAAAGGATCAGTCGAAATTCTTTGTCTCACCGCATCTATACCAATCGCACAATGGCCTGTCAGAACCTTCATCACTAGCCCTTGAGAGGTAACGTGCTTTAAAATGCGCTATAAAAACATTTGTTGCAGAAGACTAATGTCTTCTTTTCCATCTTTTATGTCACAAAAGGACCCAGTTTCCCTTAGCCTAATATGAGTTCGTGCTGCGACAATTTTGTCTGCAATATCCGCAGGCGCCGTGTTCAACATATGTATGTTAAACGCCAGTGTAGGTGTGGTCCCTAATGCTCCGCTAATTCCTGTTTTACAACTGCAACCTTTTCTAGTGAGCTCCACCATAAGGGCTCCTTAAAACAATATAGGCTTAAATCTGGTATCCTATAGCTAGTGAATTAATTTGGGCGAGAGACCCTACCTTTTACCGATAGCTCCCCTACAACAGTACAAGGCAACCGACACCTTTCCTACCCTTTCCCCATTGTAAACACCACCTTGTGGAGTGCTCCTATTGACTCTGCACTGAGTGCAGACGCTTCCCCACTCCGCCGCGATAGTTCTGTCACGAAGTAAGCTGTAGATAAGCCTTCTTAGGTTGGTTTCAATCCGCATATTATGAATATACTTGACTATTGCCTCTGGAGTGACATTGTTGAAGGCCCTTTCGATATCGAGGAAGGCCCCTACTGCATAATTTTCATGCGTGTAGGCTTCCTCTGACCACTATACCAATGTGTGCATGGCGGTATTCACCGAACTTTTCTTGCAATAAGCATATTGAGCTCTTGAAAGACAGTCACGAAGAATCGCATTTCTTATGTACAGGTCTATCAGTCTCTCTAGTGTTTTTAGCAAAAGCGTTTTCAGCAAAAACGAAGAGACTGATAGGCCAAAACCCTACGAGAAACATGATAGCCTGGTTGGCTGGTTGGTTGAAGTGGTGAGTTTAACAACTCCAATTAGGACTTGTGCTTGCCGTTTTAAAACCACTACACTATTTTTGACGGATATAAATAAAAATTCGCGTCTTGGTAAAATTGAGCATGCTAAATTCAAAAATGCAATTGGTTTTTAGATAACTTTCATACTTTCACTGTAAATGCAGTTTGAAGTTGAAAATTTGGGTTCTTGTGGCTTTTACATAGGTATGCAAATATAGTTCATTTTATTGTCAAAAGTGAGGTGTCAATTGACAGTGCTTGGCCTGTAGATGTGCAATAAAGTTTTTGAAGTGGCAGTAAATTGGCAAATTCAACGGAAATTGCACACGGAGATGGTGTAACGAAAATGGTGCAACGGAAATGGTTTTGGCTGAAACGAGTGCTTCTTGATTGTATGCATATGATATTAATTTAACAAAAACTTGCTAGTAAAAGGTTAAAGAATAATACCTAGAAAAAGATCAATACAAGAATGAAGGTAGAGATGAGTACGTACATAGATACAGAAAAGGATAAAAATAAAAACAAAAACAAAGATGCATAAAGACAACAGCAAAAATGAAGATCAAGGTAAATTTAAACACTTTGCTTATATAAGGGCAAAGGTGAAGGGGAATATGTAGATGAAGAAAATGATAAATATAATAGTAAAAAAAGATAAATATAAAGAAAAAGATGAGGATGAGGATACCGATAAAAATAAAGATGCAGATAGAGGAAGAAAGATTAAAATAAAGGTAATTATAGAGAAAAGGATATAGATGGAGACCCAAGGACTCAATCTGGGAACTATTTTGAGATTTCAGAGATTTTCGGTATTCTTGGGACTTATCGATATAATAATCGATATTTTTATCAATTTTGTTATCGATATTGTTACCGATTTTTCTATCGATATCTTCGGAACCTGTCGATGTAAGAATCGATATTTTTATAGATTTTGCTATCGATATTTTTATCGATTTTATTATCGGTTTCTAATCGATATTTTTAACGATTGTTATCGATTTTGCTACCAATATTATTATCGATTTTGCTATCCAAATTTTTATAGAATTTTTCATCGATTTTTTATTGATATTTTTATAGGTTTTGTTATCGATATTTTGTTGGATTTTACTATCGATTTTTTTTATCGACTGAGTATAAAGATAAAAAATAAAGGTAAAGGAAACTAAAAAACATAAATGTAATTAGAAGGAACAAGGGTAGAGGTAGGGATCTACTTAGATAGAAAAAAAAAACATATAACCTTAAGCAAAGGCAGATGAACATACATATGTAAATATGTATGTCAGAATATTGGGTTTGAGACAAAATATATATGTAACGTATGTTTCACTTCTCCAGTGTGGCCCAGGCGCACTTACTTTTTTTATTTTTGAAAAGGGTTGCCACCTGTTACAAATTTTATTAAAATTATTTAATAAGTTAAATCAATTAGATATTACAATATGGGTATCAATTGAACTAGTTTTGAAAAAACGTTACCTCTAACAGACACGTAGAAGAGTTGGCACATGTTTAAAAAATAAAATTCACTTTAATTAAGGGAATAAGGTAACTGAAATATGTATATCAATATGAGTATCAGACAAATGAAAAAATTTGACATATTTAGCAAGAAATAAGTGGAGAGTAAAAACATTCCTGAGTTAGTTTAAGAGTCCGATAATTTCAAAGGAACGTAATCAGAACGAATCACTGATTGACAATGTATGTATTTGTAATAAGACAACAAATACGATGGCGTAGTCCTATGGTTTGACGTAATTATTATTTTAGTTTAACTAAATTCGACTTTACAAACAGGTGGTAATCCTGTTCGTAATATTTTTAAGCTAAACCCTTCTTAAACCTCTTTCGTCTGACTCCCTTATGGTGACAGCTATCTATTTCAATTACCTAATTCCTTTAATTCTAACGGAATTTGATTTTTTAAACAGGTGGCAACTCTCTGCATGTAGCTAATACACATTTCGATTGATACCCATCTCTTAATAATTCTTTCAACTTATAAAAAATTGTAATAAAATTTTTTAACAATCTAATTTTTTAACAGGTGGCAACTCTTTAAAAAAATGCGTGTGTAACACCGTACACTTGATAGAAGTGAAACTTCTTACAAAAGGTGTGAGTATCAGGTACTCATGAAATTGGATGTGTAAACATACGCTTATGGTTCGGCAAACCATTAGGCGATTGAGTTACATACATAGGTTTGGTTAGAAATCAAACAATAATTTCATTTCATCTTATTAATTTTCTGATATACATATATGTAATTTATTTATTCATTTTCCGGTAACACCACCTTATATGAATTCGCGCTTCTAGCATCCATAGGACCGGGTTGTAATGGAAGTAATTGTATGTTTAACAAATAAATGAAAATGTTTATAATGCAATCAATAGATCCTTACGAATTCGCCATTACCAAGGCAGTAAGTAACGTACGCACTTTTGTTTGCAAAATGCATTTATTTAAGTTGAAAGAAGACAAATTCCAAGAGTATAAAAACATAAAATTACCTTATAAATTAAAAGCATAAGTATCACATGTATGCGTAGTCTAATTCACGAAATAATTTCATCGATCTGAGTAAAAACTAAGTGCACAAACTCTATTTCGCGTTAATTGAAATCATGAAATGGTGTTCATTCATTCAGTTTCTACTCAAACGCATGAAATGATTTCATGAATTGGCCTACGCATAATGGTAGTAAATGACAGAAGGAATTACAACAAACACATCCTTTTGACATAATGCAAGCCGAAAATGTTGGTTCAAATCAATCCGCAATCAAGTTGGACGTTTTGCCCACAAACATTGCAATTTTGCGAGCAGTCTCATTGTAAAATCTGATTTTTACAATTTAATAGTTTTGAGCTTATATTAATAAAATTCAACGAAAGCACTTACCTATTTCGGCTGAGTTATCCATTTTCGGTTATTTAGTGCACAAAATAAACGCAAATTAAATTAGTTTGTACAACATGGCCATTAATATAGCGATAAGTGGTACAACTTGCCAGAAAATCCAATTTTTTTGATCTTTCATACAAACAAGACATAAATTCATTCAAAAGGCCCACAAACGGTGAAATCTAGAGCAAAACAACACTAAGTTGAACCAACGGTCGCTATGTTTATGGCTTTCTTTAAGAAACATCGGGCGAAAATTTCAACTGCTCCTGTAACACTACCTTATATATGTAAGTTGGCCTTGCTATCATCCTCACATATGTTCATCAGAGTATACCAACAAAGGACGAGTTAATACAAGGAGATAGCAAGAACACAAAACTACTCTAGAAAATTACACGCACAATGACAAACATGAACAAATGTACAACAAACACATAATTTTTGAGAATCAGTACAGTTCGCATTTGTATCAACGAGCAGCTTATTAGATTTGTTTTCGTTTGTACTACGTACATATGTGCATATACACATGTACACAAACATATGTGCATATACACATGTACACAAACATATGTACATACACAAACATATGTACATACACACAAATATATATACTACAACCATTCAAACATATGTACATACATGAAAACATTGCTGTCGATAAGTACATATACATATTCCCATCAGTTCATCAACGATCATAAATATATCCATACAAACATATGTACATATGTACGAATGGATGTAGTTACGCGAAGAACGCTTGCATCATTTATACATATATTGCTTGGCAGCGACAGAGCTGAAATGCGCAATGAGTTCGTTCATACATGCATATATATGTATACATATATATATGTACATGTACATACATGCATTCAAACATACATATATACATATGTAGGTATTCGTACCCGTCATGCGTCGCTTTATTTCTTTTTGCCCCTTCCCTATACTACCTATATCTTCCTTCTCACTCATGTAACGTTTTCAGTTTTAAAAATTTCACTCTCCATTTTTGCGATACCGCCGCCTAAGAAGTTTCACTTCAAAAAATAAACCTTCTATTGTCCACAGGTCAAGCTTTTTAACCTGACACTTCATTTTTGAAAATGAAACGAATCGTACAGATCTCAAGGCACTGACAAAATATGACAAAAATTTATTTTATGCATTAGAGAAAAACGCATTACTTCAGAAAGTGCAAAAAATTAGCAGGTGTTTATTTCTTCTTTTGAAAGCTAAAAGCCCATACTATTATATATAAACAATTTTTACATATATTTTTTATTCATTCCATTAAAATTTAGAATTTTTTGAAATTTTGTTTAAAAAAATAGTTTTTTTGGAACACCTCAGGGACACCCTGTGTTTAATTTTATTCCAAAATTTTCATTCTTGTAATTCTCTACTATCTATATGGAAAGAAGAAACGTCAAACCAACATTTTAGTTCAAAGAATATATTTTTGACATTTTTTTCTGTGAAGAGTTTACGCATGGCTATGATCTTATTAAAATTCTTAGAATAAAATTTGTCGCCTTTTGTGGCTTCCTGGCGGCATATAGTTAATTTTTTAGGGAAATTTCTGTTTACTTCTTTTTAGTAGATAAATTGTCTCTACAAAAATACCAAACAAGTTCACATTGCAGATAACGAATTTTTCGATTTTTGCCCACTTAGGCGGCACTTTGCGTCGGTGATATCTCAAACCCAGCATGTGGAGTTCAAGAACTTAAGAAGTTGCAGTGGGTTAATATAATATATGTCTGTTGAACCGCAGAAGCAGGGTTTGCCTAAAAGCCTGATTATAGTCCTACATAGTGCTGGGCAATCGCAGAGTAGATGCTCCACCGTTTCTTCTGCATCTGGTGAATTACAACTACGACAGGAGGTATTGTGTTTTAGTCCTAATCTTGCAGCATGTATTCCCACGGCCCAGTGGCCTGTGTAAATTCTAGTTAGTCGAGATAGATCCCTCCTGTGCGTTTTGTGCAGTAGGTGGGCCACAGACTCCTGCAGACCCTACAGGATTGTAGGCTTTTCCCCCAACTGTTGGCCACATTTTTTCCAGTGCTGAGCTCAAAGGCACAGAAACCTCCTCTGCCTCTGAGATATCTAGAGCTGACCTATTCCTGGCCAGTTCGTCCTGGGTTCGCACCGGTACCCAGATCAGTGCAACGGCGTGCCTGTCAGCTAAAACCATAACGTTCTCCCTGCACTGTTTTATTATGCTGGAGGTGATGATTACAGAGACAAGTGCCGTGATCGCAACCTGACTGTCTTAAAAAATACCAATGCTGGTTCTCACTAGCTTCGAGGCTAAAATTATTTTGCACGCCTGATTTATGGCAAATACTTCTGCATGAAAAACACTGGCCCAATTTTGTAATCGAATAAACTCTTCGATTTGGAATTCGGTTGAAAAAATTCCCGCCCCTACGCCGCAATCCATTTTTGTACCGTCCGTAAAAATGGATACTTCGAAGCGATCAGTAATTTCTTGATGGAAAAATCGTGCGGAAGTTTTTTCTTGAAGAGAAGCGAAGGCCAAATGTAGTCAGTTTTTTCGCGAATGCTTGGGTCGTTGAAACAATCCTGTATTGCCCATACGTACGTTCTTTCCACAATCCAAGTTCCCTCAACCTGAGCGCACTCTGTGAAGCACTTTCCTTGATAAAGAGATCAGTCGGGGGCAGATTACAGATGACATTCAATGCTTCCATTGGACATGATCTGATCGCACCAGTAATCGCAATGCAGGCTGACCTTTGTACCCTGCCTAACATTGTGCGTATGTAGTTAATCTCTACGGCTTTCCACCAAACCAACGAACCATATGCAATAATTGGGAGAATCACAGCCTTTTACATCCATAGCATAAGTTCAGGTCGTAGGCCACACCTCTTGTCCAGCATTTTCTTGCAGGAATACAGAGCACTATAGGCCTTCTTTACTCGGTGCTCTGTATTCATTTTCCAGTTAAATTTCAGGTGAGAATGACTCCCAAATACTTAGCGTAAAGGGAAAGAGAAAGAGTATGCCCGTTTAAGGAAGGTAGGTTAAAATTAGGAATCTTTTTCCTTGTAGTGAATAATAGTAATTCGGTCTTCGAGGGATTAACGTTGAGCCCGCAGCTATTTGCCCACGAACCCAATTCCCCTAGTGCTCTTAGAATCATTTTGCTTATCACATTTATGCATAATCCGGATACCATAATCACTACATCATCTGGGAATGAAAACTACTTTAACACTTTGCTAGGTAGACGGAACATAGTTGAGCATTATACATGCTTTGAAAATGATCTCTAGCCATGAAATAACCCACGACTTCCCCTCCTGTAGCATTGCTGGAAAGATCCAGTCCGGACCCGGAGATTTGTACGGAGAGAAACTGTTAATTGCTTATGCAATCTTCTCCCGCGTGAAAATTTCGTTAACGACATTAATGAATGGTGCCGCTACGTTGCTACATACCCCTGAGACCTGATTTGGGCCACAGCCTGGAAAATGGGTACGAAGAAGGAGTTCTAATGTCTCCTTAGAACTATTGGTCCAACCTCCGTCTTCCTTTTTTAGGAAGGAAATATTGCTGTCTTTCTTGGATAGGATCCTCCCCATTCTGGCGGATTCTTTCGTTGAATCTATAGAAGAGCAGAAATCCCTCCAGGATTCCTGTTTTGCTTTGCGAGTTGCTTTTTTGTAAATTCTCAAGCTATCTTTATATGTCTGCCAGTTGCCCGTGGAATAGCTTAAATTGGAGGCTTTAGGAGAATCTTTCCTAAGTTCCGAAATCTCCTCTCCCCACCATGGAGGATATTTTTTCCGCCCGCAGCTTACGGGGCAGGAGACTTTAAAGGCCGATCCCATAGCCTTTACGAATTTGTTGCACTTGGTTTCTATATCTTCCGAGGTCGTTAAATTACTATTGTGATCATTAGCGCACACAAGGGGTGGGTTTTGGGGTTCAAACCCCCCCCCTAAAGCTAATAACCTCAAATACAAACTGTATCTTAAAGCTAAGAATCCAGCTCTCAAGGAAATTATAAGAAATATTTAATATAATTTCTGTTGCTTGAAAAAGCGCTTTGCTTTTGCTGTAAATTTTCATGAGGAAATAAATATACGAGCATTTTTTTCTTGAGAGCTGCAAACTGATTTATGCAAATTTGGTAGAAGAAAATTTCTTTTCCATTTCTCGTCCGTCGTTTTATATGAACTTTTCGTTTTTCTTGAGCAATCATGAAAAATCACCATCTATCGAAAACCAGAAATCGAAAACATGAACATAAAAGTGCAAAAATTCATGGAATCAATACTTTTATTTTTACTGACTCTTTTTTAAAATTTTTTATTAGGTACTTTTGAAAGTTGAGCGCATATTGAGTTTATAGAACTTTTTATTAAACAAGTAGTTTTTAAGGAAAGAAGACAACCGACTTCAATTCTCATATACAAATTTAGGGGTACCGTTAATTTCTCCATGATCCAATCATCGGATCTGTAAAACAAATTACGGGACGACCCTTGAGGTACCATCTTTCTAATAAAAAAAGGATTATTGAAATCGGTTCACGTGGTAAAAAAGTTATGTATTCCGGCGAATTGATAACCTCCCCTTTTTTGAAGTCGGTTAAAAGGGTTTGAGTTTTGTTAATCTAATGTAAATAAAGTGCAGTTTATGAATTTTAAAACGTTTATTTATTTATGACATACTGTACATAAAACTTGCATAAATGTATTTTAAAGAGCGTATTATCAAGCAAATTTTCAGTATTTTCCGGTGATATATCTTCAGAAATATAAAACCCCCCCCTAAAATATATTCCTGGGTGCGCCCCTGATTGTGATGTTTCCCAAGTTTGCTACTGACAACACTGGCAAACCGCCGCCAGTTTTTTATCTTTGGGTTACGAAAAGGAAGGGAAACATTCTGGCTAACCGATAAGTTGAACAGTATGTAGCTATGATCAGAAATTGATTTCCGAGCAGATACCATCCAGTTGTCCACCTTAATGCTACCTCTGCTACTACAATCGTTAGTTAGAGTTATGTAAAACACTTCTTCCCAGCCCCTGAAGGCAGCGGTGCTAGAAAACGTGAACGTAGGAGTGCTACCCCGATTACAAATTATTAGGTTAGTGCTAAGAATGTAATCGAAAAGA
Organism: Rhagoletis pomonella; assembly: GCF_013731165.1. Classification (NCBI taxonomy): domain Eukaryota; kingdom Metazoa; phylum Arthropoda; class Insecta; order Diptera; family Tephritidae; genus Rhagoletis; species Rhagoletis pomonella. The sequence goes on along the minus strand of NW_023458562.1, from coordinate 6,291,642 downwards.
AACTCACCGCGAGTATTTATTTCCGAGCTGCCCCAGATCGAATGCCTGGAGTTGAAATCGCACCCGATAAGTAGATTGTCCGATTGAAAATTCACCACTAGACAACGAATCACATCCGGTAGTGCGTCCTCGTTGTGTGGCATGTAGCACGAGGCGATGACCATGCTAGTACCACCATCCGCTTCGAGTCTCGTAGTTGTTAGATCCGATGAGCTGTGGGAAGAGATAAGAAAAGTATGGTATTGAAATTTAACCGGAACACAAGATCTAGGCTTACCCTCCGATTAACCTCGGTGTTCCATACCCAGGGCTCCTAAATGAGTGCGATGTCGACATCTTCCTCCACCAGCCTCTAGTGCTGGAGGGTAATCTGGACAACCTTCAGACCCATTTTCAATTTGGGTCAGCAGTTGGGTCAGCGAGCAGCATGCCTTCCAGCGGCTTATTTGCATCGTCGACCACGTCAGACTCTTCTTCTTCACCATTGTTCGCAAGGAAAATTTTTATTTTGGCTCGCCGGATACCAGAGCGAAGGACACAGTCGGCCTTTTCCAAAGGCTCGATGCTTTCCTCACCAAAGAGGTGTAAGAAGGACATACAGGTTGTTTGTGACTCCTCAGCCTTAAGGATCACCCAGTCGTTTATCGGGATTTCGCGGTTGTGTGTGCACAGGTATTTTAGAAGTGCCGCGCTATCCATCTGCACACGTGGGAGCCAAATGCGAGCTCTTGGCCTCTTGGGGATGTCACTGGCAGGGATGAGATTGAGTCTCATGCTCTCCCAAGCATCACTGATGCTCGTCAAGCTCTTCTCCAGGAAAACCTTTGAGAGTTGGTTCTCACATTTGACCACCCTGTAGCTGCGCACTACCTACGCAGAGTCCTGGGGAGATGGCCATCCGGCTCTGCCATGACCTGGTCAACGACCATTTGAGGCGGCCCGTCTCAATCTCCCCACACTTGTCAAGCACCGGCTTCGCCTTGTTTGAGACCACATCTACAAGTTCCACCCACAGGCTATCCCTTGGCACCTCGCTGAAGCCACGCCGTGGCCTTGCTGCAGTATCCGCACTTGCTTGGTCAGCAGAAAACCTCCCCTTTTTTGGGGCTCTTTCGACCTCATTCTGGGACCTATTCGGCTTTCCCGCATCCTTGTTTTGGGTGGCCTGGTACAACCGGTACTCATCCACCGCCGGCTGAAAACGATTTCTGTCTTCGGCGTCCTTCGGGTGCAGTGGCGGATCGGGAAAAAAATTTCGGTTACAATATATTACCTCGAACGAGAAATTTGAAAAGAAATTAAAAATTTATTTTTTGATCTTCAATCATAATCCCTTTTTTATACTATGTCTCCATTGAGAGATTTATCCATTAAGATTTAATAAATCCAGTTGCTAAATCACAACCGTCTCCATTACCACAACGAGATATGTTTGACGTTCACATTTTTAAATATTTGACGTTTTCAAATGTATAATTTTATAAATACAGTTGCGGACATTGATATACAGACAGATAAAAGGAAGGTACCAAGCGGAATTTCATTATATGAATTCTGAATATTATTGGCTTCTTATTCGTGGTAAATATGTATGTATAATATATAGTTTGGAAAGTGTAACGAATGGTACCATATTCCGAATCATTTTCCGGAATTTAAGAAAAATTATTAAAACGGTAAAAAAACATTTGCTGAAAGAAAATTTTTTGTAGAACTCTCTTATTCATAGGAGGGAACCGAAAATCCAATCGTGGGCCTTTGGCATATTATGAATACGAACTGCGTTCTAGAGGATGTTCGGTGCAATGTTATCGAAGCAGAACCATTACCGAAATTTATAAATTTTTTGTCGCAGCGCGTAAATGACTTATAGAAAGCGGAGAAGACTCTGCATGATATTACTATAAAACATTTCTTCTAAATTTTTAGTTTTTAAAATAATATTTTCTTAATTTATTACAACCAAAGTTATGTAAATATGTATTACTAATTTTCCTTCCAAACTAACAAAAATATAAAAACCCCTAAAAATTCGAAAATTCATGTTTTTATGACAGGCTAGATTTCAATGTCCTCAACTGTATATTGAAAACACAAATGTCATTTGACTTATGGCATGTGAATTTGTGGTTGCCACATCCAACAAATTGTACTTATTGATCAATATTATTGAAGATTTGACGAAGATTTAACATAATCTGCCTTTTGAGATTTAATTTTATATGGTAAATCTCAAAAGATTTAACGTCAAATCTCGTCAGAGGGCTAAATCTTCATTAAATCTCACAATGGAGACATAGTATTAGGCTTGCACAAGATTATTTATAGAATAAGAAAGCATGTTATTCTCTTAAATTAAAAATTACAACAATAGGTATGCAAATACTATGAATTTATAGACCTTGTTATAACTTTACGGCATTTATATTTGGCAAGATTTGACCATTTGTCTTAATAGTTTTTAATTTTCATTATTTGCTTATAAAAATATAGTATAATCTTAAACAAAAACCATACAAAACCAAGCTTGAATCTTTGCGCAACGTTTTAAAAAATCCACAAACTCGTAAAAATGTCGACCTTTTTAATTCGATTTTTAAGAAATATTAAGCAGTTTTTTAGCCCATTTAATTATACTGCAAGTTTAAAGTAACTGATTTTGGCATTTTTTTGTTGACCATGTTAGCCATTTTATTCCATACAAAACATTTTCGATGATTTTTTTGTTGTATGGAGAAAATGAGCAACACTTTCGACGAAAAAAAATTCCCAAATCTTAATGGTACTTGAAATTGGTCTACAAAACTGCATACTCAAAATATTTCTAAAAAATCTAATTAAAAAGCTCGAAATTTTTACAAACTTTGTTGATTTCTTTTTTAATTTTGCACAAAGATTTATATGGTTTCTGTTAAAAATATGCTATACCTTTAAAAAACAATAATTAAAATTAATAAATTTTAAAATAAATGGTAACATTTTGCCAGTATGTGAGTGTCGTAAAGTTATGATAAGAACTATATGTATGCATGTCGAATCAAACTTTTTGATACTACTTATTGTCTATTTTCGCGGTGAATGCAGAAAATTTCACATTTCACAACTGTGTAACCAGACAATCGTAGGGGGATAATAGCAAAATGCGTAGAAAAAGCGCTTGCCGTGTTAGTTACCGATATCGCTAAGGAATTATACTATTTGGACATTGTCCTTCCTCGGAGAGCGGATAGATGACATTTTCGGGCTAATTATCGGCATCTAGCGCTGCAGATTATTATCGAAAGGTAATATTTATACCGCTATTGCATAATATTTAGCTCGATCTCCGAGAAAGATTGCCGAAATATACATTACATAAACATTTTTGAGTTGAACTATTACTTCCATACATATAAACTTAGGGAATATAATACGCTACAAAAAGACGCTTTCAGTTTGGAAGGAGAGTATAAAGTGTGGTCAGAACGATGAACAAATGAGGTAAGCGAAAAGCCATACCTAAAATCAGCAGCAGAAGTTCTTGGTAAATGGGACGACGAATATGCTTTTCCGTTGATTAACGAAATTCTCCGCATTCTGACTACACTTCTAGCTAGTAACGCTACTTCAGAAAGAAGTTACCCTTCGCCGGTTAAAAACATGGTTCCATAGTACCATGAATGAAAAAAGACTGATAGGCACTTTTACACGTACACTTAGGGCCAGTTTTTCAGTGCACTGTAGTGCAACTTAGTTTAAACGCCCAAGCTGGCTGCTATAAACTAAGGGCCAATTTCAAATGAATATTTAAATAGCACTTAAGTTTAATTGTGGATTGTTGTTTGAGTGCCATTTAACTTTTGTTGGGTTTCAGATCAACTTTGTCTAAATATGCCAAACAATTGGCAATCTAAGTATAAACTGCCACTGAAACTGGCCCTTAGATATTGAAATTGGCGCTGAATGAATAATACAAACACTCCTGTTGCGAGTGTCGACTGGCAGTAGAATAGAATTTTGTAGATTGAGTCGATTATCTGTTATTTTGGTATTGCCCAAATTGATCGATAAAAATTTGTATTATTGTGAATGGTTGACTGAATTGTAAACAGCTGTTTGATTGTTTACATTTGTCTCTTTATTGTTTCAGTTACATCATTTTTGCTTTTATTATAACATTTAAAAAAAGGATACTGTTGAGATATGGTTCAGTGATGAGGAAGTTGATGTGGAAGCTATTTGATTAGTAGGGATAGCTAAAGCAAGGAGGAAATTTGCGAAATTCGTCGAATCCCTCGGAGTTGGAAGATGAAGTGTGTGTACATACATATGTGAATTTCATGAATAGTAGTTGCGTTCCAGATGCTTCAAGATTTGCAGGAAAAGCTGTTTTCGCCATTAATAAACCTTATGGGAGGTGGCCACCTGGAACAACTTCCTGTAAAAACCTGCAAATCGTAAAGCGTCTGGAACGCAACTAGTTTAAGAAATTTGGTACGGTTTAGTCATTTGTACAATTATTTTCGGTTGTCGTGTCGAAAGCGTGAACCGATTCTAAAAACTTTAACATACACGTGTAGTGAAAGGATTTAGGTTCTGCAAAAAAAAGACTGGATGGCTTAGATGGAGTTATATGCTGTTCAGTTCTACTGCTATGGCTTCCCTTCTGGGATTTGCCCGAGTCTTGCTGGAAATCCCTTTAACCAAGTCCTGATAGACCTGCATAAGCTTGACCGCCTGAGTTGCTTTTTATTGCTAACCACTTTTGATCTGCAATTCATACACATGCATACTAATTTTTTTTACACTTTCGATCCAAATAACTTACTTTTTATCCAATATTTATTAATTTATATCACAACAATTTTATTCACGCAAACCCGTATCGATTCAGAAACAGCAATAGAAGGATGAGCGATTGAAAACTATTCACAGTCGCTAATTGAGCGACTAATCGACACTCACAATAGGATCGGTAATCGACAATCGCTTAGTAGTCGTTTATCTACGCCTAGTCGGCACTCGCAATAGGGGTGAAATATTCCCAAAAGGAAAGCGCAAAATTGAGTTTACAATTTAAATTATTATAATCGAAATTCCGAATAAGTTGGTAAGTTATAATCAAAAAATAAGTATTTATGTAATATACACAAATATATACTGCTTTAATAAACCCAGAGCATAACTTTTTATCTTGTGCTTTTTTACAAAACAGTATAATTGTTTTATTACATGGGACTCTGTAAATGGACCTTGCGCCACATTAACCACATGAAACTTACTTAAAGTAAAATTATATCACAAAACATTTTAATTCGGACTTCCTGAAAATTACTAGAACCTCTATTTGCGGGAAAAATAAATGAGGGTTCAAGCAGGTTGGATGCTTGTAGGTCATATAGCTTCGATTGGTCACTACGCTGTGAATGAAGTTAGATGCCTGTAATTTAACGTTATTCGACAAGTCGATTCCAATCGCCCCTCTCCAAATAAAATCCTGTCTCCGCCACTCTTCGGGTGCACGGTCCCTTTGGTCTCATTCCGCTATGTCCTACCGAGGATAGATAGAGCCCGGTATCGCTTTTCCCGAAGTGGCTTCGACGTCAAGGGTTTGATATTTGGCTGCCCCTTGGCAGCCGTAGGAAGCTGTTGATTAGATGACGGAGTACTGTGGCCCACAGTACTTGATCCGTCACCTGGCGTCAATATCTTCTGACTGGATAGGAGGAGCTCCTTCTCCATGGAGAGGCTTGGACTACCCAGCCGAGGTCTGTCCGTGCAGTCCTTGTTAGTCGTGTCCAGGGTAAGTGAGCCCTTTGTTTTGTTGTCCGAAGTACTGTCTACGGAGTCCTTGTTAGTCGTGTTCCTTAGTTGTGGGTGTTTGTCTGATTTTTATTGTCCGAGGCTGTTTTTTTGGTTTTGCAAACTTTTTGGTTCTTACGGTCGCCCGCTCAGTCACTGTCCAAAAATGGAACCCAAGAGGAAACCCAGGAGAAGCAGCGCCGTCCTGTAGCGAAGCCGAGGTGGCCTGGCACAGCGACCTAGCGAGTGAAAAGGGGAAAAGTCCGTCCGCCATGGTAGCGACCCATGCCATGGTAAGGTCACCGTTACTTACTGAGGTGACCCGGTGTCAGTGAGGCACCGTAGAAATACAGTCTGTTACCCCCGACTGCAAATGTCGTCCAATAGGCACGGTCCGCTTAACACCCTGGATTGAGGAAAACCTCCGTACCATGATCAGCGAGCATTGCGATGGGCTGTGCTATTGAAGAGCTGCGAGCCTTACTGCAAGTCCCCCTGATCTTAGCTGGATACCGTTCTGACAACGCACAGAACATACTGGAGTATCCATTTCCAGCCGGCACCCTCGGAGAGGGTTCAGTGGAGGAAAAAAATTTTTCTCCAGCCCACTTGAGAACCCCGGCCTTGGGGATGAACGCAACACTGACCACCCTCCAAGCATTTGGATGTACCCGATTCTCACGCAGTTCGTATAAGTAGGACCAACCAATTGCACGACACCATCAGAGCCCTTTGCAGCTGCGCAGGTCCCCGGCGACTTTAATGGTTTAAACGAATTTACACGAAATAACACAAACGGCAATAACGCAAATTTGTGTTCGCAATTGAATGTGAAATAACACAAGTTTGCTTTATTTCATTAAGACCAACTTTTAAACTTAACAATTTCAGTAATAAAGCAAAATAGTGCACATATGTAGGTAGTCACCCAGTTACATTTGACAAAAAGTATTACTTGAACAAGTTAAATGGACGCATTTCTAAGTATGCAATTTTGAAAGTGCCCAGCGTCGCGGCGCGCCGCGGTCGACGTCGCGCTTGCGTCCTCCGCCCCCTCCCCTCCTTTCGCAATTATGCACTACTGCCATTATAACCGTTTAGAAAACAGAATAATAATAAAATAACACTAGTTCACTTCTGAAAATGTTTTTTAATGTCCAAGTAATGGGAATTATTGCGTATGGTGTTATTGCATGCACCCCACTCATGGTGGAATTATACCAGGTGAAGTAAAATTAGTGTGAAAAGAAATATTTTGACACAGTCTTATTTGAAAACATGTCTTTAAAATGTGACTATAAGACAGCCGAATGCCAGAAAATAAAGCGGGAAAGCTGTTCTATAACTTCACCTTTTTACTGCGCCATGGTTCCATGCAAACATTTTAAGGTTTTCCAGCAATATTTTCAACACATTTAAAAAAGCATGCCGATAAAATTCATGCAAAACCGCTATGTCCAATTTGCTGAGCAGTTATTAAAAATGACTCTTTTCCTATATTTTGTTGGACTTTTCATAAGTAAAAATATTTTGTGAATATTACTTTCTTCATATGAATTATATAAAATTTTTTTATTTAATTGTATTTTTCGAATAAACAAAGTTTTTTTTCCTTCTGTAAGTAGGTTTTTGTTACAAATAGTATAAATAAGCTAAGCAATGGGAAATAAGGCAAAATTTGTTGTATTTCCAACCTTAGTTGGAAATAAAGCAAAACTCAGATTTTGGTATTATTTCCCATTTAAAAGTGAAATAAAGTAAATTTTGCGTTATTGCCGTTTGTGGTACTTCACCGACGAGGGCCCATGCTGTGCTGCTCGGTCGAAAATATCAACTGCGACCTGCCCACTATAAGCACAGGGCAACAGCCTTTGCAGCAGAAAGCACGGCATGTGGCGGCTAGGCAACGTACCTAACTAACACCTCACATTCCTATAAGTCTCCCTAGGCACACGAAGATTTTACAACTTAACTGTAATGGACTTCAGAGCTAGATCGAGGAGATAAAAGTCTTCATGGGTGCGCACGGAATTAATAGCTGCGGTCCAAGAGACGAAGCTGCATGGCAAATTAACATTATTGAATTGCGCCGGATACAACGTGCACCGTCGAGATCGCGAGCGAGATAATGGTGGTGGCCTATCATTCATCACGCATCACACCGTGCAGTATCGTCTTATTGAAGCAGACATCGATCGCAGGGATACCATACTATCTTGTCTTTATTTTCAACCTTGGTGCGAAATAAAGTCAACAAAAATTTGGAAATAAAGTCATCGGCGCTATTTCCTCATTCAAATGGAAATGGCATCAACAATACTTAAAGTATGTCGATTCATAGAAAAAAATGTTGTTCTTACAATAAACATTGCCCCGTAGGTGCTGTTTTTTAATAGATGACAAAGATTATTGCCAAATCCTCAGTGTGGTGCTATTAATCCACACACAATCATGAACTACCACCAATTGATTTTATTAAAAAATTTAAAATTACGAATTATAGTAAAAACACGATGCGAAAAACCAAACGCAAAACGCAGCTGGAATACGAGAAATATTTGAAGAAAGAGTGTAGAAATGATCCAGAACTTGCAAAACATGTTTCGTTTCCACAAAAAATAATGCGAACACTATTAAATTGAAGAAGCAGTCCATGTTCAAAAAGCCCGGAGGAACACTGAAAGAATTATGTATTTTAAATTAGCATATTTTGAACGAATTCGAAATGTCTAAGGTGGAAAAGAAACAAACCTTTATATAAGGAAACAATTATAGAAAAGTAATTTTCTTACACTGTATTCATGTCTCCGGCAGCAATTTGTGACAGGATTTAAAAGCAGCTAAGAAGAACGACGACACTATTTATTAAATGGCACATTCAAGCCAATGTACCAAAATGCGGGTATAAACAATTATTGATTATTTAATATTGGAACCGAGATCATTTAAATTAATCGATTGGTTTTCACGCGGCGTAGCGTGAAGTGGTGTGGCGCGCGAACACGGGCCGCCGCGAAGCTAAGCAGTTTTAAGGTTTGAAAGAGCAATAATGTCAATGGAATTTATTTCGTTTTTTAAAAAGGTAATAATGTTAATTGATCTTATTTCGCACCAGGGTGGGAATTAAAGTCAATTCACCTTATTTCCATTGATCTTATAACCTGTCACCATTCAACGCTACTAGAAGACATAGGGGCCTCCTCTCTCCCACAGGGACTCAAAAGGTGATCGGCGAATTATCTGAGTGGTCATCAATCGTCAATAACTTTTAGAAGCAAATCGAGCAAACTTAGGAAAATAAAACAAGGGGCTCCACAGGGTGATGTCCTTTTCCCATTTTTTAAATTCCAAAGCTCCCTCAACCACCAGAGGGAGTCTCGATTATCTCTTATGCTGACGATTGTTCGATCATGGCGTCTGGGAATGGAATTGATGAATTGTGCTCGAAAGTAAGCGGTTATCTCGCCGAGCATTCTCGCTTTTTCACTGCACGGAGCCTAACCCTATCCCTTACAAAATACTCAGCAACGCTTTTCACTTCACGCTTGGACGAAGGAGGTCAGACTGCAACTGGGTATTCACGTCGATGGCTAGCCAATTCCGACGGTGAACAACCCGAAGATACTCGGAGTAACCTTCGACATTCTTCTCCCCTTCTCGGCGCATACAACCACAATTGTCAACAGAGTACAAAGCTGCAACAAGGTCCTCAAGTGGCTAACCGGAATACAAAGAAACGTTACTGACAACGTACAAGGCAATTGGCAGACCGGTTCTGAACTATGCAGCGCCCGTGTGGTGAAGCTGCAGACTTGCCAAAACACGGCACTCAGGATAGCGACAGGTTGCCTCCTGATGTCGCCGCAACACCACCTGCACGACGAGACCCACATGCTCCCCATTAAGGAGCCTAACACAATGCCCTGCAAGCAGTTTTTAGTTGTGAGCCACATACGTGGCCACCCCAACAGACAACTCCTTGCAGAAGAGCCTTCGCCCAGGCATGTCAGGAGGCATCTCTACGAACTTTCATCAAACAACCTCTGGACCCGATAGCTTATCGACAGGACTTGAACGGCATTCACAGAGAGGCAATCTCGAGTTATGTAGACTCTCGACCTGTGAATGCCGTTCTGGGCACACAACCATCAGACGTGGACGAGACAGAACTTCGTCTGCCACAATGCTCTGCAAGCAGTTTTTAGTTGGGAGCCACAGACGTGGTTACCCCAACAGACAACTCCTTGTAGAAGAGCCTTCGCCCTAGGCATGTCAGGAGGCATCTCTACGAACTTTCACCAAACAACCTCTGGGCCCGACAGCTAATGGACAGGACTTGAACGGCATTCACAAAGGGACAGTCTCGAGTTATGTAGACTCTCGACCTGTGAATGCCGTTCTGAGCACACAGTCATCAGACGTAACAAAACTTCGTCTGCCTCGGTAGACTCGGAACACAATAGCTCAACTGCGCTCTGGTTACTGCAGCAGGTTGAACTCATACCTAAGCAGATTAAACGAGGATGTTCTAAACGAATGCCCGGCATGTGGAGAGTCGCCCCATGACTCACAGCATCTCTTCGCATGTCCACTGAATTCCACCCTACTAACGCCCCTGTCCCTATGGACAAACCCCTTTGAGGCTGCGCGATTCGTGGGGATACGGCTAGTAGAGCTTGACGACAACGACTGAAGGACTAACCGATCTGGGCGGGGTTGTTGTAGCCGCTAACAGAACAAAAACAACAAACTTAATATCATCACTATTATTATCATGGGAACTCTTTCGCTTCATTGAAGAACGTGGAAACAGCCATGGTGGTCAAATTACGACTGCACACGAGCTTGAGACTGAAGCTGAACAGCTTCATTCAGACATTGGAATAGCTTTTAATAGTAGCTGTCCCCAAGGAAAGGTACGCTGAGGGAAAAAATGTTTGAATTCAAAAAAACGTGCTAAATTTAAAAAAATACGCATATGAAAGAGCACCAACCCAACTCGTTTTAAATTTGAGTATGTACATTATAAAATATGTCGTTGTGAAGTGCACAGATGCTTTTTATACGAAATTATAATTAAGAAGAAAAAAAATTTAGTTTTATGTTCCGTCTGATGGTAATTGAACCCGGACCCTCTTGGCAGCAACCGATTGTATCAAGCATCTTTGCACACTCAGCTACAGCCATACATTTAAATGTGTTTTCAAATGTTGAGTTTGAATCACCATCACAGCGCGCGATTAGTGCATTATGCCATACCATGTATGTGTGTATGTGTTGTCACCGCTGTGCATGCTATGTATACATATATGTCCTTTCTTAATTACATATGAATAAAATTATAGTTTAAAAAAACGGATGCCTCCCTATTATAATTACCATTCGTACTGCCATCAGGTATGTAACTTGAGAATAGAAATCGCTGCATCTTTTAGGCGCATCAATATTACATAGTTACATCCCGAGTTAATAAAAGGAAGGTAATAAAAAGCATCCAATACGTGCAAAACGTCATCCGTGTAGTGAAAAATTCTTCATTTTAATATGGGCGTTTTTGAATTGAATATTTCTATTATGGCTGTATTTCTTTATTCATTCTGAACGTTTGGAATAAACTTTTTTGTTTACTTATTCTTTAGAACGTTCCTGATGATATGTAAACGTATATTTCAATGGCATTCTGTTCATTCTGGTTGTGAAATGGGTTTATCCGGAATGTATAAAGAAACGCAGCCTATACGTAGTGTATGTATAATAGAAAAATCCATTTTGTTAACAATTTTCACTTGATTTAATTACGAACATTTTTAAACGGTAATCAAATAACAAAATTTTATTCTTACAACGCGTTTTTTTCTCAGTGTAAAATCCAAACGTGATGTGCCTTGGTGGAGCAATAAGCTTAAGCAAATGAGATTGCCAAGCCAGAAAACTATTCAATAGAGCAAAGAATACGGGTAATTGGAATCCGTACAAACTTGCACTAACTTCTTATAACAATGAATTGCGGAAATCCAAAAGAGATAGCTGGCGATGCCCTGATATGCAAGGGAGTAAGCCCCATCCTAATAAATTGGGTGCTTTCTATGCTAAAAACAAGGAAGATCATCATGGAGCTGGGGGGCACGAAAGAATCTATTACAGCCACAAGAGGTTGCCCTCAAGGGGGTGTACTCTCTCCTCTTCTGTGGACTATGGTTATACACGAGCTCCTCTTCCTACTAACCGACCCTGGCTTTGAAACACAAGGCTATGCAGACGATCTGGTAATTTGTGTAACAGGGTTGCATGGCGAAACGATCTCCAACTGCATGCAACAAGCCCTGCGCATTACGTAAAGATGGTGTGACACCAAAGGATTATCCATTAATCCTACTAAATCTATTCTGGTTCCGTTTACCCGGAGGAAAAAGGTATCAAGGACAGAATTTACTCTGGGCGGCACTAGAATAGGGAATTAAGCAAAATACCTGGGGGTGTGACTGGATAAGACACTCACCTGAAATGCACATTTGGATGCAACGGTAAACAAGGCAATGAGAGCATTCATCGAAAGCACGCGACTTTATGGGAAGGCATGGGGACTCTCCCCAAAAATGACTTACTGGTCATTCAACACAGTTGTGAAGCCGATAGTCACCTATGAATCCTTGGCATGGTAGACAAAAGCGACACAAAGAACTGCTAGCGCAAAACTAAGCAAACTGAACCGAATGGTGTGCATTGGTATAACAGGGTCTATGCGGACCTGTCCTGCTGATGCACTTGGTGCTCTTGTAGGCATACCGCCCTCCCCAATTCTAATAGAGAGGGAGGCCAGTCTTTCGGCACTGAGAATCCTAAATACTTCCGAGTTACCAAGCGGAAACATGGCAAGTCATATGAAGGTCCTTATGAAATTCACAAGTGACCCCATAATTCATATGAGGGACGCAGTAGCTCCGATACTAGTAATTTCTAGGAATTTCAAGGTATCTATTGTGGACCGAGCATCCTGGAGCACAGGAAATCCCTACACCAAACCCGGAGCTGAAGTTTGGTACACTGACGGAAGATGAAAAAACTGGAGCTGGTATATTTGGGCCGAATTTTAAAAGACCGATACCAATGGGCAGCAACCCCACCATTTTCAAAGCAGAGATTCATGCGATCGATATCTGTGGCAGAGAATGCCTCAGAAGGGGCACATCCTCTAAAAACATCTGCATTATGTCGGACAGTCAGGCTGCCTTGCTAGCACTGAGGTCCCACATAATAACATCAAAACTAGTGTACGACTGCCTCAACACCCTAAACGGTCTTGGAAGCAAGAACACAGTATTACTGGGCTGGGTGCCGGGCATGAGGGCCATGACGGCAATGAACAGGCGCCCCACCTAGCTCAACACGGAGCTACCACACTATTCCATGGCCCGGCACCCTTTTGCAGGTTCACCAAAGCCAACTTAAGGGAGGTCATAAACAAGTGGGTCGACAAAAAATTCGATAGGCACTGGAGTATATGTCCGGGACAAAGACAAGCTAAGCGGTTCATCTGTCCATCGCAAGAAGCTTCAAAGAAGCTCATAAATCTAGGCACGGAGGACCTTCTCACTGGGTACTTCACGGGACATTGTTCCCTGCGGTATCACCCCAGTAAAATCCCAGCAAAAAACACGATTACCACAGAAACGAAAGTGGGAACGAGCTAGGCGATGGGAATCGCTTACCCTTTCGCTTCAAGAAGGCCTTATTTTAACATGGCCATGTCATTGGAGGTAAGCCTTTACCCGCAGCATTACCTTCAAACGAAGGGATAACGCATGGATAAATAGAATCCAGAGAAGCGAACAAAGAATACCTTAGAGAGAAACTAATGTAGAATGCCTAGATAAGTACATACTTATTTATATTAAACTGAAATCAGAAAATGTCTTAAAAGATTAAAATTAATTAAAATTTTTATAAATCAGCTTTTATACATACATATGTATTTATTTAGGTATTTAAATTTTCTTAAAAATCGGTATGTACATACATGCATATTTAACTAAGCTTAAAATTGTACTTCCTCGCTCTTGTACTTCACTTCATTGACTGACTTCAACTTCGCTGCAAATTTAACAAAGCAAAACATGATCTTTATGCGAGACAAATTTCCACAGAAAGTAACGGTAGAAAAAGAATTTTTGGATATTCATTCTATTTTTCAGCTGACTACGATGCAGCATTCTACTTTGCATTCTCCGAAATGAAGCAAAGAAGCGAAATAAAAAAAATATTGTAGGACATTCTACTTTGCATTCCCTGAAATGAAGCAAAGAAGCGAAACAAATAAAATATTGTAGGACATTCTACTTTACATTTCCGAAAATGAAGCAAAGAAACGAATTAAAAAAGAAATAGTATAGGACATTCTACTTTGCATTCCCCGAAATCAAACAAAGAAGCGAAATAAATAAAATATTGTTGGACATTCTACTTTGCATTACCGGCAATGCCTAAAAGAAGCGAAAAAATTCGAAGGCATCATAACGCTATGCCTTCTAGAACACGTTACCACTAAAAGCGATTACCGATTTTTTGCTGGGATGAATCTTTCAGACACGAGCGTCTGTCGCTTCTGTGTGATGGACCAAGAAGCGCCAGAACACATCCTTTGTGAATGTGTTGCTCTGTGTTGTGTTGTTAGACGCAGACTCGCTCACCTAGGTGGTACAACATTTAATCCATTCGAAATATGGAACAAAAACCCCACCCAAGTTGTAGCTTATATTAAAAGCCTTCACGTATAGGGTATAGGGCCACGCACAATAGACTACCCTAGAGGTCGCAGTGCTCAAAGCTCATAATAATAATAATAATAATAATAATAATAATAATAATAATAACAATAATAATAATAATATTCATTATCATAATTATCCTCATCATCATCTTCATCACTATTTTCACTTTACGGAAGTACTACTTTCAAAAGATTTCTCCAAGGAGCAGATTAATTCAACCACGTTGCCAAGTTATGTAATACCAACTGTTTTGTTAATTTTTCATGCAAAAGTAAACACCATTTTCCTTTTTAGGTAATTATTTATATATCAACTAGTAAGCCCGGGCAGACGTAGTCCTGCTACACACAGATACATAGGCAGGTTATATGCATCGTAGACACGATTGAGAGAACACAAAGGTTGCGCCGATCTCGGTACCGCTATTTTTCTCTTAACGAATTTGACAGAATCAGCTGTTTGTATGACGTCACACTGGTGCAATGGTTGATTTTGAACTTAGCAATTTATTTGTGTGTTATTTCTGCGAGATTTTAAGCAATTCAAAGCGATTATTTAAACTTTATAAACTTATACTAAGGCAAAATGAAGTGTGCAGTGGCAAATTGTGATAGTGAAAACTATAGGCAAGCGTGCGATATAAGCTTTTTTTCGTTTCCTACGGACGAAGCTCTCGCCAGAAAGTGGATGCAGTTTTGCCGGCGAGGAAGTGCATTATTGAATCCCAAATCGAGCTACGTGTGCATGAAGCACTTTTCTAGTGAAGATATAGAAAACAATCGACAGTTCGAAATGGGTAATATATTGTGTATTTTCTAAATTCATTCCATTTAATGTTATTGTTGCAAACGCTTTAGGATTTGCAAAAAAACGCCTTTTAAAGCGTGGTGCTGTGCCCAGCATTTACCCAGAGGATGGGGAAACCTCCCAGCGTGCCGAAAGTGTTCAGCGCGAGGAGTACAAACAAATTGTCAGCGAGTTACTTCAGCAGAGTGAATCTGTCGCAGTCAATGAAGGTAACAATTTGATTTTAAAGAAAGTTTCGACTTATATTTGCAAATAAGTTGTTATAGCCGAGGCGAATAACAGTGCCAACGTTGTTCCGATTGACGAAAATGTGGAGAATAAGGAAAATAGCCTAGTGGATGCAAATCTTTCCGAAATCCCCGCGACTTCAACACCTCGCAAAGTCTTCTACTACGACAGCAGTTTGGAAGAAGTTGAGGAGCTGGAAGCTCAACTGTGAGTTTGTAAAAGCAATAAGGCAATCTAAACATGTTGGCATATTCTTGTGTTTAAAGTTTTAATTTTGTTACACGTAGAAAAAGACTTAAGCGAGAAAAGAAGACTCTGTTAATGGATAACAAAAAGAAGGACATGGAACTGGCGGCACTCCAGCAAAAGTACGGTAATCAGAAAAAGAAGCATGACTATGAGGTGGAACAGCTGAAAAAACGCTTGGATGAATACGAAGATATGTGTAAAAACATGGGGAGCAAACTGCTGACCATTTTCACGAAGGGTCAGGTTTCGAAACTGAAGCACGACATTAGGAAACCTACTTGGAGTCAAGAAGACATCGCGAATTCCATCACGTTGTACGCCGCAAGTCCGAAAGCATTTAAACTAATGTACAAAAATGGTTTTCCGCTACCTGGCGTTCGCACGCTGCAAAGTTGGGCACAAAAAATCGACGTATCCAGAGGTTTAATAAAACCGGTATTTAAATTATTAAATGCCTCCACGCAAATGGATACCATTCAAAAGGTGTGTGTTTTGAGTTTCGACGAGATGAAGGTCAGGCAGACTTACTGTTATGATACCTCGTCGGACTCAACACTGGAACCTGTCAGCTATGTGCAGGTAGCGATGCTCACAGGTAGATATATCTTGCGATAAACATTTAATAAAATTTAAATTATTATATTCATTTTATTCGTCAGGACTCGTATCTAAATGGAAACAGCCGGTATTTTACGACTTCGACTGCAAAATGACGAACGACGTGCTTTGTAATATATTACAAAAAACAAAAGATTGCGGGTACAACGTTGTGGCGGTTGTGTGCGACCTTGGCGGTACAAACAGGTCCCTGCTTAACGAGCTTGGAGTGCATGAAGAGAGGCCGTGGTAAGTTTAACAAATTATAAATTGATTTTTTGGTTTGTTTCACATTTTGTAACACATTACGCCATTACAGGTTTGTTTTTGACGAACAGCAAATTTTCACGTTTGCAGACGTTCCTCACATGCTTAAGCTACTGCGCAATCACTTCCTTGACCAAGGGTTTATGATAAAAGGCAAAGAAGTGAAGAAAGAAGTAATTTTAGAGTTATTGTCATGTACCTCGAAGGATTTGACAATAACTCATAAAATTTCAGCAAACCACATCAACGTAGCTGGACCCCAAAGGCAAAAAGTGAAAACGGCTGCAAAATTGTTTTCACACACAGTGGCGCAGGCAATTACGAGGGCAGCAGGCTTGGGGCATTTAAGTAGCCACAACTGGAATGAGTGCTCTGAATTATTTAAATTGGTAAGATTTATACACATTTATATATTTACGTATATTTTAAACTATATCACTTCAAATATACCATTTTAAGACTAACGATTGGTTTGACGTGATGAACGTCAGGGTTCCACACGCAGACTCAAGAACACGGTGCCACGCCTACGGTCTAGCAATTG